>NC_079340.1:20222524-20531340 GCF_029582105.1 Oenanthe melanoleuca | reverse complement strand
ACTGAAGGTTGCCTGTTTTTAGCCACTGATAGCACAATTTTCCAACTCAGCAATATGGAAGAAGCATATGCCAGTGTGTGTAAAGATTCTCTAGCAGACATTTGCAGCCTCCCTCCTTGCAGCTGATGATGTGTCCAAACCTTGTACCACTTCATAAGAACTTTAGCACTTTGAAAAAGCCTCACATTCACACAGTAGTTCAGAAAGATTATTATGAAATTTAGTTAGGGAAAGAGGATCTCTGTTGGAATCTCCAATTTAACTACACAACCTATCCCTCCTCCTGCTCTCAGGGTTTAGTACCTGAGTATCTCTCAGTTTAGTATCTCAGTATCTATATATTGCCACGTGTAGTGGTTTGAAAATACAGTCATAATACTATTTCCCCTGAGCCCAGTTTGTGAGAAATGTGTACTTCTATTTAAAGCAACATCATGTTTAATTTTGTGACAATAAAGGCTTTTTTTTTTTCTTGCATTCTGATTATGAGTGTTCATTCCTCTTACCTTAAAATATGTGCTCACAAGGGAAAATAAATCTGGATTTGAAATTTAATTTGTAACTATAAAATATGGAATATTTATTTCTGTTTTTAGCATACTAAAAATGGTAGTGCAAGTATGCAGTGTAAGCTGCATGTTATTGATGCCAGTTCTGTTTTAAAGCAATGATAATAGGTTTTCCTCTCAAGGGAGGACAGTATTTCTTATATAAACTATAAATTGTATATATGATTTCACATTTTTAATGCTGAATTTTCATCTTAGATTTGTAGTTTGATATTTCTTAGCTAAAATATTTTCACATTCATGACCCTCTTATTCTTAATGGCATCTATCAATTTTAAGCAAAAAGAACATTAATATTAAGAGAAGGTTAAATTTCTCCTGGAAATTTTGTCTCCAGGGAGGTAATATGGATGCACTTGGAAAATTATTACAACTACTGGTACCTTAGGAGGAATTACAGTCAACAGAAAAAGTTTGAGTTTAGAGATAATAAACAGTTCAGAGAAGATTTTTGAGATTAGAATCAAATCCTGGGCTCAAACAATATTTGTCAGTGTGTGAGAAATAAGGGATTCAATTACTGAATGTGAAAGAATCACTTACAAAATTATATAAGAAATTAGGGCATAGCATGTCAAAAAAGTAATAAAATGAAGTATTGCCTCTGATATTTAGAATATGTAGCTGATATAACTGTCATTCAGAGTCTGGAAATATTTCAGTTAAATATAAAAGTACCAGGAGAAATAAATAATGAAGTCCAACCTATTTCATAAAACATCATGATCTGCTGTGTATGTATAAGTATACAAGAGAAATTGAATGTCAAGTAGTTTAAATTATAACACATAACCAACTTCTACTAAATGCACCACAAAAGCCAGTAGTGAAAGAGCAAAGGACTGGAGAAAGCAAGGGAAGTGATGGAAAACAAAAAATTAAGAAACCAGGTTATTAATAATTTTAGTGAGCACAGTTATGTTCTATGCTTGTGCAAACACACACACACACACATATACAGCCCACAGAGAAATATAGAATACACACACACACATATATAGCCCACAGAGAAATATAGAATACACACACACACACACATATATATAGCACACAGAAATATAGAACAGACAGTAATAGAAAATACTACAGGCAGATTAAGGAATTTAAATTATGTGGGTTTATGAGCAATGCAGCCAATGCTGATAAATGTAGATTATAAAACTGAATTGCAAACAGATAAATGTGGGTGCACTGGAAATACATCCAGGATCAAATGTTCAAGTTCAGGAGAACTTAGCTAGTTACAACATACCAAACATTAAGAAAATTTAGATTCTACTATAGTGCAGGTACAAAGGGAGGCACAAGTGGTTAAAGATGGTATTGTGGTTCTAGATTCAAGTGGAAATTGAATTAATTGGAGTTCAAGTTTTCCTGTGTGGATTGGATCAAGGATACCTTGTGCAGTTATGCCATAACAGAGTGAGATGGAGTTTGAATTTTCAGCTGTTTGCATGCTTTCCAAATAGAGCAACTTCCTCAAACTCTGTTTGCTCACATGGGGAGTTAATATTCAGCAGCTAATGTGTTTTGTAATTTACACCTCAGATTTCTCACAGTAATTTCCCCTTGAAGACAAGCCTCGAGAGTGAAATTTTTAGAACCATTTATGCTGGTCTCATTCTGGTCCCACAGAAGTCAATCATAGTATTTTTTACTTAGTAGCAAGGTTATGAAATTTTTGAAAGACTTGTCTCTCTTCCTCTTCTTGTGCTTTTCAGAATTGTATTTCTCACCTTATAATGATATTACAAAGGCAAATTCAAACCCCTTGAATGTTCAGGTGATAGAAGAATGGAGGAAACCATAAAATGAATTCCTTAAGTTTGAAATGCTGAGTTGCATTGCTACAGCTGAACAATAAAGGAAACACTTAATCACTATGCATGTTTAGAAATACATCCAGGTGTTCTGGAGAGATTTTAAATCATAGAGCTGAAAAACTACAAAACAATATCAGCCCACATATTGAAAGATATTTTAAACCTATGAACAATACTAAAAATATCACAGTCATTGATGTAAATTGAGAGAAATCACACTGAAATTAGTCAGAAAATGGAAAGGAGCCATGATATCCTAAATTAAATAGATTTGTTTAAATTATGCCTCCCTCTCATATTAACAAATACACATCCTACTTTGCTGAGCAAAATTTTTGTACTGCTTTTGGATTCCATTGGTCGTGCAAGCTAAATAGCAGGGGGTGAAAAACAGGTTGACAAAGTTTATTTGGCCTTCTGACAAATTACTTCATTGTTAGTTTCAGGGTGAAAAAAACAAAGACTTAATGTAGATTTAAAAAACAGCTCAGAAAGCAAAGTGTAGGAATGCACAAGAAATCCTCAGCATCCAGAAATCTCCTTAGGAAGAGAAACCAGAGTTTCAGGGTCCAAGGAGCTTCAGTTACTGATGCATTTGAAATTTGAATTTCAAATTCAAGATGAACACCTGGATCCCTTAGACCTACTGGAAAGCCCTGCCCTTAGGATTCTTTATGAAGCACTCAAAAATCTCAGTGAAAACTTCAGCTGGATGCACAGTAGTGGACAAAGGGCAGCAGGTTATTATTATGCAAAAGCAGTAAGAGAAAATGTCAGCACAGTTTTAATGCATTTTGGTAAACTAATGGCTCAGAGTGACTAGAACAGTTCCATTCTGGTCAATGGCTCTCAAAGGGAAGAGGGAGTTCAGAGGTGGCTGTCAACAAAAGATTGCAAGCATAAATAATTTGCCAATACAAGGAGATAGTAAAAAATGCAGAGTCTGTATTTTGGCTGCTGCATTAGATAAATGAACTAAGATAACCCTTCCCTCACAAGTTCACTAAACGTATTTCAGAGAAACAAAAAGGCAACCAAATTAAAACTGACAAAGTTATATGCTCTGAACAATGCACAATTAATCTAAGAGTGTCATTGTCACTAAATGTTACTGCAGATCTATAGAACACAAACAAAAAGAAAGTAACCACCAACAAAGAAAAAGGACATTTTAAGTTCTATTTCAAAATAGAGTATTAAATCCCATGTAAAAAATCTACTATAAAAGTAGATTTTATAAGAGTTTCAAGTGAAACAGCTTGAGAAAACTGCATCTCTAGCTTCATAACTAGGAGGTATGCCATACAGAAATATGTAGCAACTTGCTGAAGATACTTTTTAAAGAAATTTCATATAAATAAAGTCTAAACTATTTAAAATACAGTAGGATGTGTTTGCTTATTGAGTTCTGTGACAGGAGGGAGAGAGAAAAAAATCTCCATTTCTGACTAACTTTTGCCTTTCACTAATTTAGCAAAGACTAGGAAATATACAATGACAGCTAACAGTCTGACATAGATGTTGAAAGTACAAGAAAATTTGGATCCACAGAAGACAAGGGAAACCAGAGCAGCATGCCAGATTGGAGTCACATTCCAGAGGGGAAAAAGCTGCAAATACAAAAAATGAAGCAAGTTAACAGAAAAAGTTAGGAACTCAGATGTTTCTATGTTTCATAGATGCCAGGGCACAAAGTGACAGATTAAATAATTAAACTTAAAAGGACGTGTGATAACAATCACAGTTCATTTAATTTTAGGTTGTGAGTCGTGTGTTCTAGACTCTGGCCATTCTCACTGATCTCTAAATTTTCTGTTGCTTCATATTCAATCAAGACACCAAATTCTAGGCCTCTTTACTCAGATCACCCCTTACTAACACAGAGAATAACAAGATTATGGTCCATATAAATAATCCTTACATTCTTCCTGCTTTTTTGCTTGGAGATGGCATTAACTCTTGGACAGTTTCTAATCCATCAAATCACTTGAAATTTTTCAGGGCAGAACTCTTACCTAGCCAAAAACTCCACACCTGGGATTTGTATGGTAAATATTTCTCTTCTTTCCTATTTATACTAATTTCTCTTTAACTGCAGCCTATTTTATGCAAACCTTTTCATGGAGATAGCAACAGCATTTTGACACCCAGTCCTGTTCTCCAGTATGCTTGAACCCTCCCTGTCTTAAAGTCACCCTTATCTCCCCCAAAATCCAAGTAATTAATAACAATTATTTGCCAATAAATACTGAACTCCTCAGCACAACTTTCATTCAAAATGCATTAAAAAGAAAGTACAGGAATTAAATACAAGGCAAGAGTTGATATGTGATTAAATGAAGAAAAAGAGATATTAATACGTGCACTGAGCAAATTAAAATATAATTAGCCATGAAAGAAACATAATTTCATGTGACAAACAACAAACATCTAGAAATCCTATCCCATTCATTTTCAATGGAGATGTTAATTTCAGACTAAATAAAATTAAAACATAGAAGAGACAAAGCCAGCTCTCCATCTTTGAAGATACAAGCAAATTGAAGAATGCTTAAATCTCAGCAGTGTTTTTAACTGAAACATTTGTTAAGCTTTGTCTAAGAAAGGCCACACTCGATTGAACAAGCATTTACTTGTCTTGTATCCCCTCTCTAGCAGTGTCCCATCAGGGACAAACCCCAGGCAAACACGCAGAGATTTTTCCAAGCACACTTTCCTAGGCACCAGTGAGTCTGAGCTACAGTGGCTCTCTGGAACAGAATTATGAGCTTTTTAGTCCTTATTTATTGTCCTAATGGACAATATCAGTAATTCTGTAAATCTTACTACTTTTTGTATCATTGTTAACACAGCTTGTGTCAAGGAGTTCCATGGTGTAACTATGTGAAAGTGAAAAACTCTTCCTTTGGTTCACCTTGAGCACACCACCTGCTAGTTTCACCTAATGCCCAAAGTCCTTGCAGCAAAGAGCCAGTGAACAATCACTCATTGCCTACTTACTCACCACTCATGAGCTAATAAACTTGTCACAGCCTCCTTCAATTTTCTTCTTCCCAGGCTGAAAGCTTGTAGTTCTACCTGTTCTTTGTTTAAATGATTTATTTAATCATCCCTTACTCATCCTGCCCATTCTTCCCCTTACCTATTCAAGATGCAGGTGCAGCATTGTGACACTGCTTGTAACCATGATGTTCTCTAATTTATTCTATTTCTTCCGAAAAATGTGTAATATTAAATTTTCTTTTTCTTTTGCTGCTATTATTTTCATAGCTAAAAGTGAATACACTGTGAATAGATAATCTCACTGTGAAGTTCTTAAAAAATAATTGTCAGTTTGAAGTCCATTCTTGTGCACAAATTTATATTTTTTTACCCTTTGAGAACAACTTTATATTTATTAACAGTGAATTTCACTTGTCACTTTATCACTCAGTATCACTGAGATACTTCTTTGCAGTTGGGTTTCATTTCTCCTATTCTAAATAATTTACTTTAAGCTGCAAATTTTCCTGTTCTAATGCATTTGAGACAATGCTGGTCTTATGTCTTTGACAAGTTGCTTCGTAAGCTCTTTTATAGTCTACACTGTTGTGGTTTAATGTTGTATTTTTGGGCTTTATGTTTCTGTTATTCTTGGATAATGGAGTAAAAGGCCTGCCTTAATTTCTTAAATACCAATTTGTTGGTACCTCCTTGTAAGAAGACTTAGCAAAATCTGATTTTTAGAACAGACTAGATGAACCTCTAAGAGATGTAGAAAAAGCAGATGAAGAGAGCCATTTAATATATAACCAAATGAACTTATTCATATTATGAAATTTTTGCATTCTAGAGGACCTTATTTTGTTACTGAAGTCCAAGACTGAAACCAACCACTCAGTTCAATATGCCAAGACACTGCTTTGGAACTGCCTGGATGAAAGTATCAGTTGAGACCTGCTGATATTTTTGCAATAAACCTCCTCTACAATAAGTATAAAATATAAACCCCACCTGCCAGTGGGAATTATTTGTACTCAGTTTAATGGCTTTGGAGCAGTTCATAAGAAGGGTTAAATGTTAATAAACCAATAATGTCTTTACACCTGACATTTTATTATGTGGTTAAGGCTATGCAATCTCTCTGACACTGAGCAATTATTTCTTGACGATCAGTTGTCAGTATCTCAGCTAAATTTAAGAATTGTATTTTCATTTTTCTCTCTATTCAAGACATGACTGAACAGAGATAACCAATAAAGCTCTTAGTTCATGTTCTTGAATTTAGGCACACATTAGAATTCCTTGGGGGGAAAAAAAGCCATATTTCAGTCTAAAAGTGTTTGCTTACATTATTTTGTAATCAAAGAAAATCAGGAAATATATATAAATATATTTCCATTATCATGCTGCAATTTTAGCAACATTTCCTTCAGCTGGCAGATCTTCACCATCAATCCTGGGATATTTAAACTAGATTGTTATATCTGGTATTTGAACTTCAGCAAGGGTAAGCCTTAAGGTTCATGTAAATAGCTCCCTTCCAAAATTGGTTGGAATTACTCACACATTCTTAAATACTTGATTAACTGTGACAAATGAGCAAGGAGAACAAAAACACCAACTAGAAAGGCTCAAACCAGTCATTTTGTGTAAAAATTAGACTCTGACACACATTTCAAGACTCTGTAGACATGGAAACATAGAGCAACTTTTTTAGAAGTTTCCACTAAATTTTAATGCATCCCTTCTAAATTAATATTAAAATGCATCCCTACTAAATGAACAACCTTTAATATACAAGATTTCCAAATGAAAGACTTCTACAAATACAGCCCATATTAACAAGGACAGTCAGGTACATATCACCTGATAATAGCTACACTAAAAAACTAAGAATAGAAGCATATATAATTAACAAGTACTTCAAAATATGTGTGTTAAATACTTTTCAAGGCAAGAGAAAATATATTCTCCCACTGTCTTCTTTGGAAGTGGGTATTTGCACATGTGCTTACATTATTAGCACTTATTATTTTAATATGTCTACTCAGAAAAAGAAAATTAACTGTGCATGTCCAGCTGAGGTAAATAACAGCTTATGCTACCAGTTTTTAATCTTACTGATGAAAAATTTTAAGAACTATGGCAAATAAAGGAAATGCTGTAGTCCCAGGCTGCAGGGACTTTCACTGACCTCTTAACTATTCCTGTACTAAATTGCTGCTTCATTTTTAATGAGTGTTCTATATATGGAGTAGCTGTTTGTATTCTGAATCTGCAAATGTTGCAAAAATTTCTAAAAATGGGTCAGTTTCTAAAACCTAAAAACTTTCAGTCTATTATTATATAGCAGTATTTAAAGAACATTCTCAAGAGTTGCTGTTTAGTAGTAGACATGCATTTTAATAGAAATATTAAATAACAATATCAAATAATGTTGACTTAAAAAAATAAGAACTCAGTAATATTAAACCCAAAATAAAGCCAATTAAATAAATTAAAACAAATGCCTTCAATTGAACAACAAAGAGCAAACATTGACATGCATATGCACAGATAGAAATTGTTATTAAGCTTGAAATGTGACAGCCATTAGTCACTGTTTAAGGAACCTCAGTTCTGTTCTACCAGTGAAACTACTGCTTCACTTCTGTAAGAGATTTAATTTCAGTCAATTCTAGCAAGCTTAGCTTGGTTTGTAATAAAAAAGCCATGTTGTGTTTCTCATAACATCTAAGCTATATTAACTGCACCTACAACTGTACTGGAAATCACTGCTGCAAAACCATTTACATTCTGGAGTTTCCTAATTGATGTTCCTTCTGCTGAACACCAAAACTGAAACACTGAAATATGTAATAAAAGTGCTGTGTCATTAAGATGTGTTTGAAGGGCTGCTGTTAGGACTCTGGGCTCTGGGAGAACAATCAAACACTTGATTAGTCTGGCTGAGATCTAATTTGTCATTATTAGACCAGACCACTTCAAGGGTAACACTTGGGTCCTCTCCTCCTTACCCAGCTTTTCTATCCAGCATACTTTTTCAACTCCAGTTTAATTAACACCTCCCTTAGGATTTCGGTTTTTGAGATTGGGAAGTTGATAAAAAATTGCAGACACAGCTGCAGAGGCATGAACATGGTTTTTGCCATCCGTTGGCATTTGTAGTTTTGGAGAGTCCTGAGGGTAACTGTACCCTCATTCCATCAACAGGATGATTTCAGTGAGACAGACAGACAGTGAAAGGCCACAAATGCACGTTTTGAACTGCACAGAACAGTCTGAATTAGTTTTGCATCCCCTGTTAGTAAATGCTAACAACTCTGCTAAACATACCATCATTTAAATAAGAAAGGTTGTTTTAGCAAATTCCATGTCTTGATCTGTGCTGCTTTGCTTTTGTCTTCCTTTCATTCAGTCTCAGGGTAGGTCTCACAATGAATAATCCAATTACATTGCAGAAATTTCCATAATTAATTAGGAACCATTCTCCTTTCTTTTCTACTTATCCACACAAATCCCCTAACCTTAAGAAATGGGAGTGGGATAAAATAGTAGAAATAAACTTTTCTAAGTGGGTAACTTCTATATACAGATCTGCAATGTGTGTCATCTCAATGCCAGAATACAGAACACTGAGGTGGGAGGGACCTCAGGAGGTCACTTTGTCACTCTGCCCCAAGGCTCAGTCAACTCCACTGAAACCACTCTTGACAGATGTTTGTATAACCTGATCTCATACAATTTCCAGTGATGGAAAGCTCATCACTTCCTTTAGGCAATCTACAAAAATATTGTTTAAAATTGCAGCTATTACCCAAGATAGCAAAAGTCCTTACTGACACTAGTCTGCAAGATTAATTCTTTCCAGTTTTAATCCACAATATGGCACTCTTGAATTCATGCAGATAATAACTATGTACATATATCTCCATGACCAGGCACACAAAATGTACCTTGGCTTCCAATTATATAAAAAGAGAAATTCTGCATAACTGATCACAAGTGCTCTTAAATTAGTAAATTACAGAGAATTTCACAACTAATCAAGGTACAAATGCCTTGAGTTCTTCAATCCTCCAATAGTGTATTTGAAATAAATTTATCTTACTTTCACATTATTTTGGTACAGAAGGACACACATTTTCATGTACAGATATATATATAAATACACACATACAGCCCCTGTGGGTAGCCTGTGGTTTACTAAAAAATTCTAATGCAAAGTATTCCTAGGTGTCTAGGTCTGTTGAATCCCAAAGTTCTAATGATAAAGCAATTAGCACCTTCACAAATGAGGATTTATGGTCAGGTTAAGCCAGATGGCTCTGGACACCTGTCTGCATCCTGACTTGCACTGAAGGTTCAATATTACAGTTTATTCACAAGCAGGAGCTGGGAATCCCTGTTGGTTGCAATAAGGATGAAGAATTAATTCCCCCCTAACAACATAAAACCCAGCAGGACTTCACCTGCAAAGGCAACAACTCTTTCCAGAATTTAATACACATTATCTAAGGCTTCTTACTTTTTTCCCTCCATCTTTGTATTTTTTTCCCCCTTTATGACAATATTTTTACTAGACAAATTAAAATTTTCATGGTGGTAGAGAGCAAAAGTTCTTGCAGCTGTAGAAAAAGGACAGCTTTAAGGCTTTAGTCCCAATATCTGGAAGAAAAAGAGTAACAAAAATAGATCAAAAACAATTTTGAAAAGTGGAAAAATGGACAATCCCTTTTTTGATTTTATATCTCCTAGAAGAAAAGTTTTGAACTTACTGAGTTAAATATTGGCAACATTCTACCAATAAGTGTGTGGGGACCTTTTCAAACAGCTGGAACATTATAGATTTTTGCAAGTTCACAAGCCCTGTGCTCACATTTCCAGCAAAAGCTGCTGTCTAACACAAAGCTAAATGCCCCAGGGACATTGAAGTGAACATATTTTTCTGCTGGTTTAAGCACACCAGCAGTCATTTGTAGAGTTTACATGGCTTTCTTGTCAATACCTGCTGGTCACAGTTGGTGAAGAAGCAGTTTCACTTATGATCTGCTTGCTAATTAAGCATTGCAGCAGCCATTCAGAGTGAAATTTTCAGCAACCTGACACACAGAAGGAAAGAATCAGATGTATTCTCAGAAGACTTCAATCTTTAAATCATTTGGATCCTGTAGTTACTGGAACTGAAAGATGACAGAAATTACTTTGTCTGATTAACATGTAACTCTGATAAACTACAACATACTGTATGTAGGATGAATGCTTTAACTCTGATGTTCTACAGCACAACTCTTTAAGAGAAGGAAAGTTAAAAGGATTTGAAGCTATCCCAATATAGGCCAAAAATCTGTATAGTCTTCTCCTTCCCCTCATTTTCTTCATAATCTATCCTTTTCTGTAGCTGCACTCTGTCTGTTGTCCATTGCTTTACCTGCAGAAGGATTTCAAAGCTGGTGCTCTTCTGCACACAAAACATCCTAGAAAGTATCAGCAAAG
The DNA here is from genome assembly GCF_029582105.1 of Oenanthe melanoleuca. Lineage (NCBI taxonomy): Eukaryota > Metazoa > Chordata > Aves > Passeriformes > Muscicapidae > Oenanthe > Oenanthe melanoleuca. The sequence continues at coordinate 20,520,470 of NC_079340.1, read as the reverse complement.
CCACTTCACTGCCCTGTTTCAAATTCTTTGCTTCCTTGGCCTTGAAAAGCCAGTTATTTCTTTGCTGAATGATTATCATCTAACATCTCACTGCTGCCTTACATCACTCCTGCTCCTTGGTTTGTGTCCATGTGCTGTCTCAGTGCATGCTCCTATTGCACTCACAGGCAGAAGCCTTTGACATTTGTACAGCCCCACCCAGTGGTCCCAGGCTTGAATTCCAAGACACATTGCAATACAGTAAATAAAATAATCCCTAAAATATTAGTTGCCTTGAGATCTCACTATTTTGTTGTGTCTCTTGTGTGCAGGACAAATCTGGAGGGGCTGGTGACCAATCTTGTAGTGAAATAGAACACACCAGTGAAAGTGAATCTTTTCTGAGAGAAGCCTAAAGATGGCAAAAGCATTAGAACAACTACCAGAGTGACTGAAAAGGCTCTTCCCACAGAGCAAAGACCCACTCCACAAGGAACACTATCACATCCAAGCATATTTTTGAGCATTTTTCAAGCCATGCTTTAATTATATAAATAAAATACAATACACGTCTATTTATATCTAGTTTCAAATTGCAACTCATCAGTTCTTGTCCACCTATGCTTTATATTCCTCTTCTCTAAAAATGGACATTTGATGTAATTGAGAAGAAAATAGTGCAATTTAGTTGTGTTCCAAAAGGAGTGTTCCTGGTGAGGAGCCAATGCAGGCAGAGAAGCCCCAGGCTGGAGCAGGGAGTTTTTGGGTGATCACTGGCACTGTGAGCAGAGATGTCCCTGTGGGTATTGCAGGGGGACAGCAGCTCTCCTGCCTGGACACTGCAGTGATCTTCAAGCCTGCCCTGCTCAGCACAAGTTCTGTAATAAACTTCTGCAAGGAAAAACATCAGCTAGTGTTATTGCAAACCTGCTTTTGAAGAAAATTCTTTGAAAACTACACAGACTTTATTTTGAAGCCCTTTTCAATTTTATTAGAGACAACCTAAAGATCCTCTGGATAGATAGTAGAAAAAAAGAAAGACTTCAGGAACACATATATATATAAAATTTCATTTTAAAAATTTATATTCTTTCCCAGACCTTTGGCCATTTTTCTTTTAGTTTCTTAATAGCAAATAAGGTTGTGGTATTAAACTCTCTGGAGATAATTCACAGAGGAGCTAAATAAAGAATCAAAATTGATGCACAGTGAAAAATACATCAGAAAAACAAACTACCAACATTTTAAAATAAAGTATTCCAAAGAGTTAGAAAGCCTTTAAATTTCACTTTCATAATGTTGTACTGAAAAGTCATCCCCTGGTCCTGATAATTTTCCTTGCTTTCTTTTTGCTGTTGTTTTTTTTGTTTGTTTGGTTTTTGTTTGTTTTTTGTTTTTGTTTGTTTGGTTTTTTGTTTTGTTTAGTTTTGGTTTTTTGTGGTTTTTTTTATCACTTCATTGGTACATATTCTTTGAAATGCAGCTCTTGACTGAGATTTTGGCTGCACCAATAATGAAATATTTTCTGCTGTGGAATACTTGCAAAATGCTGCCAATAATCACTAATAATCAGAAAATGCCACAGCAGGTAGTGCTGTCAGGGCATGAGTAGCCTCACACATGAAATTCTGCATTGGACAACAAAGAATAAAAAGTCTTTGAGCTTCTTTCAATATCAACTGCTACTTATTAAATATCAGGATTTTACTAAGCATGCTTTTAAGAAATACTTCAATGGAAAAAAGGTCACAAGAAAGTCACCAGTAACATTTTTTTTTTCCAGCTGGAGACTTTGTGCAAATGTTACTCCTGTGCAAAAATCCAGTTCTGTTTATGATGATGCAGGGATGACACAGTATTGTCTGTGAAGCTAGTTTTGCCCTGAATAAGAACATTCTGGCATCAAACTAGATCAAAAAGAACAGATGGTTGCAGAAACATAATTAAGAAAAAGAAAAGGAAGAAGAAACAGATATCAAAGCATCACTGTTTCTTTCCCTGAAAGAAGTAGAAAGGAAGTTTTAGAAAGGTTGGATCATCTAATCCACCTAAGATTCAATCCAAAAATTAATATATCAGACACTTGAATCACAAAGAAGAGCCAGATGCTCAACATGAACTTGGACACTGCTAATAGTCACTAAAAGCATTCTCAAGAAATTGATATAATTAAACAGAAAAGGTCTTTACAGGTAGTTATAAATTATTATATTCTTATTCATTAGCATAGAGTTAAACACAGGTTGGGCTTAGGTCTCACCTGGCTCTGTGTCTGCCCTGAAGACATGGCATTTCTTCTATTTGATTAAATATGAGATTTTCTGCAGCATTAAGAAAACCCAAATCAACTCCCTCAAAAAACTCCAAACAAAACCAAATCCAAAAGACAAAAGGTATTAATAATGAGCACAAAAACAAATATATTTTTAAAAGATACAAAACACCTCAGTTATTCAAGAGCTTATTTTTGTACAGCTGTCAGACAGCAGTGCCTCTGGGGAGAGCTTGGGATTACACTGCCCTTCTACATCTTGGCTTGCTGAAATCTGACATCTTCTGCTGGAGTAAATACAGTTTATAAACAAAACAGCCCTCCAAGAGTTAGAGCTACAATCACAGCAACACAGGCAGATAGACATTAAGATGCCATGTCTTCTCACAACGAGCTGCAAAGTGCCCCAGCATCACCTCCATGCATCCTGCACAGGAATCTGTGTGTGCAGGGTCTTTCCTGCACTTTAATGATGAGTTGTTTCATATGCACACTCTGATCATGAAGGTTATCCTTAGCACTCTGCAGTAAAACATTTTAATTAAGTTGTAAGAATACAAATTTCATTCTAGCCTTTGATGTTCTTAGAAACAATGATAAAGCAGCAAGAATTTCAGAAAACAATTGTTGGTATTATTTAATCAGAGATCAAGTTATGAGAGTAGGTAAAAGCATCAGAAGTTTCTCAGAACAACAGAAAAACTTCTACATCTGACTCATTAAAAGTACAATACTCTAGAGCTCCAACAATGCATAATATGGATAACTCCAGTAAAAATAGTTATAGCATATAATCTATTCTGTGGCACATATTCAGGGGTTCAAAACAACAAACAAGAGGTATGGGTATGAGTGAAGAGGTTAATAATTAAAAATATTGACTCTTGTTGCTTTATAATAACAAGAGTTAATATTTTTAATAATTGTTACTTTATACATTTATTATAATCTATAATAACTACCTTTAGTGCCACAGTAGTATCTGTGCAGTCACAGTAAGTGGAAGGAAACTCAGAAAGAGAAAATTTGGAGATTGGGGTTGAAGAATGTGCAAATAAATCACATTGAAACCTTTTTGCTAGGCCTGCTCTGAGGCACTGCAAAACACTTCAGTCTGTAGTGAAACTGATGTATTCATCAAGTTCTATCAAGTAATTTTAATTTGAAAGTTGAAGGTGTAAATATAAATATAAATATAAATATAAATATAAATATAAATAGAAATAGAAATAGAAATAGAAATAGAAATAGAAATAGAAAAATATATAAATAAATATAAATATAAATATAAATATAAATATAAATATAAATATAAATATAAATATAAATATAAATATAAATAAATATTGCTGTGTAGTGTCTAAAGGGTAGCCTTGTTTATTGAAACAATAAGCTCTGCTCCTTAACACCATTGATATTAAATCTTCTTAGCAGCAATGTTTTTATCCAAAATTAGCCACATGCCTGAAGTTATAAATGGTTGGCTTTCTCTAAGTGCAATGTTACAAAACAGATCACTTAGTGAAGCAGCTCAGGAAACTGATGCACTCATGACTCCTTTAATGTAGGTCATTTTTCTGAAGAATAAAGAAGAAACCCCAACATTTCAGAATATTTTAAAATTTCTATTTATCAGACAATGAAAAAGAGCCTAAGTACATTACATTTAGGCTGTTTAAAAGGTTGATTATAGGAAGTTTATGTATTTATTTATGTAGAAGTGGCAGGGATCACTGTCTGTCACAATTACACCATCACTCCTGACAAGAGTTTACTTGTCTCTGTTTGCCCACAGTGTGTCTGTGGGACTCAATCTGATAAATCTCAGTGTGCTGTGTCAGTGCTCAAGCACAGAAACAGCAGCATCTACCAGGGGCTCTGTAGTACCTTATATCTGTGCCCTACACTGTCCTTCCTGATTTTCATTTTTAGAAATCCATTCTCAGTTTCATTGCTCTGCTACCAATAATCAAATGGCAAAAGGTGTTGCCTGAAGCTGTATCCAGTGTCCCAAAAAGATAATCTGAGGAACAGAGGGTGAACTAAAATGAGGATAAATTATAAAAAAACATTTTTTATAAAATATTTGAAACAGAAGGCAATATGACAAAATTTTACACAGTGTTAATAAGAAGGAAGATAAATCTGTAATATGAGTTTATACATGTATTTTTCTTCAGTTTTCCTGAAAACAAATCCTAGAATTTAAAAGAAAAAATGATGACTCCAGGAGAGACTTTAAATTTGATATTTTTAAAATGATAGATGAGATAGAATTAAAGCATTCTTTAGACCTAGTTGCAGGTATAATGATAATTAAGCCAGATGATAAGATACAGGGAAAACTGAACTAATGATTTTTTCCTTTTCATGGACTTTTTTTCTTTGCTAGAAACAGTGTTTCCACAGCAGTGGAAATTTTCTTCTCTCTTTGAAAAAACTATTGCAATAATCACATATCAACAAAAGCATTTTAGAAATGCAGCAATTCAAATTTGGGTTAAAGAAATTTCCTCTAGAAATCTACCTCTAGGTATATCTATCTCTAAAACCTCATTTGACTTTGCAGTTAAGTTTCTGATAAATGGATCAAAACCAAGAAGCCTCAACAAAACTTCATTTCAATTTACATTTAATGCCCCAAACAACAAAGCTTTAAAACTTAGTAAGTGAAATGATTAGCAAGGGATTTCTTAGCAAAATTTATCAATACAGGAAAAACCTCTCCTAAAACAGTCACCACAGATCGATAAGAGAACAAAAATGAAAATACATTTTCACCTAAAAGAATGCTTTTAAAATCTGAAGGCAATCTTCTATTTGAGAGAATGGATTATCACTTTCATGGTTGAAAGAGAAAACTTGATAGTACCAGAAATGCTTCTGAGCATGACTTGTCCTTATTCAAAGGTTGTTTATACTTAAAAAAAAACCCCAAAACACCTTTATCAGATCACTCCAGGTACAGATTCTGATCCCTCTTTAAGTGTCTAAATCCCCAAATCTCAGCTCCTTCTAACCATGAGTTTCATAGCTAAAATATGATGTAGGCTATTGAAACATGTAGTGCCTCATTTTCAGAACTTTCAGTAAAACTGAAGAAAATTTTAAAATCCTGAAGAGTTATATAGTAAATTTGCATCAGCAATTGTGGAGACAGTGTGAAGTTCATCCTGATATCACCAAGTGCTAGACTTGTACATCCAGGCTGAGAGTTGAAGAAGACTTTGGGGAGACATTTGCCCCTTCCTGTGCCTAAAGGGGCCTGTGGGAGAGCTGGAGCTCTTTGTCACCAGGACTTGCAGTGACAGGACAAGGGGATGGATTTCACTGACAGAGGGTGGATTTATATTGGACATTTGGAAGAAATGCCTCCTCTGACAGGGCTGCCCAGAGGAGCTGTGGATGCCACCCCTGGCAGTGGATGGAGCTTTGAGCAGCCTGGTCTGGTGAAAGGTGTCCCTGTCCCTCCACCCAACCCATTCTGTAACTGCTGCTCTGGCAGGGGATGCTACAGGATAAACACACTGAATTCTTAGGGTTTTATTACCCAAGGAGGAAAACAGAACAGAGATATAATTCTTAATGGTACTAGTGGTTTAACTGCCACTTTGGGAGGATTAGAGGTTCAGCTTTTGAAAGAAAATTTGTTTCCAGTTTTCAGTATTCTCAAAATAAAGTCCTCATAAAACCCTGCCAGCCAATCTACTGGAGATATATTTTCTAATGTAACAATAGAAGCCTGACAATCTTTGCTTGAAAACTTCCATGACAGACATGAAATGATAGGAAAATCTCAGTGTGTGGTTTTCTCTCTGTTGTGAAGCATTTATATTGAATTACTGAGTTTCCCTAGGACTACTTCACAGGTGGGGAAGTGATCTCCAAGCAGAGGAAGCTGGTCTCAAGGAGTATTTAATGTTTGCCTTGTGACAAAATTGCTAGTGACATGCAATATATTTTCTATATATTTTAATTAGACAATAATATGGAATAGCTGCAGAAAAAAACTTTAAATATTCACATAGATTCTCTGTTTAGGCTTCTTAGATGACAGCTAGAGAACACCACTTTGGGTGGCACAGGGATCAATTTTCAATGAAACAATTTTCAGCCTTACACTCAGATATTCTCTCTACTGGTACAAGAGGCAGGAACAGCTGATCTGTGAGATAAAAAAAAGATCATGTTAAAAAAACCTCAATCAAACACCACAGCAAGGAGCATGGTCTACTGAAAATTATTTTCCTTTCCAAGTTATGTCAGGGAGGAGTCAGGTAAAGATGGAGATAGTCTGAACATTCCCTGTCCCCTAAGGACATAATTTAATTAAATAGTTCTTCTTCAGGTTTGCAGGAAATGAGGATGCTTTGTGAAACCAAAGTAGATTGTGTTCCTGACTTAGACAGCTGAATTAGTCTCTGAATCCACCACTGACTTTGGACAGCCTGGAATCTTAATTTTAGCTTTATTAGGTGCCAAAATTGTAGGGCATGAAGAGGGAGGTGTGAGTAATCACATGATGCAAACAACTTTATCTGGCACTCTTTATGGGGCAGCATTACCTAAATACAGCCCTTGGCACCATCAGCTCCAAATGATTCTGAAGAGATACAAGAGATTATTGCATGAGATACAACTCCCCAGGTTTACTTGCCCTAATAAGCAAAGGATGCTGATACACATAATTATCTGCACATAAAGGTCTTAAATACCATCTCAGAAATGTTTGGCAGTCCCCCAATATACATTATTTTTCAATTTAGCTAATAATCTGTAATTCTGAATATCTCCAGTTACAAGTCATAAATCTTAAAATGCCTCTACAAATTTTCAAGTTTGTCCTCTGGAAAATTTAACTCAGACTTATATTAAACAGTTATCTTAAACAACAAGCTTGTTCTGGTTTGTGCACTTAGCAGAACAAATTTCTATTAATGTTACTTGCTTTATGAAGTGTGAGGTAATAAAAATCAAAACCTTTTTTTTTGTTGCTATACAGTGAGTCAGAATACTTTGCAACAAGTCAGGGGCAAAAACTGTGCTCAGACTTCTCCTCATCCAACACCTCCTCTGGCTTCTGAGACATTTCAGTGGGAACAGGGCAAGTCTTTCAAAAGTGAGTTAGAGTGCCCTGTGCAGATTTAATAACTGCTCCCCCAGCTAGAAGACTAAAGTCCTCTAGGGAAAATAAATGAGAAAACTGAAGTTCTCTAGCAATCTCTTGGGCCAATTACACAGATCAGAGATGGAATGATTCAAAGCATGAAGGACCTGTCTTTTCCATTCTTATTTTATTTTAGCATGAAAATAGTTGGTTCTTGCTAAAGGTGGAATCAGCTCAACTATAGCTGACCTAGACAGCTACATAAAATTACAGAGTTGTCCAAGTTTTTTCTGATTAAGAAAAGAAACAGATGATGGAACTTGGTGTCTGGTGCAATCTTGCTTATGAACAGAGTTAAATTTCTGCTTTTCTAAGCACAACAAATCACAAGCAAGCAAGTCTTCTGCTCCTTGCTATTCTCCTTCAGCTACCATGGCATCTAAAAGCTTGCACAAGTGTCTGAATTCTCCCTTCAAGTACTCATTTACAGAAGGTCATTTGTTTCATTTTTCACTTTTGTGCCATTTTCTCATTTCTTCTAAGATTTATTTCAGCAAAACCCCTCAGCTACATGTATTGCTATTTTGCTGAGTGACATACCTTTGTTCTGATGCTTCTTAAATGAAAGACAGCAGCTACCCATCTTGTTAGCATTGTTATAGAGTTTAAATTATTCTGTAATCCGGCTGAAGTGTGAAAAATAGTGACCCCATGCTTCTTCAGTGAATACTTAAAAAATAAATTAAATACTAAACGTGCTTTCCCTATTTTCTTGTCTGTCCACTTATCCAACTACTCTCAACTACTGTGACTGTAGTATCCAAGAATTGCACTAAATGACTGGATCCATTTCTACTTTTTACTCTGAAGGTGTAAGCAATGAAAACTATGACCACTCTTCTGTGATGCTTCTGTTACATGAAATTGTTCCTTTGTTAGCTTTCCAAAGAGATAAATTTATCCTCCAGTGGGACCCTACTCTCATGTCAAATTCAAACACACTATATAATAAAGGAATAGATGTCCTTTCCAGTGTGACAAGAACTAGCTCACACAATCCTGTGCTGTGCTATGTTAATACTCTCACATTAATCTTTCTGACAGATAGAGGGGAAAGACAGCATATACACCAAGATTATATAGAAAAACATGAAACCAAAGGTTTCAATTTAAGAATTATAATGGTAGGGTGATATTTAAGGCTTACAGATTGTCTTCCTTGAAAGAACATTCACAATGCTTGGGGAGAAAAAAATCAAAGCAAAAGGAGAAAGAGAGGGATAGAAGTGAACTGTTACTTACAAAAGCAAAGAGCATGAAATTCAAACTGAACAAATGTTATTTCTTAACTGCAGCCTCAGAAATGACTGAACACAGAATTCATATCAGAGGATCACAAATGAAGATAAGCATTTGCCACAGTGAAGACCCTCTACTTCCTAAAGTTAAAGAACTGAGTATAATAAGCATGCAAAATTAACTTCAAAGGTTAATTTCAGGTATCTTATATCTCATAATGCCAGAGATAGAATTTCTCCTCTGCACTGTGGACATTTTTCAACTTCTTTTCTTCAGACTACACTGTTCTCAAAACAAGACAGCCAGGGTAGGTAGACAACATCTATTTAAACTCCCATTTGGCCAGGGTTCTGAGAATAAAACCTTGGCTTAAGGCTCTGTCCTTCCTGGTTCTGCATCAACACTTCAGCATTATCACATTCCTGTAGCATCCATGGTTTTCTCCAGGAATTGGCTATCACTGCTAGAGATTGTTAATTTCTACCCTGAGTGATCTGTTAACACATGGCTGCAGATGGATTTCAGACACCAATTATATGGATGATAAAACACTGGCTTTTCACAGCAAGGCTCTGCAGTTGAGCCCTTCCCACATACAGCTGCTGGCCAACTGTTGATTATTCACAGCAGAAAGCTCAGCTTTTCCAGACAGCCAATCTGAGCCCCATCTATAAAGTCAAGCCCAGTAGATCAAAACAGACCCAGTTCTTCAGTTTTCTGTGCCAGATGAAGAATCCAAGGAAGGGCAAAGAAAGCTGTACTTAGAAATGCAGTGCAGTGTACAATCACTTTCTGCTCTGTGAAAGAGATGAGCAGGAAAATAGATGGCACTGGTCTCTGCAGGCAAAGACAGCTCCCTTTTACACTGGTGTCATATGGAGAAATTGGATTACTACCCAATAACAAGTCCAATAAACACAGATTATGAGTGTAGGATAGAAAGTAATTTATCACTAGATTAATCCCAGGCATACCTCTTACCTAGACTGCAGCAAAACAGGAGCATCTCTCTTTCCACCTACTGTTCAATGTGTTTCATATTCTTTGCTCCCCCCAAGAAAGACTAGTATATGAATTTTTTTATTATGTTATATTTACTCTCTACTAGCTTCTCTAGAATTTTCACATGCAGCAGATCAAATCTATTTGGCAAGAAGGTACAACAGTCTTTTTAACTTGCCTGGATTTTCACTGGGAGATAATGTGGATCTATGACTTGAGCACATGAAGTAGCTACTCTCAGGCAATCACACAGAGTACACCTTACTTTGCCAGCTAGGATCTGAAGTCACATCAATACCACAAAACTAGGGAATATTATGCCAAATTAAAATATTGAACTATGTGTACAGATATTTTTTTAAGAAATATAATGGCCATTCAGTGAAATACACCGAACGGAGAGAGAAGTGCTATATATGTATAGAATTAGTAAGATTTAAGTAAAAATGATTAGTTCAGTTTAACTTTGAAAGGATCATCTAGTTACCTTGGAGCAAAACCTTTTATGGCCCCTCCCATTTTACTCAGACTTCCTAAATTCATTTTCTTGACATTAAATATGAATAAACTAATGTATAAAACTTCAAATAGGGAAAATGTTTTCCTTATTACCTTAACAATTAGATGGTAATATTCACTTTTCAGAGCCATTCCAGATTAAAGAGGAATGTATTAAAGCTAAGTATGTATTTACTCAGAAGCAAAATTCAAATAAGTTATTAAAAGGTCAAGATGAAATTATTTCATACTTGGATACTTATCTAACTAACTGGAAGGCAGAATTTGTATTTTGAGGAATCCTAAAGCTCCAGTACAGCTTCAGTACAATAAATTATTTCACTTAAGAAGTAAAATTCCTTAGATAATTTGTAGAAGGGGAAAGAAGTTTTCCCCTTGCACTTTGGTAAAAAAAACAAAACACAAAACAAAACAAAACAAAACCAAAGAACACCATTAAGTTAGGTGAAACAAACTCCACTACTTAGACAGATTTCCTGCTGCCAGCATGGTAAGTTCTGCCTTACAAATCAGATTCCTGAAACCTGTGGTTCTCTTAAAGTTAATTAGGAGTAGGAATACAGTAATTCTAGTAAATATAATCAACACTTTCTCAGGTAGCATTATGCTGAAATAGTGGGTGGACAGGTCCATTCACTCCAAAAGTTTCTTACCAACCTATGCAGATACCTAAAATACCTTCATGCCTTCATAAGTACATTTTAAAGTGCTAAGAACAAATTCACCTCAATTACACACTACAAGACATTTAAACCACTGCACATGAGGCACATCCTTGTGTCTCATTCAATAACTACAAACCCAAAACTCAACCCTGAACCTTACCTTAAGCTTCCTGTATAACAACTCACAGTATATGCTTGGCTGCTCCATCTGTTTAAAAAAATTAAGATTATAAAAAGATTGAAAAAATAAATGTAATCTTATTATCAGCAAGAAAAAACATCAACAAAAGAAAAATTATAAAGTAACTATTGCTATTAATAACTGTACAATTAACACATTTTGTGGGACCAGGATCAACAGCACATGGCTGAACAGACAGAGAGTGTTTCAAAATATTAATGCACATATTATACACCATATGCAGAGACAACTGATATTTTTTAATTCATAATTTTTAAAAATTACTCTGTAATTTTAACATTCTTCTTTTTCTGATCCTTCTTAGCAAGGAATCATTTATAGATAAATGAAAATCATCTTGACTGAAACAATACCTTCAATTGTTTTTCAATTGAAAACAATTTCAATTTCAAAAATCAATTGTTGCAATTTAAGACCTATCTAATTATTTATTTCCATATATATTTATAAGTTATTATTTCCATTTAATAAATGAGAATACCCCTGCATCACAAAAAGTGAAGCAGAAACAAAAGAGTAGTCCATACTTTTTATTTGTAGTATAAAATAATGTGATCAGCTTGTACAGGCATAAACATGTTAAAAAATCTATGTTGTTATACCACAATTGGTTGAATAGCTAATTGCCTTAACCAGTACATATGATATTATCTGGCTGGTTTTTTTTTAATTTTACACACTTAATATTAGAGTTTTTACAGACACAAGACAAAATGCTTTAACAGCATTTCTTTCTAGTGCAAGCCAGCACAAATTTAAATATCTCCCAGCAGGCAGCAGAGAGCCCTGTTCAATGCTTGTGTATTTCTACTGGCTTCCATTTGATTAAAGGAAAATGCTTCACTAGAGAAGCAAAGCAGAACAATTCCTTGGAGTATTACAGCACAATGTTCTGTGTGTGACCACACAAGGATTCAAAGGAAGAGTGATACAGTGTTCTTTTCAGAATAGCAGATTATCTAACTTTGAGTAATGACTATTTAGTGGAAATTTATATTATTTCCATTTTCTAAAGCTCTGTGCATAATTATCATAACAGTTCTCTTTTCAAGATAAAATTAATTTTGAAACTTTGGTTTTCTATCACTGGCACTATTTATACTCTCAGGAAACAGAAGATAAAGTGCAAGCTTTAAAAGCCAGTAATTAACCATTTAAACAACTGTCTTAAACTTCAGAATTAAACTCCAGAATTTTGCAGAGGGAGGATTAAAATAAGAGTGAAAACAACACAAGTGTTCAGCTCTCCAATTTCTAAAGAGGCCTAAGCTCTCAGGAGTGTTTGCAGTACAGGATTGAATCTTCAGGGTCCAGAAACTTGGAGCTAAGATAAGAATGCAGCAGAGTATGAAAATGAAGAGTCTTTTGTTCTTCTTCATTCTCCAGTGCACATATCAGAGCTTGAATTTAGAAAACCCTAAAAGCACAAAAAAGTCTACTCATGGTAAGGGTATTTCATTACTCTACTACAGGACAGCATCTAATCTCTACTAATGGCCAGGAAATCAGTGATACAAAGGTTGTCAAAACTACTGGAAGATTTCACATTGTAGAGTACAAAACAAAATCAAAGCCATAAAATGAAGTTCTGTAAATTAAGCAGATTTTAAAATCCCAATAAAAGACCATTTAAGCAAACTGAACTATTACAGAATGAACTAAAGGTAGCTTCTGGTGCAAAGGAAACAGAGTCATGACTTGTGAGACTGAAACAGCCTAATGTGTGGGGATTAGGTCTAAAGATTTCTAACTGTGGCAAGCAAGATAAAGAAACACCTTAAATGTTTATTTTCATATTATATCTCAAAAATCTAGTACTAGAAAGTGTCAAAGCTGGCAATTGCAAATTATTTTCCATCTTCAACCTGATGGTATTTACCTTTAGAAATGGTGCAATGAAAAACACAGTGCTGTGAAAATTAATGTGAGCCAAGTCTGGAAGATGCTCAAGAATCTGATTGTTATAAGATACAAACTTCTTTCATCCTGAGAATTACCTACATGTCCTTCATATATGACAAGATCACAAAATTAAATGTTTCATTGTAATATCTTTGTAAAGATCATCTTAAAGAATTAGTGTATCTAGAAACAAAATAACAAACTCTGAAGTTCCAGTAAAAATTTAATTTATTTTATTTTATTTTTTTTTTTACAAACTACTGTTTGCAAGGCTTGGCTGCCTTTCTTTAATAAGGTCTGCTTACTGTACAAAATGCAGTGAACAGCTTAGTTGAGTAATATGGCATTTTTGTGGCTATGATTTTAACTAGTTAAGCCATGGAAATAGATGACAGCTACTTTATTTTTAATCTTACTGTTGGAGAAAAGCTGTAAACTTTTTCCTTCCAGAAATAATCCACAAACTGATTGCTGTCAACTGCTTGCTGGAGGGAAAGTCTGTCAACCAAGGAGGGTGGAGACAGGAGAGACAAGCTCCCTCTTTCCATGTGTAAATACCTTTTTACAGAAAATGGAAACTAAATCTTATAGAATTTTTGTAAATTAAAGATCTATTATGTGTGAACCTTTAAAAAATGTTATTTATAGTATCCAACACTTTTACTCAGGAAAAACTGTGTCTGACTAGACTTTGTTATCAAAGAGGCATGATGTTATTCAAGCATTCTGAATGAAACCCTGTACCTTTGTTCCTTGAAAATGAAAGCATATCTTGTAAGAGCTGATTCTGGACTCTGAGGGATATAGTCTGCCCTTTATAAACTTCAAACACATTTCTACCAAAACTCAAACTTTTAGCACATTTCTAGGTCTAAAATATATTGGTCCTATACCATTAATTTGCAGAACACCTACCTGCCTTCAGAAGGTGTAATGAAGATCATTAGTATCTATAAAGAGTTTTAAGCCTTGTAAACACTATATAAATGCTAAATTATGACAAGGACAGAAGTAGTCCAGTTTATCTCCATCCAGAAGCTTGTATTTGAATTACGTGGTTAATTCATGTCTAAAACCCAGTATCCCTACTAACCATTTGCCATTTATCAAAATAACCTACATCCCTAATATCTCATTTAATTTTTTTCCCATATATCCACTAAGATTCCATTATAAATAAATACAATATCAGAACATATTTTTCTGTTGTCGAGTTCTTGGGAAAAAAGTCAACTGCTGGCAGTTTACAAAAAGTTAAATTCAACACCTTTTGTACTTTCCTAAACAGCTTTACTTGAAGAAACTTAAATGATACAAAATGGTTGGATAGCAATCTGGAGAATTGTAGGAGTAAAAAAAATATTAAATAATTTTCTCTGTTGTTCTGCAGGTGATGGGTAACATTTTACTTAATAACTATATCTGCACCTTTTATAATTTCTGCCTTTCCAAGTTAAACAGGTGTACAGTGTTAACAGGAAATTTAAGAAAACAACAAAAAGAAGAAAAAACAAAGTAATCATTCTTCTGAAATTCAGATGAAGAGCATATATGCATTTATATAGATTTTGGAACTAAAAGTAAAGGCTAGAGCTGCATACTTGCACAGGTGCCCATTCCCAATTTTTGAATTCCCACCTGTTCACTGCAGCTTAGATGCCAAGAGTCATTTCTCTCCAAATTCTGGAGGCATCCTGAGAGGCCTTAGCATCACACAGAGAAGCAAAATTCTCCCATTTTTCTGATGGAGTTACTACAGAATGTGAATTCAGAATCAAACCACGAAGATTGCTTCTCAAAATCAGTGTCAAGGTGTTAAGTTGAGGGTACAATTACTATATCCTCATTTCAAGGTGGAGAAAAAAAAAGAATCATCATTTTCTGCATTTTAAGTGCCATCTGAAAATGGAAAGCCATTTGATTAAGAAGTTCTTCATCACTCTTCCATGTGCACTCACGTAAACAAAATATGTTTTTTAGTTAAAAGCAAAAGTATCAGTAACTTGCTAAACAAACAGAAAACTGCCTTTCAAGCAATATTGAATGAATTTTCCTGCAGCAAAGCAGCTTTATCCCTAGACCAAACTCAAATAATTTGAGCTTAAACACGGAGCACTGAGTCTCACCCTAGAAATCATAAGCATTGCTTGCAATGAGGGCAGTGCAGTGTCTTTTCTCACTGCTGCTGGCAAAGCAGATGAGTGTGAATAGCAAGAGAAAAGATGGAATGCAGAAGCAATTTTTATAAAAATTTTTTTTTGCTATTTGAAGGAAGCATAAAACAAGTCCTTGCATTTTTTAACATAAGGTACACAATTGCTTTATCTGAAGAAAAGACAATTTGACTTCAAAAACTTCAGCTACAGAGAAATTAATTCACCTCTGTTTTGCAATCAATTTAAAGATTATGTATTTCAAATTCTCCTTGACTATAACAAGTCCAGAGGTTCATTCACCCTATAAAATGAGGTGGGGAAATAAACTTATTGCAAAAAAAGAATGCAGTGCCTGTATGACATGTGAAATATAGTATCTTCCCCGTGTCAAACATATGGTGTGAGTAATTTACAGTCATGCACTCAGACATAGACAAAAAGACAACTGTCACTTGGTGCACGTGTGTATACACACGTGCCAGTGCCATTAAACAGAGCAAGGAAAGATGGTGCAGAGACATTTTTATCTTTTAATTTTCCTGGTCACACAGCAGCAGTAAAATTATTACTGATGCTACTAACTATTATTACTAACAATTACATTATTATTAATGAAGCATGAAAGTGAGGTGAAACAGAAAGTGGAATTGCTGGGCTTGGAGGATTGTGATCAGTGCCACAAAATTCAGCTGAACATAACTAATTGTGCACTCCTGTTGGAATTGGGGCCATTTTCCTTAAAGACCAGAATAATGGGACTGAGGGCACCCTCAGTGAGTCAGAGCATATGAAATAAGGAGTAGTTGTGCTGCCATTAAGTGGGACCTTGACAGGCTGGAGAAACGAAACTCAGCAAAAGGAAATATACATTCTTCACCCAGAGAGAAGTAGCTGTGTGCACTGGTAAAAGTTTTGGGATCAACCAGGTGGAAAGAACTGGGCCCTAAAGGATGGGGAAGGTCCTGGTGGTCAAGAAGTTGAACATGAGTCAGCAAAGTGCCCATGTATCAATGAAAGTCAACATTTCTGTCAGGAGAAACAGTGCCAGCAGGTTGAGAGAGCTGATCCTCCTCTCAGCACCAGTGAATATTGGCTGCTGTTCTGGGCTCCCCAGTACAGAGAGGACATGGACAGACTGGTGTACATCTAGTATGTACATCCAGGACGCAGAGAAGATGTGGGTCTTGGAGCATCTGTCATACAAAGAAAGGCAGGAAGAGCTGAGTTACTTTATCCTGGAGAAGGCTCAGGAGGGATCTTAATCAGCATTTATAAATGCTTGGTGGGAGGGAGAAGCCAGTCCCTTTAAAAGCAAATATTTTGGGAGAGGAAATTCAGAATCCACTCTCTCCAGATTTCAGTAAAGAATCTGATATGGCATCATCCAGCAATTATTTACTGAGTTGGAATTATAAGCATAACACAAAAATAAAGTTGACATAAAGGTGATTAATGGTAACATATTGAATGGACTTTGAAATCAGTCTTCACACTCATCTTATTACACGTCTCTAAACATAGTGAAAAGCAGAGGTGCCTGGATAAAAACTGGTTATTGGAAGCCTTCTTGATACAGGGGGGGTTCTTGTTAACTTACAGAAGAAATTGGAGGAGCACTTGCACAGGCATATTAGAAATGGCAAAACCTTTAGCAACTCTTCAAAGCCACATGATTACAAATAGCACAATTTCTGTGATTATTTCTGTGATGGTCTCTTATCATTCGAGAGGAACACAAGAAGATAAATCACATACCCATGTTCACTTTTAACAGATGAAACCAACCTGGCCTATCTGCAAAACAAACTTGATATTCACCATTGTCTGACAAGGTATTTTCAGAAGACCAAGTGGAGCATAAGCACTCTTACTCAAGACTTTGAGCAAGCCCTTCAGGTAT
Organism: Oenanthe melanoleuca; assembly: GCF_029582105.1. Classification (NCBI taxonomy): domain Eukaryota; kingdom Metazoa; phylum Chordata; class Aves; order Passeriformes; family Muscicapidae; genus Oenanthe; species Oenanthe melanoleuca. The sequence goes on along the minus strand of NC_079340.1, from coordinate 20,503,467 downwards.
AAGGTTCAGAATTCAGGAAAATCAAGCTACTAGCTTCTGTATCTTCCTATTTATTCTGTTTTGCTAGGTGGACTAAAAGGTGCTTGCTCTGCTTTTTGATCCTAGCACATAAAAGCTGAGGAAGACACATGATCGATGTTTATAATTTATTGAGGGCTACACACTGAGGAAGGAGTTGGTTTTAAACAACAATATTGAGAGATTAAAAATTAGGAATCAAAGAATATATTTAGGCTGAAAGTTCAAAGAAAGCTCTAAGCATTAAGAGAGAGGTTTTGAAACCTCTTTCTAGAAAGACCAACAGGGCAATGTACTTAAAAGATAGACTGTAATGAATTTATGACTGAAATTAAGATTGCTTCTAGCTCAGGAAGGTCTTTTCTTCAGCCCTCAATTACTATGGTGATTCAACTACTCCCTGTTCTGCTCCCCTCCTTCCCAGACTTTTTGCTCACACTATTCCCTAGTTCAACTAGGGCTATGAGAGGACTTCTTGCAATTTTTTAACCTTAAGATAAAACAATCTTAAGACTTAAACTCCTTCCCCTCTAGCTTAAATGGTTTTATAGAACATTGCATCAAAGCAGATGACTAGAAGATCTCCTTGAGATCAGAAGATTTAAGCAGCAGCTAAACAGAGCAGTGCACTGCAAACACACTGAAATGATATTGCCTCTTTGGGTCTTCATTAAATATTTGTCCTCCTTGCCAGTTTAATGGATTCCTGCTTACTATATAAACAGTCAAAGAGGGAATCTGATTGTACTCAAAGCAAATACATCTCAAACACTGTCACTATTTAGAATCATGTAATTTAACCTTTCTGTTAAGACAGACAACTATCCCCACCCTTCATAACATGGTACTTTTCTGTTAATCATTGAACAACCCATTCAGAAGTTTTCCATGGCAGTGAGCAAAGCAGAAACAGCTACAGAAAACAGAGAGGGCATATTCACATGACTACAGCTACTGGCCAGTTGTCACGTAGTTTTTGTATGGCAGTAAGTGAACACTGAGCAATGTTGCAGACAGCCAGCTCTTCTCCATTCAGCTCCTTTCAAAGTCCATCAATAACAAGCAGCACTGTGGTTTCTTCACCCAAACAGTGTGCTCAGCCTGTTGCAAATGTTGAAAAGGTGGGCGTGTCTGTCATTCACCAGCCCCACAATCCCTCGTATCAAACACAAGTCGTTATTGTAGGGCCAAGAAAGTCTGGTGAGTGTGAACATATTTCCCCATCTCCCTCTGGCTGAAAAATGATTTTTTTTCATTTTGTTCTAGAAAAGAAGAAAATGCTTTTCCAATATAAGTCAGTCCAACACTTGAACAAAAATGTACACTGGACTGAAATTTCTGCAGTGACATGTATTGTTCAAACCCCAAATCAGAACTCCCATGTTTCATTAATGACTTACAAAGCCAAAGCAAAGGCCAGAAGAATGCCAGTTACACAGAAAATAGTATCTCTATTATAACAGTATCTCAAAACAATAAATGTTCACCAGTTAATAAATTTGGCCACTTTGTGGACTGGTGTCCATGACAGCATTTCCAGTTAGAGACAGAAGATTTGGAAAACAAAACAAACTTTTCTCCTGTTCCAAGTTATTGTTTGAACTCCACTTTTATTGACTGTCTATCATCTCTTACTTGGTGACAAACCAAATTCTCAGCAACTGAATCTCTATTAATTGGTTGGTTATAGTCTAGACCAAGGTAGTATAGTATAGTATAGACCAAATGCTATAAAAATGCTGTGTGTATGATTTCATTTAACAATGACCCACAGTCGAGGATTTGACAGAAAGACTTGATTTCCAAATGTTTTTCCCCACCTGACTAGTCTCCTTTAAAGTTTTTGTCTTTTTATTTCTGGCTTGTGCTTATTTTTGTCTCCCTTATTTTGTTGCTGTAGAACAGCGATATGAAAACTACTGCATCCAGGCTTGCTTTCAAAGCAAGCATATTGAGTGGTTAGCCTGGCTCATATGTTCTTGCTTACCTCACAGATTTCTGTGTTATTATTAGTTTCTTCTACTAGCATAGCAGTCCTTTGCCACACACACACACACACACACACACACACTTTTACAATAAGCTCACAACTTATGAAACTTGCAAATCACACGTGCTGTCAAAGCACACAAACTCCTTAATTCCCTCATTCTGATGCAATGTACAGAAACCATGTATAACACATAACATCTTTTTAATCAAAAAGCAGCATTTTTACATAAGTGGAATAAAAGAACTTAATAATATTTGCCACTTACAGTTTTGCCAAAAACACGGTAGGCTACTAAAGCAATTAACACCAATCTAAATTAGTTCCATTTGAAATGACAGAACCTCAGTCTAGTTTTACCAGCAACAAACCTAGTGAAATGAATGAAATTTCACAAAACTAAAATATTAATAATTTCTACAATATGAAACCATTATTTCATCAGACTAAAGCTGTCATTTTGTATTTGATGATTAAATACCTGGCACATGAATAACACAAACATCTTACTGAACAGTAGGTCTCCCCAGTTCAGCTCATTTAGCAGGCAAGTGTCAAGAACTATTACAGTATTGCCTTAGAGGCAGTAAGTGAAATTCTTGGAAGTAGCTTATGACATTTCTTTAAGCTTTTTTTCAAAGGTGGAAATAATCAAAGCAGACATCACACAGATTTTAGTTGCTGTAGTTGAGAAAGTCAACATTTTCAATGGAAGTTGTGCTATCCCTTGTCCAAGTTCTCCCCGTCCTGTATCTCAGAAAATATGGGTTTGTACACACTAAAAACAGAAGGTAAAACAGCCTGTTTTTTCTCAGTCTTTTCATGTGAGACAAAAATAAGAGGACATATGTGATTCTAAAGCACCATCCTTACACTCCACCACGTCTAACTCTGCAAGAGATTTCAGGCTGCAATGTGTAAATCATTACTACATGCTCTAAATAGTACTTTCTATTTAATCAAGGAGAAAAGAAAAATCCCCTCTAGAATTACAATAAATAACTACAGTTTTCTTTTAAATGAAATGATGTAGTTTATATCTGACCTGAGTTTCAGTCTTTTCCTAGTGGGAAATATAAATTCAGCATTTGGATACATAATCCTACAGCTCTCAGAAGAAGCCGACTCCACCGCGAGCACTTTACATGATTTATAGCTCTCCTCCAGATTCAGATGACAAGTCTCGGCGGAGCAGGTGCAACGGGGTATTTTTTCCTTCCTTCAGACATCATTCCCTCGTATGTAAATTAATTAGCAAGTCTTCCTCAGTGTCGCGGAAGCGGGGAAGATGAAGCTGATGGAAAAGCAGCTTTTGGCTTCTCACGAGGAGCGGGTGGCCCGGCGGAGGGAGGGAGGGAGGAGGGCGGGAGGCAGGGAGGGGGCTCGCTGCTGTTACTGCTGGAGCCACAGCGGTTTTGACAGCGTCAGCGCCGGTGGAGTCAGCCTGGCCCCTTCGCACTTACGCCAAGAGAGCGATTTTTAAACCACGGGCAGGATTTGGGGGAGCCTGGGGGACGCGAAGCGAGCGCACCTCGCACACCTCCGGCGGCAGCCTCGCCTCGCTGTCCCCGGCCGCAGGTTGGAGCTGCCCTGTCCCTCCGAGCCCCTCCGCCCTGCCCCTGCCCTGGCTGTGGAGCGGGGAGCGCCCCGATCCCATTTACCTCCTCCGGAGCCATGGAGAGCCCCGCTCCCCCGCCCGCCGCCGGGAGCCGCCGGCACAGCCCGCTGCACGTAAACGCACCGACAGCAGCCACAGCGTGATTAATTCACCAGCCCCAGTGACCAGGGAGGAGGCAGGCAGGGCTGGGGAGCGGAGCGGCACGGGACGGTCCCTGCTCCCGGAGCTCCGGGCAGGGATGGAGGGATGCTCGCAGCCGGGGATGCCGCCCCAGAGCCCGGGCGCTGCCCGGCCGGAGGCAGGGCTGGGTCACCCCGGACAGGTCCCGGCGGCAGCACCGCGCTAGGAGCCGGGCTGGGAGCAGCGAGGGAGCCGCGGGAAGCTGGGCAGGCTCCGCGGCACGGAGCGGGCTGCAGCACCGCCAGGACGGGAGCGGCAGCCCCCGGTGTCTCTCGGCTGTGCAGCGGGGCCCCGGAGCCCCGAGCTGCCGAGCATCCAGCATCCGTGCGGCCTCAGCAGGACTAAGCTCATTTGCTCTAATGTGTCCAAACCCCCTCCTCAGCCTTGGTGAAAACGGCTGCTCGGCCACGCACCAGTTGCTGGAGCCGGGTTTTTCCACCGGTGTCCATGTGGGCTTGCGGCTCCTTCCCCAGTGCCCCGGCACAGAGCTGTGCTGCCCTCTCTGCCCAGGGCAGCTCCGGTTTCTCCAAACACCATTTGGTAAACCAGCGGTACGCTGGACTTTGAGCTAATTCACAGAAGGGGCAAAAGACCACAGTGCCTTTAAGGGTTTCAGAACAGCTGTTAAACGCGGAAACGCTTTGCATTTCTCTGCCCTTATTTTCCGCTCCAGATGCAGGTAGAAGTCCTCTAAGCCCACCACCCCCCTCCAATACTTAATGCAAGATGTACTTTGCAACACCAAACAAGACGTCTCCTTACCTTCTTAGTCAGGTAGGTCCCTAGTCAGGTGATGAAATTTCTGTAGAACAGATGATTTATCACCTACTTATTGCAGCCTCACTACATCTATAAAACCAGATTTACCTACCTATTGTCATACTCCAAGGGAATATATTTGAATAGGTTATTATCATGGTTTAACATTTCCTTATTGATCATGTGCCAGGAGCAGAAATCACCTTTGTGGATTTTAGATTAGCAAAGAATCTTCAAGCTGACACAGCTATGTATAGAGATTTCCAAGTACCAGACACAGTTCACAAGCTTTACATAGACAGATCCTCAAATTGAGAGATCCTCACAAGCCCTAAGGTAGGTAATCATAGGCAAAGAGGTTTAAAGCTGTATAAGGAGGAAGAAAATGAATGAAAAAATAGAGAAGTTTTGTGGGAAAAATTTGTTTACACGACACATTTACACAGGACATTCCAGCAAACTCTTACTAGTAATGCCCAGAATGGTCTCTTCACCCCCATTTAAAAAAAAGTTTGGCTTTGCCTCAGTTTCTTTCTTGACTTGTAAAGATAGCTGCATAGTTCCACTACCAAAACATGTGAAGTTATATGGACACAGATTCATTAAAAATATTTCAAATAATAATTTTTTAATGTTGTGAATCAAGTTTCAGTGCTGCCACATCTAGACATTTGGTCTTGGTGTATCTCTGTCTAAGACTTGGGATGATATCTCAATCAGACAAAAATAAAAGAAGTTCTGCTAGTTAATTAATCAGAGCTAGGATTGCATTCACTGGATTTTCTCTGAGGGCTCACTGCATTTGATGTGAAATCCCTCTTTACAGTAGCTTATATTAAATATAAATACACATGTGTCTAGGTTTATTTCTAGAAAATAAATTATATTGAAGGAAGAATACTGCACAATAGAATCAATCTTGATTTAGTGAAACTAAAAGCAATGATAATAGTACATCTATATGAAATCTTCCTGGCCTGAAGGCCATATGACATTTTCTTGATTGAAGGCTTAATATTCAAAACTTGGCCACAGTTATTCATCTGTTAAGGTTCATGAAGTTGGTTTGATTTATAACTAATTCTGGCTACTACATGGAAACTGTGGTTTCAGATGAATTATGATTATTTTTTTCAGTCTGAGGCACAGACTGAAACTCAAGGCATAAAGAGTGTATTTTGCCTTGATTTCCAATTAATTTTCAGTGAATTAAAAATCTGACAAATCTGTGCAGGTCTACCTTTTGGTATTCAAAGCACTAGTGTTAATTAAGAGTGAGTTTGACTTAACTTACCTCATTCTCCAAAGAACTTTTCTTTTCAGCTTTATAAAAGTCAGATTATCTAGACAAAAGTGTATTTCAATCTGTATAAAACTTATGGGACTATATAATATAAAAGCTCAGGGCTTGACATAAGTAATTTATATTATTCAATACAGTAACAACCTCTGAAATATTCCAGAGAAGTGCATCTTCTCTCATGTTTATCTGATAATTGAGTATTGTAATTTCTGACATCTTAATTTTCATTACATGACTGTTTCTTACTGAAGCCAGAAAAATTGTTAGAAATCCTTATTAACAGTAAAGAATTAAACACAAAATACTGATAGGACATCAATGATGTTGAAAGATGACAGACTTATTTTCCAAAAGGGGGGAAATTCTGTCATTCCTGAAGCGTTACTGAGGCATTCCAAACAAGTGTAGATAATTTTTGAAACTGAAACACTTTGCTATATACATTATTTCTGATTTTTAAAACTGCCCTCAGTTTTAAATACCCTCCCTCATATGTCAATTGTGTTACCTTAAATTGTGTCACCAGAGGCAGTGAACTGAAGGAGGAGAGAAAATAGGAAGGGTGTCTGAAAAATCACAGCAAGAAAAAAGACGATCCAAAAAGACATATTACTCCAAATTGCTAGTCCAGCTGAGTTGTACCTTCTGCAGACTCAGAGCAGAGTGTAACTAAAGTGCAGTTGCTTTTGTAGTTCTCTCACCCTGAAAACAGCCCAAAATGATCTATACAAAGCTAGGGCAAGTTGCAGACAAGGCTGGTGTCTGCAGTATGCAGACTCTGAGCATCCTGTGCTTTTTGCTAAAGAGCAGAGCAGGTTGCAGGTTTGCCCTTCAGAGCCTCAGTGCATTTCCTGCTTCTGGAGGAACAGACATGAGATCACTGGAAGGAAAACTCACTACACCACAATACTGAACCAAGACCATTATTATTTTGCTAGCCCTGATGTTTCAGCTGAAATGTGGTTTATAATGCTGTAAAATTATGGGTCAGGTAAACCTCATTGCATCTCTTGGGTACAACTGTCCCTCTTCATTTAAGACAGATGTAAGAAGTCATTATGCTCTTTTGCTGAAACAAGTAACTGAAATGACTTTAGTCTCTAAACCCCAAACACAATTACACATCTCTGTACAAAACAAAAGCTTGAAAAAGCCAGGTCAGAATCTGAATGAAGTAGCTGGAGTGGTTTTGCTGGTTTTTAAGAAGGATACAAATAAAAGTGACACAATGTATGTAGGCTATGCATGTGGGATGTGCATAAATATGGAGAAAGAGGAAATACACAGAAGCTCATGTCCAGTTAATGACAAAGAACAGGTACAAAGAAGTAAACCTAGACAGATTTTGGGCTGCTGGGCCAAACTGACACCGGTTGATCTCTGAAAAATAAAAAGCTTTTTCAATATGTACAATTTCTGCTATGCTCAAAGAAAGAAGATTTTTTAAATGTTGCTTCTTAGAAATAGGACTGCACTGATTAAAGATCAATCTTTATTAACAGCTCCCTCATCTAATGGGGGAATAATCAACAAATCTCCAAATTTTGAGCAGCCTTTGGGCACAGTAACAAAGCTGTGTGACAGAGTGATAGATCTCAGATATAAATATACATGTTGTTATTAAAGATATAAATCTCAGCTAGAAATATACATATCATTATTAATTGATTTACAGAATTCCCACTCCATATTTTCAGAGGTGTGCCTTCCCTTAAATTCCCTAAGGATCATTTACTTTTTGGAAGCTGGAGCTGCTGTATCTAGCTATCTTTCAAACACCCAAGGACCTGCTAATCAAAAATACATTCCTACACAGGAGAAAGAGATTTTAATTCTCAACTTTCACATAAAGATTTAGATGCCTGTAACCTCCCTCTGTAACCTCCCCAACACACCTGCATGCCCTCTCCAGCAAGTCCAGGAAAAAAGTAAAGGGAATGTAGGCAGTTATCTTTTGACTTTGCCCCCAGGTGCCCTGAAAGAAGCTTAGAAAAGAAGAGAGTTTTTTTGGGCTGAAAGTGGCTTGAAGCAAGGAGTGAAGAAATACTCCAGTGCCTTGTTCAAGGAAATAGGATTCTGTAGTTTCTTGTAAACAAACAGAAACCTCTCAAAGAAACAACCATACAAGAGGACCTAGCTTGACAAAAGCCATCAAGCTTTGACCCACTGTTAAACTCCTCAAAGTACATTCCTGACTTATACAGACCATAAACAAAATTATCTTTCCCAAAGAAAACTCTGAGAGTAATCCAGATAGTGCAAGTCATTAATTTTCTCAGTACACACACAACTGCTGACTTCATTAATAATTGGTGGCTTTTTTCCTATACCTGTAAGTCAATGAAAAAACTTTTGTGGAAGATGCAACACACTAATTAATGAAGCAAAAATATTTAAAATATCCATCCACCTCTGAGCTTTCTAAATCTCAAGTATCAGTCAGGACTCACAAAATCCTTAAGGTTAACATCCAAGAATGGAATGCATTTTTTCACTTTGCTAAATAAATGCACAGCACACTGTAAAATGGTCACATAAGGACAGTTTAAAATAAATACACTCATACATATCATATGCAACAGCAAAAAGAGACATCTTGCAGAAGACAACAGTGATTGCTCAAGTGCTCAGTACACAAAAATGGAATACTACTCATGCTGGAACTGATCACAGGTCCAGGACTCTTTCTCTGGTCTACAGTTCATCTACTTTCCTATCCTTGGCCAGATGGTTAAAGGCTGTAAATGAGTGTGTGTACAAAGTGGTCCTTTCAGAATATCCTCCTACCTTCTGGCAGTATTAAAGTACTGAAAGTATTATTTTCTGGAACAGAATTTCTGCACAGACCTGTCATGTTTCATAGCCACTCATGGATTCAATGAAAGAAGAACAGCACAAGCAATGATTTGCCCTTTCTGAAGAGGAGCCATCACAGCTCCTGAATCTTCTGTGCACCACATACAGCACCCTGGGCTTTCCTGGGAGGTCTCCTATCTAATTACTCACCAAGTTCAATCTGCTTCCCTCATGAGAGCTGACAATATCACAGCCTGATGTGGAGCAGCTGGGATTTAACTTTCATTTATAAAACCTAATTGGAAGACCTTTGTCTTTCTATCCATTTTTTCCCCACTTCTTCACTCTTAAAATCACATTATATCCACATATGCACTTACAAACACACAAAACAAGGAGTAAAAGCAAACCACAACAGTCAGTGAAGTTACTTGCTGTAGAAATAGCAGTGCTGGTATTAGCACTTCAAAGGGAAAAGCTATTTTAAAATTTAACTGCCTAGCAGATGCAGCAGATATAGGACAGGGACCAAAGAGACATAAGGAGAGAGGGAGAGTAGGAAGAGGAGAAAATAAATGGGAAAGGGTAGGAAAACAGATGAATAGTGCATCAATTAAAGATAAAAATAGCCAAACTCTAAAAATAGCTGAACTCTCACTGTCAGTGAAATTTTGGCAATGTGGAATCCAGTAGCAAAATTCCAATTGACTTCAGGGTAGTCTGTTTTTCACTCTGTATAGACAGCTCTCCTGTAATGCAATGTGTCAACACAATTCCTCAATGAATTTGTTTCCTTTTAGTTCATTCTTGACAATAATTTTTTTACAGTGATTCTACAAATGTTGTAAAGGCAAGAAGAAAACTAACCCTGACTACTGAGTATTCAGTATTGTGTTGGAAAATCAGGATAGTTATAAACCTGTTAGTTTTTATGGCACAAATTGCTATTCACACAGATGGCATTATACAAACCATAAACAGTCATTCATCATATATTAAACTCCTGTATTTTGAAGCAACAGCTACAGAGTTTCATCCCTCTCATTCCTGGGATTTGTTATCATCTTCTACACTGCTGAACTCCAGAGCCATAATGATTTCAAAGGGAGGGATTTAAAACCATCTGTTTAGTCTGTAATGCAAGATATATGGGATGGTTAGTCTACATTGATGCATAACTGATTATTCTTGAGGCTCAAAAATATTCATGGAAATGTGTTTTATATACAGTCAGCCTGATTGCTGTGGTAATAGTGAATAACCTGAGCTGGCTCATTAAATCCATCCATGATAGAATTTTTTCTGTTTCAGTTCTTTGACAATAGCAGTAATAATCACTTAGATTAGTCATTAGTCCATTTCAAATTTTTAGTTTGTTCTTAGATCTGCTCTGAAGAGTTCAGGCAGCACGGTTAAAAAGTTACTATCCCTGCTACTGTTATTCCAGAAGATTTTTCTGCTAAAAGGGCATTACAGCAAATATGAAGAAATACACCCACATCAAAATAATTTACAGGGCCACCTTTGCCTGGATATCACAGTGCCATCAGTGTAAGCACTGTGTGACACCACAGGAAACTTTGAAGGAAAGGAGATGGACCCTTTCTCAGGGCTCCTAAAACCAGAGGCAAATGCAAACACTGCAATGGGGAATCAGACTCCATGGATCAATGTAAAATTTTCTTGACATATGGGTGTGTAGGATCAGAAACAAGCACATAACTCCAAATGTATGACCTTGTGGAGAAGCTCTGAATACAGGGAACAGCAAAGGTTAACCCATAAACTTATGGGATCAGAGCTGAAGGACTGTACTTTGCACTTCATAAGGACTGTGAAAAGATGATAGTCATAATGCCAGGTTAGTTTTTTTGGCAGATGATTTTGTGTCTTTTTGATAGACAGAAAAATGAGAACATAGTAGTCTATTAAGAAATAAGAAGTTCCTTACCAATTTAGTGTGTTTGTTTTTCTGAAAGTTGCTTTAAATTCAGCTATCTTCCTGTAGGTGCACAAGAAACATCTCATGGGGATTTTATTTATCCAAACATTATGGAATGGTTGGTATCTTCTTATCAGGATAAAAACTGACTATAACTTTAGACAGTAAAAGATACAGAAGAGACTAATACAAAGAACTGGGTAAATCTACAGTTTTTAAGGGTGCAGTCTTACCCAATCAGCCATATGAAACAGAGACTGAGAAATTATTACATTAAGAAAAATCATAGAATCATACTTTTATCTTATTCACTCCATCTTTTATGTGTTTTCTCTTACTTCTCCATATTTGTAAAGTTCAGACCATGTAAAGTTCCTTTATCCATATGGATGGGTTAGTAGTTCTTTAATTAGATTTTTTAAAAATCACTGGTTTTGCTTCATGGCCTTAAATGACGTCCTTGGCTGAAAAAAATGTCTCTGTAGCAGATAAGTTTCAGGGGAAAACCATTTAAAATAAAATGCTCATGGTTAAAATAAAGAAATTTCCCTAAATAGCCAATTATTTAATGTAGAAAATAATTTTGACCTTCATTTTCACATGTAGCTGTAATCATTATGGATTAAATAAATCTAAATCAATGTAGAAGGTTCTAAACATAAAATTATGAAAAAATAATACTTGCAGTACTTCTAAGTGAGGTACTTACATTTTGTTCAGCTCTCAAACTTCATAGGCTTAGTCCATTTTATGTAACCTGGGGACTGAATCTGCCACATCTCCTTAAACACACTGCAGACTTCAAAGTTAAGAGTTCTGAACTCTTGAAGTCCTGCTTTCCCATTCAAAACATTTTCATTTGTTCACATGTATATCACATCTCTGTCTGCATTTGTAGAAGTCAAAGGAGACTTTTTCATTGAAACCATTGGACTCTGAAGGTGAACAAGGAAGTATACACATTTTATATAGAGGAAATACAGTTCTTAAAGAAGTGTGGCCCTTGACTTCAATTAGGTTTTGATATTTGGTCTCTTTGCAAGAGTTTTTTATGTAGTTTTTGATATTTCAGTTTGATTTTTTCCTTGGCAAGTTTATACAGTAATTGGGTCATTTGAACACTTCAGAGCACTATGGAATATTTTAACTAAATAGAATCCATGTCTCTTGAACTTTAAACCACCCAAGAAGTTTACTCAGTGATAATTTTAATCTTTAAAAGAACAGGTTAACCTTAAAAGAACAACTTACTGTACTTGTCAAAAAAAGAAATCACTTGAAACGAGAAAATAATGGTATCTGTATTCTTCTGACATTAATTATATGCTTTGTTGTTGATTCTACTCTCAAATAATAAACACAATCCTCTGTAGAGCAACCAGACCTTCAGTTTGGAATACATAACTCATGTCACAGTCAATTCTTTCACAGCTGTGCCTGTAACAATGGAGACCTGCTTAATTAGACTCCCCTCCAAAAACCATAAAGAATAATTGCATTCCCAGGTTTTTAGGTACCACATAGTGTTCTGAACACACTAAAGGCATAGGAGAAAATAAACCCTCCACTAATAATATTTCATAGGCAAAGGCTACCATGCAGGTTAACACAGAAAATAATGGATCTCTTTGCCTCAGTTTTTTTGTTGTTTTTTTTTTTTTTTTCCAGACAGGCTTAATTGCTTATTAACTCTACATGAGGAGATAATTGCAAAGATTTAAATATATGCCTTCAATTTTGACATGTCCAACCTATGCAAAATGTAGACCTGATTTTTCAGAGTAGTTTGTACTTCAAAACCCAGCTGATGTTGAAGTGGTAACTGTAGGGACTCCTTTCCTAAAGTTAATATTGTTATACTAAATATAAGTATATAATAAATACATTAACTCATTACAAGAATAATATACTAAGGTGCTTTACCAGAATTAAGCACACCTAAAAACCATAAACATAGGTAGTAAAGTTTTAATTTTATTTTGTTTTTTTGTTTGTGTTTGTTTTTGTTTTGTTTGTTTGTTTTCTCTGAGTGCTTGAGAGTTTTGGATATATAAGCTTGTCCTAAATATCAAGAGGACCCTATATGAAAAATCTCCAACAAAAGAAGTAGAAACCTGATTTGAACTAACTAAAAGACAGCCCAGGCCTAGAGAATGGCAGACTAAAGCAGATGATATTGACAGAGGATATATGGACACTGTTTTACCGACAGACCCAGTGTCAGTCTCAAATGTTTTAGCTGAATAGAGGAAAGCACCTCTGATGCAGGGTGTTGGAGCTGTGCCTAGAGCTGCACTGCTGAAACTCTGCAGCTGCCTGATGGCTCATGCTTGGCTCATGCTGCTTCAGAGAAAAAAATCACATTTGTCTCACATAAGGCTCACATTAATTTACCTAACAATGGAATAACTAACCTGAGAATTTTTGAATGACCAAGACTTATTTTTCTTATTATGGTTTTCAAACAAAATTACTATGTACCTTATTTTCCTGTCTGCTGAGGAAGATGATGTTTTGCTCAAGTTGTAATGTGGGTAATTTATCTCAAGTTATTCATAGAAGTTTACCTCATGATGTATGCAAAATCAAGATCTAAAGTAATACACATATAACTAAAGAAATAAAATTTTAAAAAGTAGGTTTTTCCTCTACCCCAAACTTAGTCAAGTTAGCAAAAGATAAACTGATCATTTCTCTTTGAGATGATATATAATTTATGATGCCAAGCACATGTGCCCCTGGGTTGACAATGACTAGTAATATGACATTTTCAGGAATATAACAGCAGTTAGACCTTTACCAAGATGCATTGAATACAATGGGCAATTATGGTAATTGTGTAGCTAATCACAGAAAACAAATTGTACTGAAGATGCATTGTTAATTTCATTGATGTATGTGGAATCTGAACAATTTAGAAGAACTCTTGTCTATTTAGAAAATGGGAAACCATTCTACCACTGTGATTCTCAATGCACATTTTAGAAGAGTGTTTCAAATGTGTTTGAAAATGAAGAAGAAAGGCAAGTACTTCCAAATATTTGCACACCACATTCTATAAACTAGTGTCTCTAAATTTTCATCATTTCTTCATAAGTGCAATATCTTTCAATAGGATAGAATATGATGTATGGGACTGCAATTCACAAAATAAGACAAAAGGAACCATGATAGAGGATGCTGGAGTAAAGCATCTAAGCTAAACACACAAAGCCACTGAAGGCATGACAAAAAATTGCTTCTTGTACAAGGAAGCACCAAGGCTGCTTCTGGACCAAGGGGGCTATCAGTAACAAATTAAAGCACTTGAGTTTCCACATGCATATGTATTCCATATATTTTTCATGACCCTGGAATAACTCCTTCTTCTGCATATTTTATGTGAAAGAAAATCTCTAATAGAATAGTTGACATAAATTAGTAAGTCCTTTTTAGGTATTTTTTGACTTTGCAGTGTCTAGAAGTTGCAAAGTACAAATAAGGTGCATTTAGAAGAGAAGGGTGTACATCTTAAAACAATAATAAACACTCCTAAAGTTTAGGGGGAAGAAGGAGAGATTTTTTACTTATTTATTTATATTTCTGTGGATCAGCTAACTAAATAATTCACGTTCCTAGGCTGAAGTATTTCTCTGTTGTTTGGGGTTTTTTTTGGTTTTTTTTTAAGTTTGTTTGTTTGGGTTTTTTAAGACTCCTGGCATCTCTGGGAGGAATCTGCACAAAGAAACATTGCTCATTTCTTAAGGACAGCTTTAAGAAAGTTCTCAAATACTGGTAATACTGTTGTGTGTTCAACAATACAGGAAAAAGCCCTGTTTGGGAGACAAATTTCTCTTTTTGAGGTCTAGCCTGTGGCAAGACCTCCTTGTGAGCCTCCTTCTCTGCAGCAGGAGGTGTCAGGATGTGCATTCCCTGCCTTCCCTTTTTTCACCTGCTTGAGCATCTTGTCAAAACTGGTTATTACAGCTAGGGTGTCAGGGTAGCACCTTGGGCCTGATGGTGATGCAGGAAGTGAGATAAAAGTTCATGAGGAAGGCCAAGGAAATTCCAAATACCTTTTATGATACACCATGTCAAAGCTCTGCTCATATGATGTTTCATATGATGGCACAAAGCCCTCAACTTCAGCAGGTTTTGAGCTACCTTCAGGTACTGTCCTGGCACAAAAGCCTAGAGTAAAATAGAAATTTTGAAGCAATTATTTTCTGCTTTGTAGAAACAACACCTCAGAAAGACTCCCAAGAGTGAGCTGATGATGGTGTGGCCTTTTTTTGTTAAAGTCAGTCTCGATATTTTAAAGTTTTTAGTAAGCACTTTAGCATAGGTTGTTAGTGTGGAAGCTGCTCATTACCTGCTAATTGTTTCAAAGAGTTGCTGAAAATGTTTAAACGTTAAATATATGCTACTGTAAGCAAATATTCACAAGTTTTTCAAAACAGATGTCTGAAAAATAGTAGGCTGTCTGCTCATGGTAGCAGCACACAAAGGACATGGAGAAGTGGGATTTAATCATAAATATGCTCACAGCTACATGGATGCTAATCCACAGTGGGTTTTTTTTTAAGTTTTCAATTAAATATATAAGCCAGCAGTAACCCAAATACTTTTTGTAAGCAAGTTTACTGCAAACACCAGTAATTCTTGGCTTTTCTCTGTTCTCCCATTCACTTCTCTCCACTGCTTTCCTACCTATCCTGTCTGTGCATGGCCCCCCCAGCCCCAACCACAGCCTTGTTTTCTTCTGTCAGCTGGGGCTCTGCCTATTTTCAGTCTGTGCACACACCCTTTGTCTTTCCTTCTTCCTTTCAAGAGTGAATTGGAAGGGCAGCTCTGTAATGACAAGCAAAACCTGACCTCCAGTCTCCCTTTGCTACATTTTTCTGTATTTCTGCATTTTAACCAGAATCACTCATTTACTATAACCTCCTATAGCTTTTGTTGCACCCAGAGCTTTTTAACTTGTCTTCACAAATTCTTCCTGACTCTCTACTTCTGTTCACCAGCTTGCCACTATCATTTTTCTATTATTATACCTCTTCTCACAGCGAACCATCTACAAACCATGCCAGAAGCTTGAAACAGGAAAGAGAATTTGCTGAATCAGCAAGTGCCTTGAAAAGTACTATTGAAAAATACTTTGCTGCTAGGGCAACAAAGGAGAAAAGAGTTTCTTCCTTGCCTGAATGTCCAAATTACATTCCTTTGATTCCTTTTAATATGAGGACATTCACACACTAGTTTTCTCTGTTAGCACTCACATTAAAGTACACCTTGATTAAATATGCCCTCATTTAACTCTTCCTGGTATCTTTAGAAGGTGGGATTGAACTGCTACAACTTAATCCTGTATTTGATGATTTGTCTCCTGTAAGCTGCAGAAAATATGAGTCATCTTTTCCAGGCAGAATTTATTCATCACCATGGTGTAAAGACTTCTTTTTATTCTTAAATTTGAAAATACCAGTCTTCAAGGCACAGTTTGAATAGCAGAGATGAAACAGAAACACCAGTCATTTTCTCCCTATGGGCCTGATTCCATTAGGAACTAGGCAAAGATTTCTGCATCTGCAGAGCTGAACCCTTAGTACTTTTTATTGTTTTATAGAAATGCCATGGAAAGGAAAAGACACTGTTGAAGAAAACTCTGCAGTCACTGCTTCCTTCATCAGCCTGATCTGCCACAAGAGGGCAGAGGCTTGTGTCACTCAGCTTCATCTACTGTCACAGGAGAATGTCAGGGATCTTTAATGGGAAAATTTATCATGTTTAAATACCAGGGTGAAAAATGAAATTCCATTAACTAATTTCAAATGGCTTTAGGCCAAAAAGCCAAATGCAGCATCAGAACTCTGTTAGCTCTGTTACAATGAATGCAACTGCCATACCTGGTTTAGAGGGCATTAATTACTGTGTATTAATAATTTATGCAAAATACAAAAATAATAAAAAAATACCCATACACACACATGTATAGAAAAATATGTGTATGCAGCAAGGCTTTGCTAGTTTGAAAAATGTGTCAAGTCAAGATACTGAAACCTTTGTGTAATTGCTCATTGTAATCAATGGGTAGATTTTGAAGTGAGGAAGTGTTAGAAATCCAAAACTATTATTCCAGTCTAAGAATAGCTTAAACTTTCTCTATTTGCTGAGAAAAAATGAATGACTCTGCTACTAGGGCATAAACAGGCCTCCTTTTAGGACAGACAGTAAAAGAAACAATGGACACATGATGCTCTGACCTGCTGTCACTATGGCACTCTGCTGGCTTGGTGCTGAATGGGTAGCAGAGAAACTGAAATCAATAATGTGTTGTATTCTGCACTGGTACAATGATTTTGATGGAAAAGTGAGGAAATGAAAAAAATCCAGCTCAGTTGTTACACTGGGGTAATTTACATTGCATACAGTGACTTCCACTGGCTTAAAATTTCTTTTAAATTGAAGTTGATGGAACTGCAACTTAACAATTTGTGGGCTTAGATTCTGACAAATCCCACTCCTGTTTCCTACTGCCTAGAATTGCTTATAATAATATTCATACTTTAAAAAATTCCATAGTTTATCAGCTGATTCAACTACTGAAATGACACATTCAATACTACTCATTGATGCATTTGTCATTACCAGAAACTGCCTAAAAAGCACAGGAATTTATTTTTCTTCTTGCCAGTATTGCAGCTGTAAAGCAAGAGCAGTTCTTGCCCTTGTCAGGTTTTTTCCTTGAGCACCAGCTTAGTAAAAAACTACAATACAGAAGCAGGAGAGGAAAAGATGATGCTCTTTTCAATTTTTGTTAAGACATATTTTAACAAAATGCAGACTTCTGTATAGTGAGACTGCTACCATGCTCTTTGTTGAATGCCTTCTCAAAGATACTGTTAGACACAGTTGGTGGGAGGAGATGCAGCAAAAATCCCTGCACATTATCAAGCTCACAAAGCTGATGGTGATGATTGTAATTATAAAGGACAGCATGAAGGAGGCAGTTACAAAATTGTGATAAGATAACTTGGCTAGCAGAGTGGTCTGTCAAAAATTAAAACCTGTCTATTACAGGGATAAAAAAACCACAACAGCCTTTTCTCCACCCTCAAGAATTTTGAGAAAAAAGTAAACAAAACAAACAAACAAATGAAAACAAGTCACTGTAGAAAAAAACCCACAATTCTTCTCTATGTAAAGATAGTTCATATTCCAGAATCTGAAATATATTTATTTTAGAAGATTTTAGGTTGTAAAAAATACTCCCATTTAAAACTGCTGGGGACTTAAAAGAAATGGGGATTTTTCTTTTATGATTGGAAAACTAAATATAGTCTGTTATCTGGGAATCCAGATAACCCACAGTCCCTGGTTCCCCCACAGTCCCTGGTTCTGCAATTTCTCATGGGCTGCCACAGACACAATGAGGTCAGGTGAACTGTTGGGAAAATGCACAGGATTTACCTGGTTTCACTACAAAACTGAAAACAATTACTACATTTCCACTTTTTCCTGACAAACTAACACTGTCTGATAGAAATGTTCTGCTAGAATTTTTCCAACAGGCCCTGTCTCTGTTATAAATGAACTAGTGACAGCACTAACACCATTAGTGTCACAGGGAACAAAAATCAAAGGACTGATTCCTGCTTATTCTTCTAATTTTAGACCAAGCCTTGGACTACCACATCCATTTTGATTACCAAGTTCATCTGACTTACTTCCAGCCCCTGCAAAAATAAAAGAATACTAGTATATAAATTTTTTTTATTTGGGTTTTGTTGTTTGGTTTTGTTTTTTTTTTTTTTTTTTAACAAATGTAGCCATAGACAGTGAGAAATTAATCTCCTGAAAACCAAGTGTATTAGCTTAGGATGAAAAGAAAGGGACAAAGTATATCTAGTTTAAGCAGCTGCAAAAACTTAGGTATCTGATTCTACTGGGTTGATCCAGGTTAGGTACCCAGGTTCCCTTCAGAAGTAAATAAAAGAAGAAAAAACCTCAGTAGACTAGCAGACAAAACAAAAACACACTGTGAAGGGAGGGATGGGGGTGGAGATATCCAGTTCTAGCCAATAAACCACTGTGAGCATAGCAATGAGCCAAGAAAGCCACCAAAAGTGCCAGTGACAGTGCAGCATATTAGGAATCTTCACACACATCCTCTGCATGCTGGAATAAATTATCTGAAGACAGGCACTTAATTAGTTGGGACTCCCTTCTTCTGAAGATCAGCAGGCTGATGATACCTGCCTTTTCCAAAACAACTCATAAATTAGGTTAATCTGTTCAAAAGCAGAAAAACTGTGGGCTTTTTCTCCTTGGCCACTGCAAATTCAAATCTCTGCCCCCCACTTGCCAAGCCACCTCCTTGGAACTGCAGGGTGAGAAAGCTGCTTACAGCAGGAACAAAATCAGCCCCAGTATACATTAGTTTTGTTTAAATACATCAGGAAGTCTATTTGCATACTTTCTAAAAATAAAGCTGCACAGACACCTTAAGCTCTTCAGTCAGCCTTTTCCCCATGTCAGGAGATGGCACATCTTGCTGAGTTAAAATCAATTGTAAATTCCCACAGATTTCAACTGAGGCAGGTTATCACTGCAAAACAGTAATGCCAAAGACAAAGAAATGATAGAATGTGTTTTCCTTTTATAACTAGATTAATCTGTACTTTTTAATATTTTTAAATGTCATTTCTATATCCAGAAGGTCAGCTATCATTCTCATACCCTTTAGAATAAGGCAGCTGTGAAGGGGACTGATTAAAAAAAAGCTGTCATTTTAATGAAGTTTCCATTCTCAATTGGTTTTCTTAAAGAAACTTGCACATGCATAAAGCCTTACAGCCAGGCCTGACTCATAGCCATTAGTTCTGCCAAGTATAAAAGACATCCATAATCCTTCCCAGCAATGTATAAGACACATTTCTGCTGAATAACCTTTGCCATTTTTATTAATCTTTTTGCCTTTATGTTAGACATCTACTTCTCACACTATTCTCTTCAGAATTTCTAATTTCTTTGGACCATTTAAAAAAATCTAAAATATTAAATTCTTCCCCAAATATTTAGTATCAGTGAATCTGTAAACACAGAGAAGGATCTGAAAGGACTCACCTGATACAAATTTAGGACACTACCAGTATCACAGCAACTAGATCCTGACAGTGAGTCGTGAAAGAAAGTGCTGAAAAAAAAAGATTAAATTGTTATAAAGCAGTGATTTGAATGAGAGTCAAGTGCAATTCACAAAAGGATCTTGGCCTTGCTGGGAAAGGAGAAAAATGTGGTTAGTAAAGGAGTATCTGTGATTAGTCTACATCCACATTCTCAAAAATTTATATGACATTAATTACTAATTAATTGTTTGCTAAGAAAATCACAAGTCATTTGGTCAAAGAAACTGAGAAAGTTGTTCCCCTTTCACAGGTAATGCAGGACACATGACAGGAAATGTGACTCCTCACTGGTTTCGGTGCAAAGTGGTTTAGATTCACTGGAACTTAAACAAAGAAAGGAAAACACAGATTCCATTGGTGAATCTCAGCTGAGCCATCAATAATTCCCAGCAAAGGGAGTGAGATGCAGCAAAATTGCAAGACTTTTACAATTCCCAGTCATCAAGCAATACCCTAAACTCATGTTTAAAAAAAAAAAAAAAGACCTGAAGATGTCTGTATCACACAGTGAAAAATTATGTAAAAATGCTAAAACAGCCCTCAGCCTGTTTTACTGGAAGCTGTGTGCTCCTGCAGTGGCCTGGTGGCTGCAGACAGATGTTTGCACTGACCTTCCCCAGCACTGGAGTCTGAAATCCCACAGGTGACCTGGGGCTGCAGTAGCTGTGACCTTCCTTTTGCAGGGCAGTTACAGCTGACCAATTTGAGCTAAAGACTGGCCAGCATTGATTGAGGCTAGAAATGGCAGAGAACATTCTCCTAGATCACTTCTGGAAATCACTCTCCATTTCTGCTTCTTCTGCAGTCCTGGACTGCAGTACAGAAATCCTCCCCTGTAAGATACAACCCAGAACCCAAAACTATGCTGATAACATTTACACCTTGTGTGAGTGCTCCATGGGCTTTGCAGGAGGCAGGTGATATTCCTCCAGCCTTAAAACTATCTGATTCCAAGCTGGTATCAAAGATGCCCAATTACCAGGTTCTGCTCTGAGAAAATGTATGATGCCATGGCTGTCTCTGTCTCACTAAAACTAAATATAGCAATATTCTAATTTAGCCAATTTGAAAATAAGTAGTTTGAGTAGGTTTGAGAACTCAAATCTGATCCATATAAATGTAAACAAGTAATAAATTGATTTCATAAAGTGTCTAATATTATCCAATACAGAGCTTCTCTTCAAGGAAAGTGATGATTTTATACAGTGTTTTCTATTTCACAGTAAACTGAACCAGTTGAAATAATTTAATTTTGAGAAGTTCCTTTCAAAGCTGCTAGGTCTGTGCACTTGCAAGCTCTAACCTGGTATAATTGTCATCCTTTCTTGTCATGCTTTTAATTGCACCAAGGATCATACTTTTATGCTTCTGTGTTTGTTGAATTTTAAAAGTTATTTTCATAGCTGTTAAATCTTCCATAACTTCAAAATAAAAATGTTTCAATCTGTTGTACTAAACCTTTTTTATCTGATAGACTGATTTCAATATTTGCTTATGTGTGAGGCACTATAAAAATTATGTGTTAATTAACATAGCTCATACATCTCACAAAGGACACTGTTTTTTCCATTAGTGGCAGTATGTCCTCAAGTAAAAAATACTTAACTGCAAAATAAAATTAAAACTAAAATCAACTATTTTAATATGTACTGTTTAATGTAGTAACATAGAAACCTATACAACTAGAACAATAATTGAGAAATGTTTTTAATATTTTTCAGACTTGATCTGACCTAACTTGTGGAAACAGTTTCAAAGGAAAATATATCTAGTGTGTTAATTTATGTTTCATAAAGCAAAAGAATTTACTTTTTGTATGCAGAATTATTTAATTTCAAAAGATACAGTGGGAAATAACATGAGCACAATGTATTAATGATTAGCACACCAAACATTTTGGAGAGCAGTGAGAGTATTCCAAATATTTTCCCCTGGTAATAATTTTTACAACTAAGAATTAACCAGAAATGTAATTTGATCAATATTCTTCAAAGATACATAAACAAAGGTTCTTGATTGAGAATAATAAGAAATCATTGATGTTCAGACTGCTACCCTTCCAAACCACCTGATGAAGCAAGCAAATTGAGATTGCAATACAACCCCAGTGATAAATCCTTGATTTACATGACTTTCTTTGGAAACCTAGGAAATACTTACCTAATACAGCTTCAAGTTTTGAGCATTAGGAGTCTGTGCTATGGTACTAATATGATCTAATTTTTTTAAAGAATCAATGACAATGCTATAGACCAACAGTGAAAATGATTTCACCAAGAACCAAAAATAGCTGGGAGATCCTGTGACACATTAAAAGATGATAATTATATGGCAAGTGTGACAAAGAGACAATAAAAGCAAGACACAAGAGATTTCACCCATCACTGAATTAATTAAAAAACCCCCAAACCCAGTGAATCATTACAACTTCTGTGCAATACAGTTCACAGGGTTATGTTTCAGCAGCATGTGTTCTTGTCACCCTCATTATAAACCTCCTTGTAAGGATATGACCTTCATTTAAGGTTACTATGCTCATGTTCCTAATTACATAAATTCACATTTCCATTCACACTGAGTTTTAGCTTTCTAGCTCTCATTTCAAGCAAAGACACAAACTTGGTTATATTGCCTGAACTCTGATGCTAGCTGAAGCCACAGCATCCCTGATATTACAAATAAAGATACACTAAAGTGATTTGGTCAAAATAAAATTCACAATGAAAGAATTAGCTGGGGCCAAATCTATATTCTCCTCCAAGATTTAAGAATATTTTACCTCTGTATGCAGCTTAATACATCATCAAAAACAAGTTTAAATATTTCACAGGACATCTCTGAATGCCTGGCAATAGAGTTTTAGGCCCAGTGAACTGTGCTACAGCATTTAGAATATACTTAAGAATACAGACAGTGGCTTGTGTTTTAAGAGCAGCATAATCACAGTTGTGTGCTGAGGCTGAGGACAGTAAATATACTGTCCTCATATTATCCTGCTGATTCCTTCCTGAAATAGAAATCATATTTAAGTGACTTCTGTCACCCATTACTGGTTCAGAACAAGCACAGATATATAATGAGCCTTGCATTGTGCTGTGTGGCTCATCCAAAATCACTCAGTCACCTATACACTGCCAAGAAGGAAGTTTTCAATTGAGCAGCAGAAATACAATGTGGGATGCTTATTCACAGAATGAAAGTAGAATTGAATGGAAATAATAAGAATTCACAGAGAAGCCACAAGCTGGGGAAAGCCAGAACAGTAGTATGCACAAGACCTCTTGGCAAAACTTTGGTCAGCTGAGGATATGGCCAGTCAGTTCAGCTCTCCATTTCTTTTCTGCTGCCAGAACAGTGAAAAAGGTACAGAATCAATCCTGTTTTCTTCATATTTCCTCTAGAAATTCTTCCATGAATGATCAGAAAACTGATAATTCAAGAGATTCCTCCAATGGGAGATAGAAATGTACATGGTTAGTCCTGTAACTTCCATGTTGCCTGTAGCCCTTTCTTTTGGAACAGTGAGTGTCTTCATGATTTCAATTTCCTATTTCATCTTTGATTCAGTTAAAAGTGGTGAGGGAAGAAAGTTCCAGTGAACTCCACTGTCTCCCTCCAACATAGTGTTTCTACTTTCACAGGATAAACACACAGTTCCAGCAAATAAAGTGGAATTTATTATTGTTTTTCTCTCAAAAATGCTTCCCAATGAAAGTGCAAGAGTGATTAAAAAAGTAGGTCAGAGGAAAGATAACATTAATAAAAAATCTAAACCCAGATCTATATGAATCACTGTCACATTCCTTTTACCACTCATATAACAATCATCATTGTTTAAATTCAAAAAGCTTAATAGCATTTGCAAGATGAGATTTAATTCTCAAAATGAATCATCATGATTGTAAATGAATACAATTGCCAATGTTGAGATAAGAGTGCTCATCTCTGCATTTCTCCACTTTAACTAAAGCATTTACAATCACAAATTCTACATTTTCCCTCATCTTGTTTAGGCTTCTTCTATAATTATAGCTGTATAGATAAAGGTGACCTTTCAGTGTGAAACCATTTTTGCAGGATGGAATTTATTACAAACATGGGCCCATATTAGAAAATACAAAGAAAATAATTTATTTGCACTTTTCTTATGGAAAAGCAAGTCTTCTCTCAATTTCTATAACAGAGTTCTTGGGGATATCTCAGTTGTGTTAGATACCAAATTGCAATGCCTACCTTTAAAACTCTTCCTCTACATCCTTAATTAATCTGCCTAGAGACCTGGTATCATATGTAAACAGGTAGGGGAAGTAATTCAGTTATCATCTCTCCATCTCTGTATGGAAAACAAAACACATCTCTGGAGAAAGAAAGAAAGAAAGAAACTAAGGATGTTGGAATTAAATTCAGCTTAGTTTACAAAATTATAGCACACTTCATGAAATATAAACAGATGTACCAAATGTTTAAATCCTAATATTTTATTACAAATATTTATTCTTGGCTGCTTTAACTAAACAGATAATAATAATTTACAAAAACTTGAATCTCATTCCATATGGTTTTCAAATACAGTTAAGTACTTAGATGAAAATAATCATCTTAACAGACACTTTTTGAGGTTGTGTGCAGCAGTTACCCTTCTCCAAATGCACATCAAAATCCAAACCTGTCTGAATCAAATAGACAGAAAGTCACATCTCTCTTACCTCATGTTACCATCACATGGCTCCCTCATGCCTTTTCCCAGAACTCAGAAGGAAAGAGCAAAGAAGGGAAAAGGAGCAGCAGACAGAAGCATTCCTCAGGACAGAGGGACAGAGTATTTTGCTCTGTTTAACTTTGAACTCCTGCTAAGCAACAGAAGGGAAACATTCTCCTAATGAAGCTCCTAATGAAGTTACTTCTTTCCAGCTTCCTGACTTAAAAACCCTCAACACTTTAGATATTTGCCTAGTTCTGGAGAAAATCTCCACTGATTTCAATGATTTATCAAACATAAATAATTCAGGATCTGAAACATAGAAACACTTAATTACCTAAATACTGTCCCCTTTATACCAGTGTCCAGGGCTAGTGGAATAACATAAGCATGACTGTGGTTTTATTAACAACTTAAATTTTAAAATTTTTATTTCTCCAAGCTGACTTATTCTTGCAGACAAAACTCTTTATCCTTGATGCATCATTAAGGAATCTTGGGACTAATGTTAAATTTCTTCTAGCTATATCAACTATCTATATGTAGGTTTGATTGATAATACAAAGAAAAAAAAACATTAAAAGTTGGCATATCAGATCAGATGTTGTTTATATAGCTATTAAAAGGTATCAGTGATTACTTAGTAGATCTTTCTTGTTTACTCCTACTGAACAATGGAAATGCAGACCATTATTTCTCATGTTTCATGTAAGACTATATGTACACTCACAGAAGATCCATCCATCCATCCATCCATCCATCCATCCATCCATCCATCCATCCATCCATCCATCCATCCCTCTGTCTATCATTAAGAAAACTTCAGTGATGAAATAACCAATATTACATGCATCCTGTGGTCCAGCACCAAAATTCCTCTTTAGAAGGGGACAAGGGACTTGGATTCTTTGTTTCCTGTTGCTGTGAGGTCTAACACAGTGCTGTGGATGGCAGTGAATGCTGCAGGGTGCTTCATTCTTTATGATGCTTATACTTATTCATAATTGTCAAGGATGCCTAGGGCTCATCACAGGCTTAGCATAAGCACCTCTTCATCTGTTTGTATGAATCTAAATAATGCATAGCTCTCACAAGTCTGTCTTTGCAGTATCTCAAGAATTTCTCCCTGTTTTCCTTTATGAAATGTAAATTCTTGTAAGCATAACTCAGGATTATTTTGCCTGTGTGCATTTGTTTGCATTCTGCAGCAGTCTGTCAATTTAACTTAGTTCTGAAGATGTCTCTATTTAAGAGAACATGGGATATTATAAAGAGTACTATTTACACAATATCTTAGGCTTGTTTTGGCCTATATCCTCTGAGGTAAGATGAGAATCTTTGAGGAACATTAAAGAGAATGGAATAAGAAGATAGTACCTCTGGTTTTCCCTGTATACATGTCACTTCCTATGGGTGGAGCTATTTACTCCAGAGCTTCTTATGCCTCCAGAGAAATGCAAGAAAACTAAGGACATGTTACTTTCCTGAGCAAAACCAGTGATTTTCTTCTTTTAATCAATTTAAAATAGTGGTATAGATGTCCAAATTACAAAAGAGATCCTGACATCTTGCTGTGTGGTGCTCAAGAAGCAAAGTCCTGTTGCAAAGCATAATTGATCACAGTCCAGAAGTGAGTTCTCTATCCTATGAAGCTTTCCAATACAAGTAAAAAACCTTCTTGCAATGAACATTTTGGAAGGAGCAGTTAAATGTTGAAACTGAGAGGGGTGGGGAAGTTTGCATACATTATTTTTTTTTAATTGACATTTCATTTTTATTCAACTATGAGTTATTAAATGTACAGGTTACAAAATTTCAGACTACTTGAGGGCATTGGACTCATTGCACACCTAACTTGTTTTTGGAAAAGGAGAATAATAAAGAGCAAACCACTACAGAGAATGTAAACCATAAATGAAGAATCAGATCACTTTCTGTAGGATTATACCACATTAAGAAGGGCTAAAATAGAAGTATAAAAAAATAAAAATGTACATATAAAATATTAGGACATCACTCAAAATTAAAATCTATTAGCAGCTTAGATGATGAAAGTTTGTTTCTGTTTAATTTTAATATAGATCAAGTAAATGAGATATAAAAGATGATCAAATAGTGTGTCTGTTTACTTTAAAAAAAAGTCCCTGCAAAAATTAAAATTCACACAGTCTGCTGTTTTGAAGTTGAGTATTTCAATGATTGCCTTTCTTTTGGGGGCATATGCCCCTGAGTATCACCCAAGAGTTCTGCATAAGGCCTAGAGCAATAAATGAAAAGAAAAATCAGTGTAGGAAGAGACTGCAACTAATAAATATTTGATCAGATACACAAATTCACACAGTTTGATAATGCCTTAAGGAATTTGCTATAAATTATTAAGTCTTGCAATGTAAACGTGTGGTATTATGTTCTTTAAAAAATAGCAAGCCAATAATGAGCTATTAATTTTTTCAATCAATTTTTTCCAGAAGTACATACATCTGAAATATTATAGGCTTATATTTGTGTGAATAAAAATTGAAAACAATAAAATATAACGAAAAATGCCTCTGAAGTAGAGAAGCTGTAAAGTCATTCCCACTTTTCTGAAGAATGATACAATTTTAATATGGGAATTAAAGGCACTTTTAACAATTAAATTACCTTTGGGGGGGGGATGGAAATAAGTCCTAAAGTAAAAAATATGTGGAATAGAAACACTCTCTACACTTATCTTGGCTATTTAAATGCCAAATGTTACTTCAACAAAACACATTTGGAGTATGTTTGACATTAACTCAGGAGTGGCTGCAAGAGTAACATCACAGAACCAGACTGTACAGCACAAATGGTTTTCATAGTTACTTTTACAGTGCAAAGATATTCCTGTGGTGTCAGAATCTTTGCTCAGTTTCTGTTGCTGTGGGTCAGGTAGTGCTCCTGCACATCCTCCCTTGCTGCAAGGCAGTGAAGACACTGAAATACGTGGACCTGCTAAAGAGGCAAAAGTGCTGCTTGTGCTCCTGGGGAAAGAGCAACTCGGTGTTGGTGAGACAGACACATCACTGCAGTGCTGCAGGCAGATGGGGAAAAATGTGCCAGCTCTTAGGCAGCAGGGTGAGCTTAAAGAAAGGATTTCCCATTACTGTTTCATTGGGAATGGAAGGAAAAGCCTTCAGTTGTTCTCAGGATGGATTTAGAGCTTCAGACTTCTCAATACCAAATACAGCAACTGGGACAATCTGGGTAGTCTTGATCTTTTAAGTGGATTTTTCTGTAAGCCTTTAAAGATGTTCAGCAGTCACACATATGGGGGTATTCATTAAACACATCATGTCACCCTTTGCCCTTGCAATTATTCCTTTAGGGGATCTCTAAAAAGGAAGGATCTTTCTTCTTCATCACTCTAAAATGAAATCATGAACTGAAATGCATTTCAGTCTGCATAAATTGATCTGAAACCAAGCATGAACTGCACATAAAAAACATTCATCATCTTCATTTTTCTGCACAGTACACTTTCCTGCTATGAACTCTGTATAGTCCATGTCTGTAGGAAGCAACATGGAAAATGTTCTGCTTCTACAAAACTAAAAATGCTGTACATAGATGGACTTTTTGCAAATCAGATATCACTGGGAAATCCTACATGCTGTTAGGAAGAGCAGTCTATATGGACTGGTGTATGTACTAGAGAGTTTTTGTGCATTTCAAATTAAAGTTTGTGCTAATTGTTCCTAGTGAATTACATAACATTTTTTAGGAAAAAGAAGCAGTAACATTTTCTCCACAGTGTCTTAGTCACTGAAGCTGTCAGGAAGAGCAGTTTAGTCTGTTAATTTAAAGTCTATGTATTTACAAGAATACATTGAGTACCACAATGAATTACATGCATATTTTTTCTCCAAATTACACCTTCCTAAAAAAAATTAGCACAGGAAACTTTAAAGTTATTCTATTTAACTTTATGGAGGGCAAGTACTTAGGGATTAATAATAAAAGCAAATTGTAAACACTTGAAATATTTCTATTCTTATTAAACTTGCAATAAAAAAAGAAATCTGTCAATCCATGATGGACTAAAAACCTCATAAATCTGGTTTGATTGATTGTCATGCACAAAGCTAAGAAAGCAGTAATGTAGATAAAACATTCTTATTTGAGCCATGCGAGTTTCTTAGACACTAATCCTCACAGATATTTACATTTGGCTGTTTGGGTGCAAGTATCCCAAATGACACATCCATTTTTCCTTTGTTTTAAATGCAAAGTCTTCATATTGTGTCTGAGGTCAAAGTTTTTGCAATCATATTTCATATAAACTATGCTTGATTTCATGAATTTTGGGGACTTGGTAATTTTTGGTAATCAAGTTTTAGGTTAAGGAATCTGTCTCAAGCAGTGATCTCCAGTATAAAGAAGAATGATTCAATGTTTGAAGTCTATGGTATTTTAAGTTTTGCAAAACCTGGGCAAAAAGGAAGCCAGTTTAAACTATTTTGAAAATGTAGTAGTTTATCAACTCCTTGTAAGTATTTTATACAAATAAAATATATATGCACATTTAATTTTCCTAAAAGTAAATACTTCAGTAATGAAGACTTTGTCAAGTGCTGATATTTAATTCCTAAATTTATTAAAAGCACAGGAAAGATACTGGCAGAGACCTTTACAGATAATTGTGTGAATGAACTCAGCTACCATTGAATTTCAATATCTACTGTGTAGTCCTTTTAATCCCAGTGAAGATTCCTTCAGAACTAAGTGTATATTTCAGCATTTTATACACAGGGATAAAATCAATATGACAGTTTGAATCTTCATACAAAATTTGGTCCTACAAGTTAATATTCAGCACTAGAAGAGGCCATGCAAGAGGTTTCTAAGGAAATACTACCTGAAGGGGTTAATATCTTTGAAAATCATATGAAAGATGTCATTGCAATTAAGCCAGAGATGTGCCTTGTATGAGCCATAAAAACATGATTTTTAGAGAGGAGATCCTTTCACCTGAATATGGGTGGTGCAAATTTTTCTGTGCACACAAAGGAATTAATCAAGCATGATGGGGGGGGTGGAGTTTGGGGTTTTTTGTTTGTTTCTTTGGGGTTTTGTTGTTTGTTGGCTGGTTGTTTCCTCTTTTTGCATATATTTTCTAACTTAACAACCATACAAGACCAAAACAGGTGATAGGCAGTGACACAACAAATGGATTGAGCACTTTTTAAAGGTTAGCAGCAGTCTTGAGGCTCTAAAAACACTCCTTAAAAGTCACAGTACTTAATGTGTCTCAGCAATTAGGTGGCTGAGGTTCTGCAGAATTTGGCATATGTCAGAGATAAGATTCCCTGCAGAGTTACTCTGACTGCAGAATAGATGTGACCTTTTAGGGTCATAAAAAACAATAGTAGAGTTAAAAACCATGCATTCCCATGTATTTTTATAAAGTTCTAAATGCTTCAAAATACATAAATACATTACCCCAATAGCTAATCAAGTTAAGTCCAGAGAAAAACCTCACAGAACTAATTTCACCTTGGTGAACTTGGTCTTGCAAGGTCTCCAGGGCCCATTATCTACCCTTTAAATTGGACAAGGCAATCCTATACTTCAGCTTTCAATAATGTTTTTCACTTTGGCTTACTAGAACTCTAAAAAGAAAGAGATAATATAAGAAATTAATCATGATCCTGTAAAATCCTTTATTTCTTCTCTGAACTTGAGCAAAAAGCACCAAAAAAGTGCATTTAAATTAGCATAGAGTGGTGAACAAATATTAAGTTCATTCCCTGACTTCATTTGCTTGTCTGGTAAACTGGTAGGTCTTCAGAGTGAAAATCGTTTTTTGATTGAGAATACACAGTACTGGTCAAATAAGTTTTTGTAGGATTTAACCACACATATTTCTCTGTTTTGTTTCTGAGATATTTCTTTGTATTAGAATAACTTGGTTAAAGGAACATAGTGAGAGGAGAGACTGGCTGTGGACAGTGAAAGCCCACCAAAGATGATTACACACCTTCCACTGACATTTATGGGATTTGGATCAGACATCTAGGAACAGGAAAAAATGATGGCACTGGCTGAAAATATGATAACAGACATGGCCTGCCTTAAAACTGGGCACTGCAGACAAAGCCAGAGCAACTGTACTTGGGAATATGCTTAAGACTTGCTGAGAAGGGCTGGAGCATTGATAGGAAGATACTGAAGTTTTCAGAACTTTCATGGAGTATTAATGAAATAGTTACAAGTGAGGAATATCAAGTGAGGAAATCAGTTTCAATCTGCTGTCCTCTTTGTTAATTGCACAACAAAGTAAACAGAACATATTAAAGATGATTTTTTATAGTTATGGTCAGAATATGAGAGTTCCTTTTGTGGGGTTTGCCCCTTCTCCCAGGCAATGAATGACAAGAAGAGAGAAGATGGCCTCAAGCTGCACCAGGGGAGGTTTAGCTTGGACAGTAGGAGGAATTTCATCACAGAAAGGGAGATTAAACCTTGGCATGGACAGCCAGGGAGGTGTGAAGTCACCACCCCTGGAGGTGTTTAGGGCTGGATGTGTCACACAGTGCCATGGTCTGATTGACAAGGAGGCATTCAGTGATAGGTGTGACTTCATGATCTCAGAGGTCTTCTGCAACATCACTGATTCTGAATTGCTTCACTTGTTTTTGGCAGCAGAGTAGGTTGATAATTATTTCAACTACACTGAGAAAGCAAACTGACTGCCTTTCCTACCCTACAAATGAGATGTGAATGAACAGAGAAAGGATTGCCAGAGATGGGCCCACTGATCACCTCTCTACACATAAAGATAGTGGAAAGCAAAGGGTAGATCAGAGGAATTGAGGAGCTTCGAAAAATGCATTAACATCTTTGCTACTGCTTTGGAAGAGATATCATTCTCTTAAAAGGCACATTAAAACTGAGGAAGTGACAAGACATAAAGGTGTGTTTGGCCTCAGGGCAAACACCATCTGGCACTTTTGTTTCAAATGAGAGTGAAGCAGTTAGAGAGCTTTGGAGTGAATGTTTTAGCAGGAAAAAAGGTGATACATTTCAAGAAAAGGTCTCAGAGTGAGAGAATTTTGATTCTTTTGCTCGTTTTTAAAACCCTGTGTACATTGTTAAAAGGTTAGTGCATGATTTCCAAATATCACTGCACATCCATTCATTGGTGCACTGTTTCACAAGCCTTGGTCTCTTTCACTGTTTCAGTGACCTGTCAGTGCTGGGAATCTCCATCTTCACAGCTTTCTGAACTGATCTGAAGTATAACTAACTGAAATGTCTTTGAAAACCACATCATGGAGGGAGGGGATATGTGCTCAACATCAGGAATGATTTTCTAGCAGTGAAAGTATGAAAATCTTACTGTTAATTGGGAAACTAGTACAAAGCAGAAAGTTTAAGTTAGTGGGTCACGTTCTTGTGAGATGATTCAACCAGCTGAGAGAGAACTAAATGAGCAAAACTATGAAGTAAGGAAGCAAACAGAACACAACCCCAGTTTCAGGTGAGCTCAGATAATATCTGTCTATATTAGCCTAACCTGGATTTTATGCTGTGGCAGCTTGGCAGATGTTGACACCCAGGATAGTTCGTTTACAGCTAGCTTGGTTATCACTGTACTAGATTTAAATCTGCACCCTCATGAATAAACTCAACTGATACAAAAAACCCCAAAACCCACAAAGTAAAAGACCACATTTTTCAGTCACTAATGTACAAATCCTATGAGAGTCCATAATAACTCCACAATAAAAGGAATAAGAAATTCTTATTGTGGAAAAGAAATTGAACATAACTGGCATTCCTGAGACTTGATGTGATGATTCATGACCTGAATGCTAAAACAGCTGGTTATTGCATATTGAAAAAAGAGAGACCATGTGAAGGGTGTGTATATAGCATTCTACATTTCTCTCTCTTAGAGCTCCTGGGGAATTAGGAGTATAGGCTTTAAATGCATCTAGAGGAAAATGTTAACAATGCCAAAGTAGAAATCTATTGCAGACTATCAGATCAGAAAGTCAGAGGAGTTTTTTTAAAATGCATGTCAATAATGTCAAATAAAGAAGAAAAACTATTTTTACATAAAATTGGAGCTATAGACTTGAAGATTTGTTCATGTGGTGATAAAGAAATATTTACTGAATAAAACAAAAGACAAACAACAACAAACACCCCAAACAAATACCTCAGAACAAATATCGACTGATTAAGGCATGGCAGTTATATACATTATATATATATATAAATGTAAGTATTATATATAATTATATGTATTATATATATATAAGTATATATTATATATATATATAAATATATATATATTATATATAAAGTATTCTCAAGTATACATATATATACACACACCCACATACAAATACACATTATATCTCCAAAGTTGATTCACATAAGACTGGAAAAAGACTGTGGCTATGCAGACATGAAAAATCCATTTTCTGTCAATTCTGGGAAAAACTGATGAACATATTTGCAATTTTATCCTTCTCCAAGTGTGCTCTTTTCAGAGACAAAAATGCCATTTCATTTCGATATGCATGATGTTTAAAATACTAGGCTGTTTGGATATTACTTGGTTTTGTTGAATTGGAAATTTGAAGTATAAATTGCAAAAGTATGGATATAAAATCTGAGGCGATTTGCATAAGAAGAATCCAACATTATAAGTTTTTAAAAAAGATCACTTATGTAACAGCTATTTTACTTTCCACAAAATGCTCTAAAGTTTTGTAATACTGTACAGCTAAAGAACTGCAAATCTCGAAGTTCAAGTTCTAACTTACAGTGTTTCTGTTTCACACAAGACTATTTGAGGACCATTAGTGCTGCCTGGGATTTTTACCTTCTGTTGTTATTCATTTCTTGTCAGCAAACTGCTCTCACACTGGCTGCTGCTCAGCAGTAGATCTGTATCGTTAGACGTGTGACTTCATTTAGTTTCCTTCAGAGTGAAGGATGGAAGCTCCTGAAACTGCTGCTCCAAAGTTTCCAGAGTCTTTTCCACTTGGGGGAGAAGCAACATTTATCTTTAAATTTATGTGCATGACATACAAATCAGCTTCTGCACCCAATACATCTTTCAAAACCTACAGACATTTTGTATTTTGATAGTGCTCATGGATAACTTTAATAAAGCTTATCCTAAATGTGGCATCCAGAGATGCCAGATTTCCCCTCCTAGGAACTGTCAAGTAGAAAAGGCACAGGGGAAAAGCAAGTGCCTTTCTGCTCCTGGCTGCCTAATGACTTCCTAGCAAACTGTGAGGATACCTGAGGAAAAACAGACAATATCTGCTTGCAACTCCAGCTTCTGTGGCCTGTACCCTTGTTCTTGGTATGCATCACATCTGTCTCTGTGGCATTATAAAAAGGCATAACAGGTAAGGAAATGCTTCCTTTTGAGATTTGTCATCTGAGTTCACATGATTTGCAGTATTCTACTATTTGGAGATGGAGAATCAGTAGCATAATACAGGTCTTCTCCCTCATTCTTTTTTCTCTTTTTAAACATTGTTTTCTTTAGTAATGCATGTAAAAGTATAGAAGTAAAAATAATAATTCTTGTGTGAAGAGAATTCTGTACTTTCTGTCATAAAAATAAAGATAGGCCTTGCCCTTGTATTTATGTGAAGCAGAGAGGTCAGAAGGACTAAGATAAACTATTTTTAAAAAAAATCACAAAAACCTTAAGCAGAGAGGATTACCTGTGCAAAATA
This sequence comes from Oenanthe melanoleuca, assembly GCF_029582105.1. Taxonomy (NCBI): domain Eukaryota; kingdom Metazoa; phylum Chordata; class Aves; order Passeriformes; family Muscicapidae; genus Oenanthe; species Oenanthe melanoleuca. The sequence goes on along the minus strand of NC_079340.1, from coordinate 20,469,264 downwards.
AAACTGATGTGAAAACAAATTAGAAGGACGTTTTTCTCTCCTGTTTACAAAAATCTTTCACAAGTGTATTGGTAAAGATACTGGGAAACCCCACAAAATTACTTTAATATCCTGGGTCCTGATATGTGACCAAAAAAATACAGTGAAGGTGCTGGTCATCTGCCTAATACCAAAAGCTGACTGAAAAACAAATTCACAGAAAACCTCTCACATAAGTAAATAAAGTCCTACATACAAGATTAATCATATGAGATCTTATAATTTTACCAGCCTGTACAGAATTCCAGCCCACTCTGCATCTTTCTTGATCTTCTCATGTATTTCTGTCTTCAGACTTTCTTTCATCCAGCAAGATGGAAAACACTGCAAATAAAGATAAAAATAAAGATATTAAAAAAAAAATCCTGAATAATTCTTATGTATTTGCAGATAAAGGATTCTCCATGGCTGACCACGACAATATTGTCAAGCTCGACTTGCATACCTAAAATAGTTTTATGGGCAATAATAACTGTTCTGAGAGTTAGCAGAGGGTGGTCCCTGTGGGCTGTATCACACTAACAGCTGCTAAAGGCCATTGTTACCCCTTGTCACCAAAGTGAGCTATGCAGGATGGAAAACCTACCAAAGGGCAGCCAACTTGAAATGGAAATAATAAGAATGCAATTTGTATTACAACATGATCTCCTTTAATTTTCATCCATAGACCTACATCATGCATTGATTTAATACCAAGGCAGCCTAAGCTGACCAGGATTAAGTGACAGGAGATCTTGGCTGATTAAATTGCTTTAAGGTGATTCACGTGGTGCTAATAGTGTAGACATCAACAACAAATGGTGGTGAATAATGAAATAGAGAGAGACAAATAACATACAGTTAGCTGAGGCTAATTTTACCAGCAGGTGCTGAATACAATCCATAGCTATTAAAGTGCTGAAAATAAAAAAGCATACAGTAAATGTCTCTAATGCTGTAACTTACAGTCTGCATGTTACTTAAATTGTATGCAGTCATCCTGTATTCTGAGGTGACAGCAACAACCTAATTGCTAGCCATTTGTTCACTTAATTTTGACTTTGAGAGGTGTTTTAGAAAAAAAAGTGAAGTAAAAAAAGTTTGAAAAAAGTTAAAAAGTAGAAGGAATTGTGCTTGGATGCACAATGGAGAGGTCACAGATATTTGGGAGTATTTACCATCTGTGGATTTAAGTTTTCATCTATGTGTGTTACTAGCATTAAAATCTTTGAACCACCATAAAAAAATTGATTAAATATATACAGCTGTAAGTCCATTATATGATCTGATGGTAGCTAAATTCTACATATGGGTGAGTGAGAGGTATTTTGATTCTGGATGTAGGCAGGACCTGTTCAGCCTCTGAGAATATTTGGCTTGAATCCTTCCAGGGAGTGGAGAACCTCAGTTTTAGGTCTGAAATGTTTTTGAGCAGGGTTCTCACTTCTAGGCATTATATTTACAGAGGAATTTAGATACATAAATTCTCCTGGTTTCAGTGGAAGTTAATATATATAAGATTAAGATAGATGAGTTATGATAAAAGATAACTGAAGTACTGAACCAAAGCTTATTATATAAAAGGGACATTGTCACTATCAGGTTGACTTTTTTTTCTATTCCAGCAGTTAAATTTTAAACAAAGAGTAAACCTACCCAAAATGTTCAAAGAAAGATTAAAATGCTATCTACTAGAGAAGCATACTTGTTGTTCACAGAATCTCAATATTCCATGTGGTTTTGATGTCATTAGTAATTTTTAAGATTTTCTTGTAATAATGCCAGATCACTATTGATAGTGTCAACAAAGTTTATGAACTATGAATTCACAATTTCAGTTGTCATGTGTAATCCAGTAAAGAAAAAAACTCTGCTTTAAAGACTTTTTTAATTCTCATTGCAATTAACTGAAAACTAGGTCAACAGCCACACCAGACAGACAGTAATATCAAATGTGGGGAAATGTTACACTGAAATAATTAAGCACTCATTATATTAAATCATGATAACATTTTTTCAACATTAAGCACTGACATAAATTTGAGAGCAGGCTCTTTTGCTTCATGTTATATGCAGTTTCAGGACTGCAACACAATGAAAAAGTCACTTTTCTTTTGTGCCTCAGTAACTGCTACATGATAAACATGCACACATTCCACATGATAATGAGAGGACTCATATACAGAAACCAGTAATTACATTTTCCTCTTCTTTTTGTATTACTTTAATTGGTAGTTAATTTATGCACCTGATTTTTCAGGTGCTTGTACATAGTCATTAAAAATGACCTCCAAGAAAAGCAGGAATGCTGAAAAATGAGGCAGGGTGGCAGGCTGGCAGTTACTAAATATAGCCCTTTTCTCTGTTGGGAAATGCCCTTGTAAATACAGTAATTATACATGATGGAAACTTTCATAACCTTTTCAAATTCAACAGTATTAAAATGTTAGTAAGAGTCTCTCACTATTTCTCTTCCAAATCCCTGCTTTCCACTTTGTTAGGAAATTCACTGCAGGCTGAAATCTGATGTTTACCATATTAATCTGAAATATATTGTTTTGTAATATAAAACCTGCCCCTTTTCTCTCAGAATATGAAGAGATTGTTTATTATGTTCCAGTCTGAAGAATGAAGCAAGAAAATAAAAAATAATTTTTTTTAGTCAACGCCAAACAAGTGGGCTAAAAATTTAGTCCAAATTAACATAAAACTGTGAGGCTACATAAAAGTAATCACAAGATGTGTACCATGACATCAGCTGTAACAGAAATGACCTTAAAACTGGCAAATTGTGAAACATTGGCTGCCTCCTCCTATTAATAAATGCCCTACAGTGCATAAATGTAGGTATTCATTTTCTGGAAAAATTTATCAATAATATTTGAGATTCAGAAATACCAGTATAGGTAGTATCCACAACAGCTTTATAGATGTAGGAATCCAAGGGCACATGTATTGTCTTTGGGGTCTAGGCCTGCTTCCCAATATTTCACAGAAGCATTAACTTTTTCATGTGCATCTGGTGCCAGGGAAAACCAATTTCCTCATTATTAGCCCCACTAAAATTACTGAAATGAACTAAAAGAATTTTCACCTGCATACTGTGACCAAGTCAGAATAAATTCAGGATTGTCAAAGTCCTAAAAGACCCTCTCCTGACATTGATCCACTGTTGCTTTACCTCTGATACTCTTTGGAATACAATTGCCATGTCAGGGGTGTCTGTGGAGGTGGATTCACTGCTCAGCAGAAGACAGACACACCAACAAGCAGTTTTTGAGTTTTTCTGTCTCCATGCCTGAATTCCTCACTGCTAAAGGGAAGGGCTGAACTCTACAGTGTTAGGAAGACAATCTTAAAGCTATGTAATGTCCAGAACTCTACTGTGCAGTGTCAAAGGTCTTTAAAATCACTTTAAAAAAACAGTTTAATTCCAACAGGATGATTTCTTGGGTATCCTAAGGTTTAGTATCCTGCTATATGAACTGGAACAAAGATGTGATTATGGTGGACTGATGTGTGTGACTGATGTCAGTCTTTGAATGTTTGAGATAACATCAGTAACCAGTAATAACCAGTCCACTCTATAGTGTTTCACCTTTTTTTTTAAGGTTGCCAAAGCTTCATAACTCAAACAGCAATGCTGAACATTTTCATTGGGGGACACATTTTTCTCAGGACTTATATGGTAGCTAATACAATGGGCTAAAATCAAGGCTTTATTGAAAACTAAATATTAAATAGCAATAGAGACTGAAATGATACTAACATCTCTCTAGAGCACAGCATATTGATTGCCTCATACCTTTCATAGGAGAATTTTAAAAGAAAAATAAAATGAGGATTGATTGTACTTCAAATGTGGAATGGCATTAGGTATTGTACAAGAATGGCAAAATTTTCTCAAAAGGAAAATGCACACTAGTAACAGAAGCCCACTCTGTTCTGCTTCCTTTTTCATTATAGCTGATGTTTCATTTTAACATGTACATTTGAAACTCACTTTGTGTTTTAATGGAATGCCCTGGGCCAAATAGATCCCTGGTGTAACATTGCTCGTGCATGTCAGACAACTATTACAATTTTTAATGGCATGAGTTTGGGGTGGCTGCATTATTCATGTGGGGCATATTGATAAAAAGGTCATACAGGTCAATGCATGAATTTAAAATACCTCTATGGGTCAGAAATGTATTCTTTACATACATTTAAAATATGTGCTGATAGATTTTGCTTTTTTAATTGATGAGTTACTGATATTATTTATTTTACTCTCTGTCTATGAGGTCAAATTTCATTAGCTACTATTTCCAGGCTCCAAATGAAATGAAGTCTACAATAAGCTTTAAATTAGAAAGTACCAAAACAAAATTCTAATGTTGCAGCAGATTCTCATTCTCTTAAAAGATTAATGGAGAGGACTTGTAGAACAATTTCTGTGTCCTGTGGCTATTCATTTAGCATACTCATTATGCTGGACATCATGTTCTGTTTGAGCATTTGCAAGAACTTGCTCTATTTTTTAGCAATAAAGCTCCTGAATTTTCTTCATTATGAAAATAACGTTAGGTTCTACAGGGCTGTCTATAAGAAATACTTGAAAGAGTTCATTATATTTCTACATCATTATAAAAATATCCTGGAGTTACATTTTATGTGTTGTGGTGACTCTATGCCCTTTCTTCTTGCAGCTCCTGCAACAAGAGATGCAGCCAAAGAAAAATTACATCCTCTCTATATTGCTTATATATTATTCCTGTTCCCCCTGGAGCTGTGGTTTCAGATGTGAACTGGAGGAACCCAAATAGGTCTTGTAATTTACATCATGAACTAGACCATCTGCAGGCAGCTCCAGCATTTAGTATGCAGAAACATGAAGTACAAAACCATCCCAGAATTTCACAAACTATCATCTGACAGGAATAAATGCCTACTCTGATTGAAGGGGGGCCATAGACACTGTCCTTCATTTCACATGGCAACATCACAGCTTTGCCTTAACCAAGGACTGAGAGACCCATTACACTGAGCCATGGCCAAGAGGACTCTGCAAACAAGACCAGAGCACAATGAGCCACACCTGACACTCAGAGAGGATCTGAGCCTTGGTGTAGACCATGGATATCAAAACTGACAGGGAATGGCACCTGACACTGCTGGGAGGGGGTGCTGTGATCTGATTTCATCAATATTTGGATGTAAACACACTTGGTACCAGAGGCTGGGGTTGGGTGAATGGACATCCAAGAGGTGTAGAGGCAGAGTGCCTGAGCTGGAACTGCCCATGACTTGGTGCTGAGCCTCTCCCAGGGGCTTGACAGACACAGAGGAAGTGTCACAGTGCCCTGGACTGTTCTGACTCACTGGGCTGGTAATTAGGGTTGGTCAGCAGTGCACACGTGTGTGAAATTTCCCTGACACAGCTCATTTGTTGCTCTAATTACATAGAACTTAGCAAAGTCATAATGTCTAGTGTGACATCATTCCATTCCTTTTTTCAGCATTTGAGGATAGAACAGATAGAAATTCAGGCTTTGATCACTTTTTAGAAGCCATTGACCAACACTTCCCTTCAATATCTCAAATCATATTTATGAAAAACTCCACAGCCTACTGAAAAACCTGAGACATTTCCACGTATTGGGAGTATCTTGTGCTCCCAACATCAGTCAGAAAATGAAGTTTTAAAAGAGCCTAATGACAGATACAAGGTTAGGTTTTCGAGAACACTGGAGCAACTGGTGGTAGAAGTGTATTGCCAAAGAGTAAATGTCACTTAGATACTACTCTGGAAATTCTCCTTGTTTTGAGCATATCCAAAAATAGCTAACCAAAATTCTCTGTAATCAGAATAAAAAACCCTGCTGATCTTGTTTTTCATGAAATTATCCTGTGTTAATTATTGAAAAGATGACTCACTGTTTCCAGTTTCCTGTAAACATACACATATTTCATGAGATCCTGTGGGAGAGGAATATTTTAGAAGAATAAAGCAATAAACTTATAATTACCTCTGCACTTCAGAAATGTCTGACACATGTGGGCCAAACATTCTTTTTTTAACTGAAGATGTACATACTTACTATAAAGATCAACTTTTTTTTTAATTTCATGGCATTGTGTTCTAACCATAATTTCTTCAGCTCTGCTTCATGTCATCTGCTTAGTATATGTTAGCAAACAGCACAGGGTATACAGAAAGCAATTTGTTAATCAAATCTCTTCTCACTCTTTTATTCTTTCCCCTAGTAATCCCTACATGTTCTTGGTGTGAATCACAAAAAGCTTAAAGTGTTGTCCTTGTTAAAAATTCAACTCAAGAATTCATTATGACCTTTTACATCTAGACCCTGATTTAAGAGCCAACATAGCTAAAATCATAAGATAGTATGCTGCTGCTGCTGCACATTAAAAGGTCAAATTCAAATTTAATCAGGTTGACATACTGTTCTTTGTCTTAGGGAGGAATCAATTATGAACTTCAGTTAAATATATAACTCTCACGACTTTTTCTCAAATGGCATATATTGATAAATTTAGGCCATAATTATGCAAGTATTAAGAAATACTTAACATCTAAGTCCTAATCAGTCATATCAGAATCAAGAGGTATTTAATACTTGCAAAATTAAATATATGCCTTGGTGTTTTAGAAGACATCAGACACTGATGTCTTCCACAGTAAAGATCTGATATGTGTGCAACAGTTTGTTCCAGACTACCCAGTTCAAAGGGAGATTCCTGTCCTCAGCAGAGAGTAACATTTACCTTACATTGACTATTATGGTAGTTTTAACAGCTAAGACTGGAGGAATTAAGCAGTTTTAGCAGCTAAGACTGAATAGAACTAGTAATTACCTTCAACCACTCTATCATGGACAAGGGCTGATTCTGAATGTTGAGTTCAAAAACTCTTTCCTCCTTCTCCATTTCTTTGTATGAGGTGCCTGTGTCAGCTGTGAGGGGTCTGCAGAGCAGGAGCCTGGTGGAGACTTCTTAATATTTTCCTACCCCTGCTACAAAAGAATACATCTTTTGTGTTAAGGTCCTGCACTGAGATCCATTTTGCCCATAGAAGGTCATAGCAAGGTCAGCATGTCCCTCTAAAAACTTCTCTTTGTGAGGAAATTAGTCCTGTATGCTTAAATTCCAAAACTAAAAAATCTATCTCACTTCTCAAACCACTGTGTGTCCATATACCTCTGTTTGCACATGTGAGTGTATACATGAATCTACACATACACACTGAGGCAAAATTTAAAATCTAAAATTTAAATGGCTCTAACCATTGCTTCAACTTGTTTATTCTGAACAGCTACATTATGCTCTAGTGAACTTTTTTTCAGTGTTGGACCTTTGCCACTGACTTCAAAGGAATCAGATTCAGGCCACTGAAAAGAAAAGCAAATTTTGAAACCAATAAGATTTAAAAAGCCTGGCTTTGAAAGTCATGATATGAAGCTCAGAATTTACTCTCCCCCATGTAGAAATAACCTGTAGGGGGGAGAATGGGACCTTTAGATAATTAACTATTCACTAAGTCTTATGCAGCTCAATAGTGCTTTTTATCTTCAAAGTGCTTTTTAAACATTAACTAAGTAATCCTCTCAATCCTCTGAAGTAAATAATTTGGTATTTATTATCCTGGTGAAGAATTGCTATAAATTAAAAAGAAATGCTGAAAATAGTACTTTTCATGTACATTTTTTTAAATTAAAAAAAAAAAGGGAAAAGAAAGGAAAAAGAAAAAGCAGAATCTCAAGCTCTGTATCTGCATTCCCATGGCACTTACTGCATTTCAAGAGTTACTGCATCAAAGTAAATATAAAATCCATACAACTGCCCATTTTCAGAGATGGAAAACCTACTGCAGAAAGTAGCTGCCTCTGAACTCTACTGCACTCCCAGACAATTGTACTCCTAACCAAACTTTTATAGCACATGCTTCAAATAGCCTTCAGTGTCATGAACTGCCCTGATTTGTGGAAGAATGATTTGACTGCAAGTTCTTACAGTGGAAGAAATTTTCTATAGATAAATGTAAAGTAGTGCACCTGGGAAAAAAAACATGAGATACCTAGAAGAAAAATATTATCAAAAAGGAGTAAGAACCCAGGGTTGTGACACATAATTCTATAAAAATATCAACTTGATAGTCAATATAACTAAGGAAGTAAAGCAGATGCTAAGAATTTATAGTAAATGTACAATGGGGTTTCCTTTTAAGCACGTATTTCACTAAATAATTCCACCATTGCTGTACATTTACAATTACATACACAAAAGACTGCAGAATAAGCATTTTATATAGGGTTTCAGGTTTTGGTGTTATTTCTTAGCAATGGAATTAGCACATTTCCCACATTGTTTTCCAAGCAAATGGTGTTCCTCTAACAACTGGAGTATCTGCATGCTTGAGCCTCTCAGATTTATAGCTGTATCAAAAAGACTGAGAAAGAAGATAAACTTAGCTTGCATCACCAGACAAGTGTGTTTGTACAGCTGAACTTTGAATATTTCAAACTTGTAAATTTGTTTCTATCTCTGTGGCCACTATATATGTCATGGTTTTCAGGATTTACATCTAAAACTACCCCATTGCCACCCTCTTCCTCCCCCCAACTAATTAAAACTGCCATGTTCCAGTATTTTCTGTTAGGCATACAGTTTTTCTTAATATGGAAATTTTTAATTCAATATTTATTTCCACAAAAACATTTCCACCAAGACCTCTTTCCCCCAACATTTCAGTGTATGAACTTATTTAGGTTAAAATGTCAAAACTGGTAAAAAAATGAAAAGCATCCCATTATTTAAAATCCTGCCAAGTGAAAGCAGTTTCAATATTAGAGGCAGGAAAATGATGTCTTCCTCCCCACTGAGGTTCAAGTGTTAGCCCTTGTAATTGATAACAAGCAAGATACTGATGAAGTGTTTGCCATGAAAAGGAAACCACAATGGCTCCAGCTCACATCTGAAGTTTATCCACAGTTTACTTTCTATTTGACAGTCAGTTTCTAAGCTAAATTTTCCTTCTAATCCAAATATTCTAAAAGAAAGACCAGAATGAATTATTTCTTAGAAATGTTATTTCTCTCCTTCTGCTGGTCCAAATTCTACCCCAGAGCCAAGTTACCATAATGTTAAATGTTTTAGTATTTGAAAGCCTTAGCTACTAAATTTTTCATCCCTAATACACATTCAGAAATGTTTGCCAATTGATAGAAATGTTAGAAGTACACACAACCTAAAACCTCAGAGAACCAAGGCCTTGAAATTATTCAGCTGTAGAGAAGAGAATAAGTAGAATTAAATCTGCTACAATTTTAAATAATTGAGTTTTTCAGTAAGAAAAAATCAGTAAAAAAATATCAAAAATTCCTCATGTCAGATAGAATAATGAGATACTGGAGAAAGGTATATCTGCTTAATTTCTGAAGACAAGAAATAATTTTAATATACTTGGGTTTGGGATATGCATGTCATTTCATGCCTTCTACATAAACTTCAAAGATGAATCCAATTAATGCAATATCCTTTTCTAAAAGGCATCAGGAAAAGTAAGAGAACGACCCAAAAATCAAAAAGAGAAATATTAATTTATAGATAGTCGATATGCTTCATGTCAAAAAGTAAGTCATGCTGGTCATTTTTTTAAAAATTCCCTTTTGAACAAGTGTTTCACTCTCCAATCAGACTTCTGACACTGCCTGCTATTAAAGTTACAGTACTGAATTTAAAGGACTCACTAATTCAGCCACTCTTGTAAAATTCATCTACTCATTACTAGAAGTCCTACTGTACTTCATAAAGTTCAGATCCTGACCAGAACAGTGACAACAAGTTCCCCATTTTTAGGCAACTATTACAAAAAGAAAAAGGGTGCATAATTCCTTATGCTGTAGCATTGAGACTTGAGGTTTATCTCTAATAGAACCTGCAGTAATATTCAAAAGGACTTCCTTAACAATGGGACAACTGATTCACCATGGAGCTAATCTATATAAGACACTTTAGTATAATCTTCCATGAGTAGAGTTATAAAATATTCATGGGGAGCCTCTACAGCCAGTGTGTAACCAGGATACTGTTTCTGGAGATGCCATTACAGAAATATCATATTCAAAATGTGAACATCTGGTAATCAAATGCATGGCAGTGTAGTACTTACATGAGAAACATGATTTATTCCCAAGAAAGAATATTAATTCTAAACACAGGGCTTCCAGACTTTCTGGAAGACAAAAACATGAAAGAGACTGGAAGGAAAGTAGAGCTGTGTGTATCAGGAGAAAAATCAGATCTGAAAAATTGCTACAGTGAGCCTCGGAGAAATATAATGAATCAATCTGGGATTAAGCTACTAGATAGGAAACAGAATAAGGACAGAAGCACAAGGGATGTTGTAGAGACCTTCAGGGCAAGAAGAGAGGTGAGACTAAAATTCTGCTTAAAGATGAGGCAAGAAAAAGAAGGTAAAAAACCCCCACAAGACTACATGAATTCATAATTCTAACCCTCTAATTACCAAAAACCTCAGAGACACGGAGGAAGAGAAATATGGGAATGAAGATGTAGTGAATGATTAGATCTGAATTAATTAGAGACACAAAAACATGTTGAGAGCAAAGACCTGACTGCAGAGCATATTTGTTTGGCATTAGATAGTGATGAGGATGGCAATAATACTTTCAGAAAATTGAAATATTCTTGCAAAATAAATTCAATGTGAGGAGTTGGTAGATGTCTGTGCTTTAATACAGTAATACATGGAATAAAATCTTCAAAGGAAAACCTTTTCTACAATCTACATGCACAGACAAGTGGAAAAAAGGAGGAGAAAAAATGTGCTGAGTAATGGACATGAAAGACAGATTCTTCATCTCTGTAAAATAGTTCAGCTCCATTAACTTTTTCATATAGTTTAAGACAGGAAGGATCCATTAGATCATATATTCTGACCCTGTATGTCATAGGTCATTAGATTTCATTTTCAGTTTTACTCAGCTTAGTTGTTATGTTAAACATCTTACAGAAAAACAACTAGTCTTGATTTGAAAGCAGAGAGATGGAGAGTCATGTTGCCCTTGGCTTTTTGCTCTGAAGCTTAAATACTATTGCTGCAGCAAAACTGTGCCTTATTTCTCATTTGAATTTGTTTGGTTTCAGCCTCCAGCCAGGAGTTTTTATTTTTTTTTCTACTAGCTAAAATAGTCTTTTAACATTTAGGGTTTTGTTTCTTTTTTTTGTACTTCTACATCATAATTAAGACACTTATCTGGGAAGCCATACAGAACAAGTTCATTTTTGTCATGTCTCCCTAAAAGTTAACTTTCCCCAGCTTTAAAAATGTTTCCCCCTTTTTTTACCCTTCTGTTTTTAGCAATCCACACCCCCAGTTATTGCACTGGTCAAAGTAAAGTTAACCCCTCTACCCACGTTCACTCACACTTTGGTATTAATAAAACACTGTAGGAGTAGGAGATTACAAAAAGTCAATCCAGCTCTCTACAATGAACCTGGAATTTTATCATCTTTCCTTGCAAATTCTACAGCCAATAGGATGAAAAACTCTTCTAAACTCATCACCAGCTTCTCCTCTGGCTCCACCTTTTCCTCTGTGTTTGACAGAGGGCTGTCTAAAAATCCTGGGAAACAGGATCTCTGTGCTGTTTGACAAGGCATTTACCAAAAATTGCATACAATTTGTTTGCTCCTCCTTCTTGTCTATCTTTGCTTGTGTTAGTAGTAATAGTTTCAGGAGAAAGAGTAAAAAAGTGCAACACAATCCTTTGCTTACCTTCACATGCTTGCTTATTATTTACTTTGAAACCACTTTCAGTACCACCCTTCAACCAAGGCACTAATGGTGCTTCAGCACTTAATATGAAATATCACAGTTCACCAATGAAAATTGGTGTTCCATAAACAGAACTTGTAGAGCAGGCTGACTCTGTATATGCTATTTATTTCCACTGATAATTTTTCCTAAGAAATTTCCAGTTCTGTTTTGCTTAATCACTCGTGAGTTATGAGGTCATTTGTAACTCATAGAAATAAATTATAAAATATCTACCTTAGGCATTTCCCCAGGTAACCTCTACTATTTGAGGCTTACATCCTGATTTTGTTATCTAGACTATTTTAATTCTTCTCAGAAAATTAATTTTTCTCCACTGCTGAACTAAATGATGGGAAATGAATAAAGGAAAACTCAGTGCTACATGTGGTATTTTTATTTCTTTTTTTAATTCCTTGACTAATTGCAGGTATTTATTTATTTACTTAGAGATCTTACTAAATCTGCCAAAAACTATAAAGTTGCCATGTCATAAATTAAACAATATGATGTCTACATGCCCTGGAACAAGCCTTTGTTCCTACCCAGGCAAAAACGAGTTTTCTAATAAATCACTTCCAGCTCTGAGACCAGATGGCTCAGCTCAAAGTGTGGAACATGTTTGTCCTTTCTGATCTTGGGTTAGTTTCTGTAATCTCATTATTCAATTCAAGCAACCTTTGGGTGACCACAATTTCACAATGTCAATGCAACACTGATAAGAGTGATGAGAGTAAGAAGGATATGTGAGAACTGGGTCTCTCTACTGGGTGTAGCTTAACTTTTCCCATTGCAGGATCCCTGTTCCCTGGCCAGCCCACAACTCACAAGGGGTGCAGAGCAATGCAGGTATTGGCAAAATAACCTGTCAGAGTTTTAAAATCCTTTTAGTGAAAATTGACTTCCAAACCCCATAATGCCATCTGTAAAACCCTATATAGTTGATCTAAACTGAGTGATAGTGAAAGGAAAATAGAATGTTGCTGAGCTAACTTCTGTTCAAATCAGATTATACAAATACTATTTCTTTAGGTATATTCTCTGTAAATCCCTCCAGTGAAGATGAGAGGAAGTAGTTTCATCCCCTTCATGAAAATAGGAAATTCCTTTTTTTTGGTAAGGTGGTGTTTTTTTCTGAGTGTTTTGGCCAGCTATGGAATAAAACATCTATAACAAAGATAAAGACTAAAATTTTAGTAAAAAACATAAAATGAAGGAATCTATTCTCAAATTAGTGAATGAATTTAAAGTATTTCTTACATGAAGAACTGGAAGAAGATGTTTCTGTCAGAGTACTGGACTAACCATCACCTGTTTAATTGTTCTGCATGTGAAGAACATTGCTGGGTGAGCTTGGTCTGAGTACAAAGCAGATTATACTACACTTCAGCAATTCACCACCATGCAAACTGTCTTGTTAACTATTCTGAGTTCTGTGGGCTGCTTCAGACCCTGGATAATCTGTAGGCAAACTGGAAAGCAGTTGACTTTCAAAATTCATTTTTTGCTCCTTCTTTTCTTTTTTTTTGCCTTCCAGTTTGAACCATGAAGAGTCTGAGAAGATATAATCTATGGTTCATATATGTTTTGAGGCTGTCTCATCATACAGGACATAAAATCTCATGTTTATCAGAAGAAAAAGCACAAGCTTTTTTTAAAAGGTTGGAAAACACTATTTTTACTCTTAAAAATTTAGGTCAGATGTCACCTACATCTTTCCAGGTAATTAGCAATGAGAAATAGCATTGAAAAAATAAGTAGGTAGGAGGTATTTCAGAGCATGCCTCTGAGGGATAGCAATAATTTAATAAGGGATAACTAGCATAGTACAGCACAGGGAAAATTCTACCCAACTAGCTTTGTGGATATTATAGTGGAACTTGCAATTTTTAACAGCAGATGACATTACTGATTTATATTTTTAGAAAGCCTTTGATGAAGTTCCTAATGACAAACTTCTACTAACTATAGAATTCTACAGTCAGATAGTGAGACTCAGTTAATATCTAATTAGAACAAATTAAAAAACCCAACTAGGTGATCCAGCTGACTGGACACAGTTCTTGTTCCATTGAAGTCAATCTTCAAGGTTTTTTTACTTTTCTTATTTTAAACAAACACAGATTAACAAAGGAAGGGCATTTATTTCACCTAAATTCAATCTCCTTGAAACAGGTTGACTGAGCTTGTTGTCTATAATTCCTCTTTGGGTATTTAAGAACTGAATGCTCTGGCAGCTCTTCTTTTGCTCTGATAGTTACAAGGGAATTCTGGTGACTAACAGAGGGAAAAAAAACTTTTGCATGTCTAAATTAAATCTGCTAATGAATGCAGGATTGAAAGCCCTTTAGCAGTCACTGAGTCCAATGAGTATCAATAATAAGGATTCCTTCTGATTTTGGATTAAATTTACCTGTATAACTGTCTTCAAAGTGGAAGATGCAGATAATACAGTCATACAAAGGAGCTGGTGTGCTGCAGAATGCAATTTAATTTGTGTTATTTAGGTCACCAAACAGTATATTCTCCATCTATTGTAGGAGAACATATTCCACTAGTATTGGGGTATATCTGAATATAAAGGAAGCAAGTGCACTAACTCTATTGTTACACAAACAATTAAATTTGCATTTTAAAGATGGATGCTCCTAGAAAGAAAATGTACCATTTGTAGGTGAGAGTAAATTGCTTGCAAAAAAAGCTAAAGGCTGTGGCTTATTTATTTCAAATTTTTGAAAATCCAGAATTACAGAATCTGTAGGGAAATACCAGAAAAGGCGATTTCCAAATATATGAACCAGTCTAATGTCAAACAATCAGAACTTCATCATGCTGATTACTTCTAACTGAAGAAGTTCTCCCATATACAGCTAAGTAAATAAATAATCAGAACTTTGAGAGAAATTTTCTATCACTGGGTGTACTTTCAGAATATATTGAATGAAAAGCACCTAATAACAGGATGTTATTGACTAGTTTACACTTTTTCCATCCATCATTTAATATTCAAATCCAGTCTATTCAATGTGTGATCATATACTTCACAATTTCAATGTAATAAAAAATATGACAAAGGCCCCCAAAATACTTGTTTTCCATGAGGTCACTAAATGAGGAAAGAAAAACCACAACTACCTGTTTTGAGGACAGGTATAATATCCACTATTACTCAGTCTTAATATCCAGATACTCAGTGATTTGGGCAGTTAAATTTCTGCTGCTACCTGCCATCATGTGCTGAGCACCTTTCAACTCTCAGTGAAGCCAGTGAGAGATGAAGAAACCCTGTAGCACACGAGGTCAATTCCCACTGAGCCATCAGCTGAGGCCTGACACTTTACAAACATTCATGGACTTACAGGCTGTAGCTGCTCTGACTTCACCATAAGTTTTGCCTGAGTTAAGCATAAACAGGCTGAACTTCTGTGTCTGATTCCTGTGTTTCTTTTTAAGCATAAGTCACACTGAAATACAAAAAATAAATAAATACTGTCCAGTTATACCCTGAAACTATCTTGTTTTAACAAATCTGCAGGACTGAGTTCTAACAAAGAAGCATTTGCATGAAAGTCCATGGCAGTGCACACAGATTTACACAGAAAGAGGATTTTTACATACTTAGTTAGCAAACTAATCACATGCTGCTACTTGTATCAAAATGCATCTGCAAGTTAATGAGATCCAGCATATGATTATACAGCACCCCAAGACTGCTGGCAGTCTGCAAATTGAATCAAGACAGAGGTTTTGCCCCAAGGGAGTCTACAGTGTGACTTTAGGTAGGACACAGGATAGCAAAAAGACAGGCAAGAAAACTGGGAAGAAGAATGATAAGTGTTCCATAGTGCCATGGTGTGCATGTCATAATGATTGATCCAGATATTTTAAATATAATTATTTCCTTTGTCCTCTGTCACTGTAATTTTACCCATCTTCTTTGACACTTGGTGTGCAGACACTCATGAATTGGAAGGGTATTTTCTGTACATGCTCAAGCATGTGGAGCCAATTGTCTTCAGGCTCACTGTTTTTTGATGCACAGTTGTTTTTCCTCCAGAATTGGAGCTTTTTTCAGTTTTTTCAGTTTTTTTCTGTTACTGTTATTACAATCCCATTCAACTTATCATGTACAGAAAATGGAAAGCCACACACAAACTATACCTGCACTTAATTAAGTGCAAAACATGGAATTGATCCAGGAAAAATGACCATGAAAATGTTCATAACATGACATCTGCTTAATTTGAAATACTAGACATTTCTATTTTCCTTTTACATATTTCCCTCCTTTAAAATATCTGTAACTTTTTCCTTACAAACTTGCTCTTTCTTTGCATAAGATTATGCATTTTTCTTTTAAACTTTTTAATATTCCAAATCTGCCTTTTTTTTTGTTCAGTTGCTAAATCACGCACAAAACCATTGTGTTTAAAGTGCATTATTCAAGGATATGACAAAAGTTAGTCAGAAATCTCTTTGTATTTGTAGCCTTGTGTAGAAGGCTAAAAAGTACTCACCCTCATTCTATTTTTCTCAAGTCCAACTTTTATTTCTGTGTTTGAAATTGGTGGGATGACTGACAGATCAAATAAGCAATTACAAGCAAAAAATGGCATCAATTGTGCTTATTTTGGAGAACAATTTTCTCATTGTTGTCTAACCAGGAAAAGAAAGGGATAGATATTCTTTGAGATAGCTTAAAAATGAAAGGCAGACAAAAAAGATAGTAGATCAATAGAGAAATCAGAGACATTAACCAACAGATAATACGAGACCTTTGAGTGCTGAAAAGCTTCCAAAAATCCATTTTCAGGCAATGTACATAAAGACATAGATAAGGCAAAAATAAAAGATTGAAAAATATAAAATTGGAGATATTGTTAATTGTGAATGTATTTTGCAAAACAAAGGGAAAGACCCAGAAAATATTTCAAGCAAAATTCATAAAAAAACTTATCTAAGAAAGGGAAAAGGGAAGGAATGCTTATTAATGAACTGGATGTTACTGTCTTCAGACTTCAGTCAGGAAGATCACAAAATCATAGTTCTTAAGAATTAAATTTCTGACTGTGACTGACCTGCAATCCATCTGGAGTCCAGAACAAACAGGACAATGACACAATGACTTTTTCATTGCTCTGCTTTCCTCACATTTTTTTCTCCCTGAATACATATTCTGGATGAGCATGAACCCATTCCTCAAACTGAGGAATAAAAAGGGAGTGCACAGTGGAAGCAGGGACATATGACTTGGGAATAGTGCTGGAATATGGTTTGTATGTGTAGGGATAGAATAAGGAAAGATAAGGCAAAGACATAATGGGACTGGGAAAGGGATGTGAAGAATAACAAGGGAATCTGTAAGAACCTAGGTCAGAAAAGAACAGAGCTAACCTGCCAACCATTCCAGGAAAACTGCCTGGAGAGTACCACAGCTGCTTCCTGGCCCTTTTGTGCAGGGGAGGTTCCCACAGACAGTAGTGGGAGCACAGACAGTGTGCCCTGAACTTACCTGAACAAGCAGGTGAGCTGTCGTGGGTGTCTGCACTGGCAGTGAAGTGCTGCTGAAACCAGCAGTTTCATCATTAACCTGGATGTAACACATATTATACATTCTGTTATGAAAAAAATATGTAGCCACAATGAATAATCCATTTTGGAGAATACTTTCATGTGAATTTAAAATTGTGGCTATGACTAACTTGTCTCTTCAATTGTTGAATAGAGGCAATGGAGTTTAGCCAAAATTACTGGGTGAAGAAGTGATGACAAAGTAATAACAATTGCTTACAGATTACTTTTAAAAGAGTGAAAGCCTCTATTTTTATGGCAAAAGTTCTTCCTCCAAAATGTTGATCCAGCTCAACAACAAAAGTCTACTTAGGCATTGAACTATGAATAACAGGTAGGTAATTTGCAGTAATTTGACTGAAAATACAAAGTACACCACACAAAAATAGGTCTTTGCTGTATTATTTTTGTCAGACTACCATTTTGAAATGCCTGGTTTAATTCACAGATGAAATTGGGTTATTTGCAGAAAATAGACAATTTATGCATATCTGTATATTCATGGACAAATACATGCTAAAGATGTGCAGCATCTTATAGCATAAATTTATAAATTATGGAATCAAGTCTGGTTGCCACACAGCAGGAAATACAGGTAATTTCACAGTCTCCAACTTCTACTAAATCAAATGTTTCTTTTAAATTCTGTATTGGTACATATTTGCATCATGAGTGGCAAAACTTGTCAGTTCTGAGGCTTTTCTTTGCAGTCATACTTTGGATCCTCAGTTAACAAACTAATTTTTCTAAAGTTGTTGGGTTTTCCTGAAGACATGGAACATACAGCCACAAAATATTTGAATCCTTCAGGACTTTGAAGTGGGGGGAGGGCAGGAAAATAACAGCTCTGTTGAGCTTTGCCAATGAGACCTTGACTTGATTGTACAAAGGGATAATGAGGGAAGTCCAGAATAGCACATGCCATTCCTTCCAATTTATTAGAATAATTTCTCCTGCTGTAAAATGAAATACCATTCCATAAGTATTACATACAATATAGCATAGAATTAATTTAATACAGAAGTAATACCTGAATTATTTAATTATCAATACAGTAGTCAGTGGAGCAGCAATACAGTCTATATGCTAAAACTCTATCAATAAAATTAAAAATTAGAGGTGGGTGAGCTGGGAATATACCTCACCTACAGCTCTCCTAACACTTCCTGTCATTTCAAGTTGAAAATAACCAAATGAATTTTCACAGGCAATTAGTTGCTAGAAATACCTGTGGAAGCAAGTATACTCCCAGTGTCTCCAAGTAATTTAGACCAGCAGGTGTTGAGGAAGTAATACATCAACAGCACACAAAAAAATTTCCATGGTACAGCTAGTAAGGCTAAAAGAAGTTAATTTCAGGAGGATAAAACAGCCTAATTTTTCTGTCTCATATTTAGCAAAGAAGCAGCCAAGTACAAAACCTACCCACACAAAAGCCATGCCACTCCTCAGACACAAACTCTTCTCAACCAAAATTCATTTCATGATGCAGCACCCAGTGTGGTTACACCACAGGAGTAACCCATTAACATGCTTTATTGCAAGGCATGTAAGTCATTCAACTATTCAGTTAATGATTCTGAATTCTGACTGATTCTTCTCTTCCTTAAATGAAAAATAAGTAAAAAACATAGAAATTTTATCTGAAAATAATAAGGTAGTGTGATATATGTAGGTTTGCCTACAGGAAACTTAGATAAGGACTGTTGTGATCTTGTGGCAGGTGCAATATCAGATTCATGAAAACAAGTCAAGTTGCTTTCTTTTATACTAAATATTTTTAAAATATACAAAGGAAGTATTTCATAGTGCATCTACAAGATATCTGTAATTTGGGGTGACTGAAGCCAATTGAAGTTCAGAACTTTGCCCAGACATCTTTTCATATCTCATATTAAAGCATAGAGATTTTTTACAATCTAGATTACCTCCAGGTATTTTAACCTTGAATTTTTATCCTTAATTTATTAAACTGATTTTTACTTTACAAGCTAAAAAAAAAAAAAAAAAAAAAAAAAGCAAACAAAGTCTCATATTTCCATCCCTTCATCCCCAAAGAAAACATGAAGGCAAACTTTGCTGTGTTGTTTCATTATGTCATCAAGAACAGTAACCTGAGAATTTGTTTACCAAATACTTTTTCCTTTTAGCATTTATACAAACTAAAATGCATCAGAATGGAGGAAATTAGCTCTAAAGAGAGAAATACAACAGGAAAGTACAAGAGTTTTATTCTGTGGAGAATGGATTGCTATGGCAACAGGATTTAACTGTGCTTAATAAAGCATGGTACATATACAAAATTAAACAAGAATCCCATTCAATCTTTAAATGAGGAATAGCTTCTGATACTTTCTTCTAAACTTACTCCATTTACAGTTTTAAGCAATTTTTCTCCAAACAGAAATTTATGATTGGCTTCTGCAGAATAAATCTAACACATAACAAATATCACTTGATCTTTGCTTAGACTATACATTAAAACTCTGTTTCAAGAACCATAGAATATGTATGAGATTTATTCTTACTTAGAACTGCTAAACATCTTCTGAAGTACAATCAGAAAGTTCATATCAACATACTGCTGAGGATTTGCCTCTGCCCTGTAAGCACAGTTAAGTATTTGATTTCTTGGGCCACAGATATATAAATCCAAAATAATATGATTTAGGGGGGGAAAAGCAGGAGAATGGACCCTCTTAGGATTTAGTAATCCTGCTCTTTTCCTCTCTGTGTTTCTGATGGTGAAACTTTTGTCAGCTCAAACACACTGGAAGAACAGGCTTTATAGAAGATAAAAATATTTCAACCAAATAAGGAACATTTTTGAGAAGTGCCTGGATGGGATCCTGTGCCTTGTGCCCTAGGATGAGCCTGCCTGAGCAGGAGGGTTGGACCAGATCACCCACAGTGGTCCCTTCCAACCTGACCCATTCTGTGATTCCATGAACAGCTCAAGAATTTCATCAGCTTCAATAACTGTTAAAAAGATTTCTGAAAATTTTTTGCCATTGTGGGACTCATTTAGGGATGCATTTTACATAGAAATTATTTCTTTAAATTCTGTATTTTGTTATATGAAACATCTCTTATTTAGCAGTGTTACAGAACTCACTGGGTTTGGTAGAAATTTCTTGATATCTGATATCTGTGGTTGTTGGATTGGACCCCTAAAAATGCATCTTCAAAGGGACAAGATTAGTCAGGTTCTGGCATTGCTGTGAAGACAAATACAATTTTAAATTAAATTTAAATATATTTAAAAAAATTTAAATATACCATGACACACAAATAATAGCAAATTAGAGGTGACCAAACATCATTAAATTGGCTGTAACAAGATTACTTTTCTGTCAGAATCTGTCAGGCTCATCTTTTTTTTCAAGTACAAACATGCTCTGAACTGATAGCATCCTAAAAACCAACACAGATTCCTCACAATGCAATGACGGGAATTCTAGAACAGGCTAAGAATGAAAAGGTGAAAAGAACAAAGTTTTGAAGTTCACCCTTCTCAAACTTACAGCTGAAATTTTAGTAATAAGGCTCTAAGATATCTTTAGGAACCTCAGTTACAAAAGTACAAAGTCATAAGGTTTTGTTGCTTGGGGTTTCTTTTATAATTATAGAATCCACAAAGCTATGAATATCAGAAAATTATTTTAGGGGACCTGGAGACATAGGCTGAGAATTTGATATTTAAACATTAGAATCCTATTTCTATATAATTTAATATAATCACTTATCAGCCTCAAAAACATTCCCACATCAAAGTATGATAGACACAATTAATTCATTTAATTCAAGCATTAAACTATTATGAATAATTAAAATGATTAATTTCAATAAATATCTCATCACTCAATCTGTATTATTTCCGCTATTACCCTTAATACCAAAAAGATGTGCTGATAGACTACTTGATTTGTAAGTCTTAGATTTAATCACAATTTATAATCTGTTTGAATTTTTATATGTGCACTATTCTAAGTGTATTGCTAAAAAGTTTCTAAAAACTTATTTAGCACATAAATTTTCTGTAATTCTTGAGGGAAACCTCCCATTGTTTAGAGTGCAATGTAAATAAATCCAGGAATGCTGAGCTAGTTTTGGTTGAGAACAGAACATGGGATAGGAAACCATTTTTCCTGAATATTACTGAGTTTTACTAAAGTAATAAATGTGGTTTTAAGCAATTATTTCTTAAAATTAGAGGATTTTCTTCCCCACCATTGTAGTCAGATTTATCCTGTACCACTGAAATAGAAAAGTAACAGTGTAAGTTTTATCCAAGCTGGTAAAATTGAAAAAATCCCTTGAATTTGTTTAGTGATCTTTATTTTCAAGAACTTGTAGCAGTATATAGGAATGTGTGGAATGCTAAAACTTAAAATTGGAAGTTTAAGGGAGTAATGAAATGTATTTGGAAATAGAGCAAAAATTTTAAGATTCTTCCAGATCTTCCTCTCTGTTTAGTATTCAATTTGAGCATTACATAAGCCTTGTCAACCTTTCTGCCTTAACTTTCTGTCTATTCTGGACACAATGCTTTGAATATTTTCTGAATATCAAGCAAGAGAACACTTTCTTTATAGCTGTGTTGTAAAACTAATTGTTCCCACAGGTTATCCCATTCATCAAAATAAGATAAACTGTCTAGATATACTTTATCAGGAGAGTCTAGGGACCAGTCAGTCAAATTAGAAAACCACTCTGGTTTTAAATTACAATAATCTAGAAGAATTGCTGTTTTGGCATAATTACATTTTCTATTCTTTATCAAGTTCCTCTAAACTATAGAAGAATGTGGATGAAATGGAAGAACTGACTAACTAAACTGTTTTTAAAAACTCTCCTAAAATATTTTTACAAATATTAATTGAATAACATTCCTACAGATTTAATATTATTATGTGACATTGGTATATATAGAGGTCCTAGCCAAGTGTGTAGGTCAGTGCACTGAAAACCATCTGAAAGACTACTGTGAGTGTTCCATCAGACTATTTTCCTTACTAAACCTCTTGGGATTAAGAAATGTATGCAGTGAAATCTCAGAGTTACAATTTTATGCTACATGATTCATAGTAAAACGACACTGCAATTCCCTAAAAAGACAGATCAATACTCCAATGCACTGAAAGAGTAAGTTAATGTTAATAAGCAACACAGCATTGTTTAATAACATCAGGCCTGCAGGTCAGGCTTGTGCAAAAATATTGGCCATTACATGTCAGCTACTGAGCAACTGTGTTCATCATAAAGAATTGAATTCCATCTGAAATACTACTTTAGTGCTTTACCTTCTTTCCCTTGAGAAAGATAGAGTAAACTAATTACAATATGCTGCATTTGAGTATGAAGTTATATCCCTCTTAATTCATTTTTATGTGAAAGGAAACTGTTCCTGACGATTTATTTTCTAAGCTATTCCAAGCATTTGGTTTTACTGTAATTTAGAAAATTAGCTATCTGTACCAGTAAATTCCATGGAATTATTTCAAGGAAATGAAGTTTTCAGTAGTTACTACTACTAGTACTTATTTTACTGAATTATCTGGCAGTTGACCAAAGGGCAGTAGAGGGTGATTAAAAGTGGAAAATAAATAACCACATAATGTATATGGTTAAACAATTACCTGGTAAATCTTAAATATCTCCAAGGATAGTGTATTTGCAGTCTCTCTTGACAACACTCCAGATCTTAAACATTGTGATTTTATTATTTTTTAATATTCAAGTGGAATTTCCCTTGTAGTTTGCAATTGCTGCCTCTGGTCCTTTCAATTCCTAGAAGTGATATAGGGTGGACAGTGAGCTCAGCACCTTTCAGTTTTTAGGGGTTTTTTTTTCTGCCTTCATGGTCCTGTGAATTTGTAGGTGTTTATTTTTCATTCTTTTTCTTCTTTGAACAGCAAAATGCTTTTGTGAGACAAAGAGTAACTTTCATCCAGTTGAGTGGATTTGACTTTCTACTATGCAAATATGCAGTGGTAAGCCCTGGCACTGAGTGATGAACCAGGGGAATACCCACATTGCTAGAAATTATTTCAGTCACCCATTGCTTTAGAATTCAAATGCCTATTTCACATGCCAAAATTTCCCTCAGGTTCTCTGTTACTTCAGACTTAAACCAAAAATACTCTCCCCTCCTTCCTTGTGATTGCATCAGAAAGGGAACAGGAACTTCAGCTTTATCTCTGAGAATAATGATGAAATTCAGGTAGACACAAGTGTGCAGGTATTAAAGAATGAGAAGATTCTCAATCTCCTTGTCAAGTTCTATTGTAGTTTCTGGAACTTTGCCAGACAACATTTTGTTGCAGAAAAGCAATTCAAAATGTATGAAAAACTGTTCTGTCCATGCCTACCTTCACACTCAATCTCTGTTTAAGTGCAAAAAGACATCTAAAAGAAATCTAAATCTATTGCAAATCAAAGCAGCAAAGTTGCCAAAACAAGTCTAAAAATAAATCAGCTTTCAAGGTGAGTCTGTAATAAAGTTCTTTATAAAAAAGTATGTATACAGACAGATGTAAAAACAGCAGATATTTATAAATCACTTTTCCTGGTATTTATTCTTATTTTGATCTTTCATGGTTTATTGATGCTTCATAGAAATCCATTGTTATAAATGAAATTAGAATATATTATAACTGTTTTCAACTACATAATGTAAATGTATCCCAAATCCAGATGTAATATCCAGATGTGACTGCCAAACAAATTTGACTTTTACAAAAACAGTGGGGAAAAAAAGAAGGTATTTCAAGAGAACAAGAAAAACCTGCAAAGCCTGTAAGCATCTTCAACTAATCTGAGAATAATTACACAAGATTTACTCAAACAAAATCAAAATTGCTTCAGTCTTTCATAAATGAGTCAAAATAGGGCAAAACTTTACCAAGTCTCTTCCTTATGTGTCATAGAATTACACTTCAATTCCAAAAAAGAAATTTGAGCAAAAGGAGATGCAAAGAATTCTATTCCATTCTTTTCTTTTCATCTTCTGGCATTTCATTACCTTGGAAGTCAAATGAATTTTATGGCTGATATTGTCAGAACTCTTTAAGGGTCTGTTAGTCCCTTGTTATCATCTTAAACATTGTTGGATTTTTCTGTCCAAGGAGTTATGAAACCCCAGAGGGCTGGGCTGAAATGATTACCAGGCATTTATGTATCTCTCTAAAGACAAACAAAATGTGCCTGAGGATGTGGTTGAATGGAAACCTCTTGCAGTGACAGGAAAATGGCAACCTAAAAGCAACCTAATTGCAACCTAATAAACTCTACTTTACCCAAATTATCAGGATCCTATTCTTCCATTTTTTGATTATCTGAAATAAAATTAATTGCAAAACTACTTCTATACTAAATTGATAGCATTTTCTGTCATTACCACTCAAATGCATTCAGAACTGTAAAAGGAAAAATGGAATAGTTACAACGGCTGTAAAAGGAACCATGGATCAAAGTTTTCCTCTCTTTTTAAATCAGACACCTTTTATTTATTTTAGAGCCATATACCTCTTACTGTGCCCTAAAAAAATAAGAATGAGTGTTCAGCTAAGGAACTGGACTGTGAAACCAATATATATAACTGTTCTGTCAGAAGAGTTTCAAAAAAAGGCTGGGAAAAAAAAAGCTATTTTCTTTTTAACAGGAATACCTGCAGATTTGATGATTTTGCACAAACTCAGTTTAGTGGAAAAAACCATCAAAACCAAACATTTCTTTTATAAGAGCAAAACATCAACCATTTTTTGATTAGGACTTCTCATCCCTTTGGGATTTTTTTTGTACAAAACAAATTCAAAAACTCTAGCTCAAGGAAAATACTTCAACAAATCATTATGCTTTTGTCCACATAGAAATTTGTAATAAATTTTAATAAGAATTCTCAATTCCTTTTGTTCTATATTCCACAAAGAAAATTTTAAATTAATAAAATAAAAATTTGATTTTCTTTTGGCTCTAGTTAGTGACTATCTCAGTAGTAACTTTGAGAATGACCTTGAGAAACTCTTTAATCTTACTCAGCTCTGCCTGGGAAAATAATTTTTCCTCGTGAGTGCTACAGATTGTAAATTAATTGAATTTCTGAGATGTTCTGATGTAACAGTGGTATCAGCACAGCATACAAGAAATCATTGGAGAATAATTCTTCAAGAATCCTGGTCCCACCATTTTTTCAATAGAGCCATGTCATCATAGGTCTCAAGCACAATACAACTGGAGCACATTCTCCTTTCTGGCTTTCTGCCAGCAGTGGATTTCACCCTTGGTGAATTTTACTGCTTTTTTCATGCTAATAAATCCATAAGAGAGCAGCACTCTAAAAGAAAGGAAAAGCCCACAATTTCTGCACCTTAATAGTGTATTCACTTGCAAATTACTGAGATGATGTTTGAGGAAGGTAAGAAAGGAGGATTATTGTCATCAGTCATCACCTGACACCTGCATCCTGTGACACAGTTTCACATAAACATCCCCATAATCAATCCTGTAACTTTTAGAACTTCAAAAAAACTCAAACCAAAACATAAAAACATCCCTCCAGGTTTAAATACTTGGAATGAAAATGCACCACGTTAGCTTTCCCAAAGTTCCCAGGTAAAATCTGAGTATTTCCACTTTCAGATTCTTATATATTTATCAGACAGATTAAAGAGTTATTTGCCATCAGAAATTCACTCTCCATGAAAATATCAACAAATACATTAAATTGCTTCTCAGGATTTTGTAGGGATTTTTAAAATAAAATAACTAGATAGAGCTTCTTATCTTTCATTCCCTGTCAGGTTTTTTAACATTAAATCATTATTGTGTCTCTTACAGGAACATTTTAAAATTTTTGAATATCTGTTTTAAAGCATAGAGAGCATAGATATAATGGTCTCATTAATGCAGTGTAATACAGCATCACTTATTTCACATATTTGCCTACAATGAAATAAAGAACTGTGTTTGCTTCAGCATTATTTTGGCAGATCTTATATTTCTGGCTGTGTTCTACAGTGCCTAAATTGTTTTGGCTTCAGTACTTTCTCAGGAATAGATCACAATCAGTAAGTAATTTACATTATTCCTCATGTTAAAAAAAATGGTGGGGGGCACACTGAGGTGTGAGCAAACACATCCTGGTGGGAAGAACATCAACCTGGAGATTCCCATTTCTGCTCCCATGTAACCTTGGCAATCCATCTTTAGGCTGAGATCCTTAACATTACTTAGATGCTTTATCCAAGAAAAGACATGTTAATGGGATTTTGTTACTTAAATACTTCTGAGATGAGGGTTCTGAATTTTAGGGTTGCAATTCAAATTCAGTTATGGGAGACTCCATCCCTTGGACCCAGCCCAGCCACACACAGCCTGATTCATCCTCTGAAAAAGTTTGTTCTTCCACTGCCTACAAGATTTCCACATTCCTAACACCACCACAACACACACAAACCTTCACACACTGCTAAATTAAATTCATAGAATGTATCAGTTTTTCAGATGTTGTATCAGAGATTTATTGCTCCACTTCTGCACATTATCAAAGGATGGTTACAGTGATAAGAGATTGTATTAATAAATCAGAGTGATGCCATCAAGAATTTACTAGAGAAAGGCATTTTATATTTTATTTAGTCTAAATTAGAGTATTTTTTAAAAGTTGCTCTATGAAAACTTTTTAGATATTTTCAATACAATAACACAGTAAAAAGGGGTTTAAAAATTTTGATCTCAAAGAATATCTCATTGCTTAGGAATTTTCCAGAGTAAAATTTTTTGTTATAAAAACATTCCATCATTTATACTTATTTAGCAGGAATCTTATTTAAATTTGGCAGTATTTATTTCAATCAGATATTTTATTCCTTTGCATCACACAGACAGGAGAGTTTCCTTGAATTGATTCCAGATAGAGCTTCAAAGTCCTTAATTTCCAATCTTACCACCACATTTGTGGTTTTTCTTGGAAGCTTTCTAATATTATAATGTGTAATATTCTAATATTATAATATTTTTCTCAAAGTAGGAGTTCCAGAAGGGATCCTAGTATTCCAAGAACTCTGTTGTCCTGTCTGTACAGAAGCAGTAACCATCTTTCCACTGCATTTTGTTATTATTCTGCTTCTAGGCCTTAAGTGACATTGGCCCTTTTCATTTCCCATCAGTACAATGGTCAACTAGTTTTTTGCCCTGGCTCCAAAGAATTTTCAAAATCACAGATTTCCAGCAGGCCATCTCCCATGTCATAGGTGGAGCCAACATTCCTGGTTTGCAGATGGTTTAACATTTGGACATAAGAAAGTCATGCTATTTCTTTTCATGATTGACTAAGAAATATCACAGTTGGGGTTTTTGTACTACAGTAAAGATACCTATTATAATTATTAAGCAGACACTCTTGATTTAAATCTAAGACCTATAAGGAAACGAAAAATTACCTTGCTTACTTGTTTTGTTTTCTGAAGCAATATAAAATATGCAATTAAACAGAATCAAAGATTTTGCCACAAAGGGAGGATTTTGTGCATATTATACAGTGGTTGAATTAATGTCAAAACTATCTGCTGAGCAATTCCCTTTTTTTTTTTTTTTTTTGTAATTTATAATAAAGCCCAGTGACATTACATCCTTCAAAAGCCTGAGCAGTTTTAACAAATTGTAATAGGAACACTAAATCAATTCAATTCAATTTATTTAAACAAGATGAAAACCCTGAGGAGACTTTCATGCATTCATTCAAATGACAACCTCCAATACTAGGACCTGAAAATAAACAGTAGAATAAAACCCACACCCAAAACCAACAACAAGTGAAATTAGTTTAAAAAATATATCCAATATGTGTTTTATGTCCATTGTTTTTTATGTCCATTGTGGTATATCTAAGACTTTATAGAAATGATAAATCAAATGCACTGATACCACTAAGTTACTAGTTAAATAAATTATAATTAGGATATCTCAGAAACTTGCAGTCTTACCTGCAAGTGTGCAAACATGCATGTTTCTATAAATGAGTCTATGAGTAAATGCAAAGTAACACAGGTAAAATCCTCAGAGCAGCATAATCAGTTCAGTCTATTCACGAGTCCTTGTGGAAATCACAAAGGTAAAAACCAGAATAAATCAAACAGAAATGTGGAACATTGTTTGAATCTTAAGTAAAATGACAAAAATTACACTGTACATGATCACTGAAATGAATTTGTGGCAATGAAAAACAGGAAACTAACCCTATATATCTTTCACATGAACATCACCTCTTACTAATGTAGAGAAATAATCATTTCTTGTTCAACAGTAATTGATAAAGTAATTAAATAAGTGCATTAAAAGCTGAAAAATATGTCTATTACAAAAAAAAACAAAAAAAAAACGAGAAAAATCCCTAAACCCTTTAAAATAATCCTAACATGTAAATGGCATATTTTGCAAAAAATATTTCAGAATTCAAACTCAAGATGGAATTAGAACAACTTGTTAAAATCCATTTTTTAAGGCAATCAATTGCACAAGGTTCAAAGTACATTTTACTTCAACTGGAAGGTCTGTGACAGATGGTCCACTATGATTGCAAAGTCATCTGCATAAAAGCAACTCTGGAATCTACAAGGAATCACAAGGGCCACTAATGTGTCTGAAGAGAAAAGAGTATCACAGTACATCCTCTGGGGCACCTTGTTAATTATTACAGGGTCACATTTCTGTGTAATATTTTGTTCTTTACTCTAGAGTTAATTTACAGTCAGTTTGGTGTATGGTTCTGAAAGCCCAAGGCCAAAAAAGAAATTACACTAAAAACTTGTGAAGGACGATTTGAGAGTTGTCATTAGTGGAAATTAGTTTGCTGTAATTGGTGGATAACTAGAGACCAAGAGCTAGTTCCAATCAACAGCAGATCATGTGAACCTGAGGGCTACAGGCTGCAGAAAAAGGGGAAAAAAATCCCATTCATTTTAAAGGCAGTTGTGCCATTCATTCCTGGGCTAAATTTGGTCTGTGCTTTGAAATATGAAATTTAAACCATTTTACATCATTCACACCTTTAATTTTAGGTCCTGTGTTCCATGCTTTCAATCTACAACTTTATTTTTTTAATATAAAACACATAGCAGTTGGATCACTTGGAGAATGGTTGCAGTTTTCCACTTGGAGAGCAGGCAGTATCTGCTCATATCCTAATGACAAGAGGATGAGCAGGAATAACAAGCTCCAAATATACTCCAAACTCTTTGGGAACATCAGAGCTGACTGATTTCACATTGTGTTGTAACCATGGAAAACAGTGTGTCTCTCCAAATAATGTGCACCTTCGTGCCTTCAAGCTGTACCATACAAAAGGATGGACATCCTATTTATGGTGTTTACTACATCAGAAAAAGGAAAAACATGTACAGGATGAAAGAAGGGAAAAGTTTAGAATTTTTAGGGAGTGACCTAAAAGGAAAATAGGCATTAAAAACAAACACCAACTGCATCATTATCCTAGGAGTTAGCAATAAAAGAAGTGTTTGTTTTCTCTTCCTGAAGTCATGGGGAGTTGTAGACTTTGCCCCTGTACACGAGAGAATTACATTTTTAGCACTCAGCTGGGACCTTGACTGAAACTCTTTCTTTTCCAGCCTCCTCAAGACAGGCAATAATTTTATTGTGAAAGTTCAGAGAAGCCATATCAGGACAGAATATAACCACAATTTGCAAATAAAATCTTTCTGAATATCAAATAGGAGACTAAACCTTCCTTATTGAACTGAAATGAATGGAACCTCATCACTTACTTCACTAGGAGGAGTATCAGTCATGCAAATCTCTTTCTACTAACAAGTAACTTAATTTTTCATCCAATTAGGTCACACAATCCAATTTGTAAGACATCAAAAGATACATATGGTCCTCTTTTAACCCCCTCTTACTCAATTTTCTGACTTTCAGCCATAAATGATTTTTCAAAAACAAGGTTGCTGCACACAAGAGACAATACCCAACAGAGAGTTATTCTTGATTCACTGTTGCCTTTCACCAAAACTTAATTCATTTAGCCTACTTCTTTTATTACCATATTGTCCAAATCAAATTGCACAAACATGGATTTTTGTAAAATAGAAAAAAGAGAACCTGAATTTAGTTGTAAAATGATGAATATCACTCATGCTCTTCACTGATATTCACTGCACTTTCTTTCTCAGTTATTATTTCTGGGTTACTGTCTGCAAGACAGCACTGAACTAATAACCAGACTAGAATCATTCACACAGATCCAAATGCAAAAGGCAGACCTTGAAATATTTTTCTTTTCATACATAAACTGAGTTAGAAGTGATATTGTGTCAAGTTGCTTTGAACCAGTTGAATCTGACCCCCTCTGTTGTCAAGATGACATTTGAATTGATGAAAGTGCACTTTAGAGTGGAATGGAGAGCCAAATTGGAAGGTTGTCAACTGAAAAGTATGAAGAATATTAGCTACTCATATTAAAGTTTAAATTAACTCTAAGTAATAAAGTGAGCTGGACTGTTCTTTTTATCATGATCAAGAACATTTAAGAGTATTCCTCTAGTCTATTATTGTATTTCAGAAAACACTATAAAAATAGAAAGAAAAAAGGAACAATTTATTCTTTACTGCTCTTCTCTGACAAAAATAAAGAGCTGGTGCCTTTTAGAAGCAACTTATTCTGTGCAAGTTCTCCTGGATTTTGAGAGCTATTAATACCAGTTATTTCCTTCATTTTTCTCAAAGGTTTTGGCAAAACCTGGAGTTCCTGCATAGCAATACCATTTGCAGCTTATGGCTTGACAGGTTAAGAGCTTTGAAAAAGGCCAAAGTTATCTTTTATGTTATTTATAATATTATTAGGTGTATTTTTAGCCAGACATTTTTTGCTTAGTGTTTTTTTTTTTCTGCAGGATTAGAAGCAGTGACTAAAATGTACTATGATGAGAACACTTAAAGGTCATTGCTAAACACAATCTACCACATCTAAAAGAAAATTGTAACTGTCATGTTATGGATAATTTAAAAAGAACATCTAGTAAACTAAAATGAAAGACATTCTCCCTTATTATTTCTTTAAAAAGTGACTATGTGAATAGTTTTTAGAGTTATCAAGTGTACTGCCTGATAAATGTTTTAATGAGGAAGATGAATACAGAAAATACTACATGATGCTTAAATGTGGCCAAAGCCATAGACATATATGAAGCAGTTTATTGTTTATACTGGAAAAAGAAAATTTCATTTGATCCCTCTTGTACTTGTTGAATAATATGCATTGTGCATGTGCTATGGAGGTGGAAAATACCAGGGAACTTCCCTTGACAGAAGTTTCCATTGGAAGACTGTATATGGTTTAGAAATTGAGATGCTGTCTATATGAAAAAGTTATGCAAGGACTTCCAGGCAATAATAGCAATCACTGTTAAAATATAGAAGATGGCTGCTAATAATGAAGAAATACACAATTCTCACTGGTAGCTGAGGGCAAAAATAAGTGCTTTTAAAGAGTTAATCCTATTTTTAAAATAAATTAGCTGTCCCTTAAGAAATTGCTGAAAACAAAGTTTGAAAAGCTCATAGATACATTCAGAAATCTCAGAATAAACTTAGGATGTGGCTGACTTGCATTGGAAAGCTTTCATGCCTACAAATTCTTGCTTATTAAAATAGTAGCAGACATGAAGGGTTAAGCAGAAGGAAAATGATCTACTGAAATACAGCAGGGATCTAACCTAGATGGAAAATGTGTGCATTCCCTCTGGGCTCCTTCCATGCCCTAGGGAAGCCAAGCTAATACTATCCCAAGACCAAAGATGCCATTCCCCAGAGGTGGAGCACAGTACAAAAGCATATTCCTGCAGACTCAAATCTCAAAAACCTCTCTTCTTCCTTCTCTTTGATCCACGAACATTGAAAAGCCTATATTGCACAGCCTGTGACCCCAAAACTTGTAAGGACTACTTCCTGGTACCCATCAGTGTTACCTCAACATTATTCTGCTGTATTGGCAGATTCAGTCTTTGCACAGCACTTACTCTTACTAAGCAAATTTTCTGCCCTTGTGAATACTGAGGGAATCTCAGACATTAACACAGCCATCAACTCCTTGCTATAAATCAGAAACTTCAGCAGCAAAGGTACCCAGACCAGAGAGGTGAGAGCACTGCCCCAGGGCTCCTGTCCCCAGCCTGGCTTGCTGTCCCCAGCAGGCTCCTGAGTGCTGGGCACAGCCAGGCAGCCCAAACGAGCCTGGTGGCCACACCAAGGCAGGGACACCTGCCCTCCCTTCCCCTGCAGTGGAAGCAGAGGATCCTGCTCTGCACAGCTACAGGTACCTGCCTGCCCCCACCTCTTCACAGCCCAGGAAGACCTGCTGCAAAAACACCTTTGGCACCGGATTTTTGCAGCAACTCTGCTGCAAAGAGCTCCTCTCTACACAGCTCCTCCATTCTCAACAAAACCTTTCATTTCAATCTCCCTCTGTGAATCACAGCTACATGAAATAACACTCCTTTCATCCTGGTCCAGAAGCAGGGTCCCCAAACAGAGCAGTGAAAATGGTATTTCAGCTGAGAAAAGGATTGATAGAGGACAGGTCTCAACAAACATCATTAAGTATATTAGTAAGTATACCCTCTGCTTAAGTAACTGAAGGAAAACTAAGTGAAACTAGTTTATTGAGATACAGTTAGGAATCTCCATTTACACAAAAATTTTGCTGTGCTATATAACAAAGCAAGCATCTGCCAAAGTATAACTTTTATTAATAATGTATTAAAAATTTAATGCTAAGGAAGCACATCTACCAATTTCTTTAAGTCAACTGATATAAGTTACAAATGGGATATAAGACATGACAAGCCTATCAGATAGGGCAGATTAATTTTGTAGCATCTCAGAAACTTGGAGTTATGTTTGAAATGTTTTTGAGTGTGACTGTTGACAGATGTGATCCAGGGGATGAAGTATAATTTTAAAAAAGTGTGCAGAGCTCCTTCAACCATACTGAGGTTTTGCTGAAGTGCTTCAAATAATTTTTCATAGTTTATAAAAAAGAGAAGTAGATGAACGACTGGATTGAGAATCTGTTGTTTACAAAGGTGTAGTGCATTACCTTTCTG
The DNA here is from genome assembly GCF_029582105.1 of Oenanthe melanoleuca. Taxonomy (NCBI): domain Eukaryota; kingdom Metazoa; phylum Chordata; class Aves; order Passeriformes; family Muscicapidae; genus Oenanthe; species Oenanthe melanoleuca. The sequence continues at coordinate 20,435,715 of NC_079340.1, read as the reverse complement.
CTTCTCTCTGAAAGGTGTCCATGAAATGGTTATAACAGAGGTAGATTTTAATGTTAAAATAATGAAGATGAACTTTTGTAGGTTTTGAAAAACTTAGTGTATTTCAACACAGTCTAAATTTTTTCATCTCAGTTCCTGATCTATATTGTCTTCATGTCTCTATGACCAGAGATGTGTAGCCCTTCAAAGCTCTGTCTCTAAAAGTGAGTGGAGAGCTTGTAGGACCACCTTGCAACCTCAAGTATGTGCCTTCAAGTCACCAAAAGAAATTACAGCAGGAGTGATAACATCTTTTCTCTTCATGATAACCATTCCTTTGTTTCCTGCCACTGCAGATCACATGGATTTTTCTACTAGCACTAAAGGCATGCTACAGCCATTCCTACAGACACCACACCCACTGCATACACAAAGTATTTGCATCCCAGTGATTCCCAGCATCACTTTTAATGATTGCATTAAGATCAAACCTTGCCTTGTCAAGCCCCTGACTGATTCCTGTCTTTGTCTGAAAGGCCAGGGCTGGGGCAGGAATGTGGCCAGACAAAGGCCACGTGAACCTTGGCAGCTGAAGGTCTCTGTTCCTGACTGACATTTATCCCCACCAAACCCTTATTGGCTCATACAGCAAAGGTCACTCATTTCTGATCTTTTCATTAATTTTTACTTTTTTTTCTTCATAATCCCTACCCTTCTTTTTCTAGCAGGACAAATTTGTGACAGGTAAAGCATATTGAGCTCTGGCCTCACAGCAAGTTTGTCTAAACAGCACTAGATCTAATCAAGACCCAAAGGAGATCTCCTGAAAGAAATTCTGCACCTTGCAAGAAAAGCTGATGTCTGTCCAAAAGATGCCAGAGACCATAACAAAGTATTAACCAATTAAAATTAGGCCAGTGGGTTACTCGGATTGTTATATAAAAGCAAAACAAAAATCAATTCAAAACATTAACGGGTTATTCTGTGCCATTTGAATATTATAAATTGTGATAAAAGTAATTAAACTTACATCCTAGTTTCAGGTAGATACCTACTTAGTTCTTTCTATTCAATCTGCTTTAAAGGATTGCTGAGATTCATTAAAATTTTGTTAAAAGGCTACAGATTTCTAATGCAGAGAATGTGAGAAAAGCTTATAAGCAGTCTGAAATGCAGTGAGCTTGCACATTGCAGAACAAGGGTGTTGATCTAGGTTGTTAAATTCATTAACAACCTGAATGTTTTGGGAGTTTACTGAATATTTTTCTTCAAGCTCATTGTACAAGCTCTGCATTTCCTTCTGTTCTGTGCTTACTATAAATTTTTAATAGTTCCAGTAAAATGCCCAGAACACAATTAGGCACCCTTCTGCTTTGCCATCTAATCTGACAATTTTGAGAGCAGCTCTTAACCCAGGTATTACATTGACATGCCTGAAGTTATACAGTGTGAACACACACTTCAGTATTTGCTTTTTGTGATGTACATTGGAAGCAAGGGCTGTAAACAGGCACACAGAATGTGCTATTTGTTCTTAGTTGCCAGTTAAAATAAAAAAATTTAAAAATCATGCAGCAAAAACCCAGCATGTGAGCTAGATTACACTATAAACATAAAAGTTACCACCCAACCAGTGTCCAAACCTGTCCAGCCCTACTGCTCCTGTTTGCTGAACAGATATTCTACCAGACCGCAGCCAATCACACAAATTACAAAAAAATACTTAATAGAGAAAGAGGAATACTTGTACAAGATTCATTACATTCATAAATACATTTTATTTGCCTCAGTTACTCAGACTGGGCAATCAGTATCTGGAGACAGTTCATGTTAACTAGGAAATAAAGTTATTTTGCAACAGGATTGTGCATTGCCTAATTTCACGTGAAGTATGAAATTAATTTTTTTATGGTATATGGAAATTATTATTTAGTACCAGTGCAATGTGATATATAAAAAAAAAATCCTCAAACACCATATAATGGTATGGTATACCTACATTTACAGATGTAAAATGCCTTTAAAATGTAGTAGCACACAGAATATAATAAAATATGAAGAGAAAGAAATACAAATGAATCTGCCATACCAATCACACCTCTAGCAAAATGTATTACTCATGGAGGATGTTAAAATTATGAATTATTAAAAGCTACCCAAAATACATTCACAAAATGCCCAGTATGATTGAGGTGATTACTCAAGGTACAAAAAAAATCTTAGAAATAAATACATTCAGACACTACACTTGAAGAAACCTACCTGACCTATGCAGATTGCTGGCATGAGTGAACCATGCAACAACATTTTAAAGAATTAAAAATAGCATTAAATTTATTCTATCCAAACATGTTGTTGAAAGTATTATTGAATGAGCGAGTAGAACATCAGAGTGTAAAATCTAGAAACAGATTAGTTGGGACATTTGATGAATTACATATTGCTTTTAGTCACATAAGACTCCTGCACCATTGTCAAAAGTGATTTTCACCCAAGCAGTCTGTGTCCCAGTCAAATAAAAGAGAAGACAGGAGTATCTGCTAAAGAAGGAAAGCACTATTAAAAAAAGAAACCATACACCACAAAAAACACTTTGACATTGTGGTGGAAGAGGAAAGAAAACACTCAGTAAGCTCAGGAAAATCTAATGTAACCATGAACAGACCAACAGGAAAAAACAGATGCCAACTGCTCTGTCAAGCTGGGACTGTTTTTCTAGAGTAGTCAAAGAGGTATCTTTAAATAAATGAATGAAAAAATAAATAAATAGTGAAAGCTCATCCAGTTCACATCCCTTTGGATGGCTATTGTTTCTGTCAGGAAAATTCAGCAAAGCATCATTAACAATATCATCTGAACACTTTAAGTGAGAAAAGGTGTTTCTTAATTAAAAAAGAAAAAAAAATATTAGAAAATTGTTGTGGTGTTGGAGGTTTGTTCTGATTTTCTAGGATCCCAAGCAGACCTCTAGAAATTTAGAACTGTCTGCACCAGATGGAACAATTTGCACAATACATCAGGTAAATGCAGTGCTTTTAAAAATCTTTTTATTATTTAAATGTGTACTACCTTCCCTTATCGCCTCCCCTTGAATAATTTTCCTATTTATAGATAATTTCCTGGATAGATTGAAATTAGTCTTTTTTAAGATAATTTTTCTTACTTCTCTGAAAATGCAGGACTTTCCAATACATAAAATTACTGTCAGAGAAACACACATCGTTATGAGCACAGGCTCATTCTCAAAAAATATTGTATTATCAATTTACAGATTATTAAGAGTTAGGCATTGGATATAATTTGACTAACTACACCCTTAAATGTGTTTTTTGCTCCTGAATGTGTACTGAGTTGCTGTGAAGGGAAATAACCTCACCAGGATTCAGCCCAGTCTGCAGGTGCTGGCTCTGAACTGGAAACCAATAGTGTCAAACTTTGCAGCAATGCAAAGTGGAAAATCACAGGAGAAAGGCATTATATTCTCCACCTTACAAACATCAAGGTTGTTAGAGCTATATAGAGTTCAGGTTTTCAGAAATAATACAAGATTTTATGCTAGAGCAAAGAAGATAAACAGTTCGTTATTTTAGAAGATACAAAATAGCTTCAGAATATATTTCATATACCCACAAGATGAGAAATGCACCATTTGTGTCCTAATAATAATGGGTTTATTTAGTATATTTCTACTGTGATGTTTTTTTCTCATATAACTAACTTAAAGTCATTTCAGAGCAAATGTTTCTAGCCTAGAATGATAATATTCTGTAAATATTTTTTAAATGTTTGGCCTTTGTTTGTTTTGTTTGTTTGCTGGTGCTCTTATTTCTTGCAGATTACAAGAAAAAAGTTAATAGCTGTTGAAAAAAAATGACTACAGCTCCTTCTGAAAGGTACATGGTGCATTATCCACTTTCATCTTAGGGTATTGACCATTTATCTGCTATTTAGTGCTTTGTTGAACTGAATTTAAGTGTAATTTAGTCATTTTGATTTCTGATTGGCACTGGTGGAGAAAATGATAGGTTTCAAAACATAAGTAGAACAGTTACCCACACAGTTTTCTGCAAATTACTGCAGGAAAGATTAGTGTTTCATTTTCCTACTTTTCATAGAGGTTTCATGAAAAAAAACAACCTCCTAACACTTTTTTTTTTTTTTTTTATGTTGTTATATTTATACACATTTAATTGCATCAGTTCTTGGCTTTTGTAAATGAATGCTAATGAAGTAGTGTAGGAAAAATAAATTATATTAAACCACAAGATGGTGAGAAAGCAATTTATAGAGCTGCACAAATGTACCTAAATCTGTGCTTCAGCCAGAGAGAACTTGCAAAGATTCCTGCTGAGTAGCAGAATAAATTTTACAAGATAGAAAGTTTGTTGTGTCTGAAAAAATCATAGAATCATTGCCATTTTAGGAAAGAAAGTGCCATAAGGTGATAGAGGAGCAGCAGCAGACTGTGAAATACTGTTTAGCTGAGACATTCATCCACACCTTCTCCAAATTCCTGCACATTAATGACTCACAACTACAGGCTGGGAAATTAGGACCAATATGTTTCATTATGATTAAAAATGAACATGAGAAGTAGAATTAACATCAAAAATGGTGGGACAGTACCTGATAGGTACTGATAAGGTTTTTTTAGGCAACCTTAGTTCTCCTGTCACTCTTACCAGTGAAAATCTCCCTCCCCAAAACCCAGCACCACATCATAAAAGCCCCCAATATTGGAAAAACCAAATGATAGCAATGAACCAAACAAAATCACCCAAGGAAAAAACAAACAAACAAAACCAAACAAAACACCCAAACCCTTAAACTCCTTGTGACTGAAATAATACATTTGCTCAAAAGCAAATATACTGACACATTTTGTTTTACAATATTTGTTCAAATCCTTTCAAAAACCTTTAACAGTTGTTAGCTTTATTATTTGCAAAATCCTGCCAGAGCTGAAACATTAACTTGAGCAAAGTCATCTCAGAAATACATGGAAATTTGGGGAGAAGAGGTTAAATTCGTATAAGTTTCAGAAATCTATTTATTTCTGAGAAAATAAAGGTCATCAGAAATGAAGACCAAGATGCCTAAACAAAGCTTGCAGTTTGCTAAAATGACCATTTCTCTAGAATAAGATCCATGCACACAAACAAGTAAAAAGCAACCAGGTGTGTCTCAGGTGGCATCTCTGTGTCTTGCAGACAATTAAGCATGCAGATCATGGAATCAACCTGCTACACACTCAAGAATGTTTACATGAACAAATCTCCTTATTCATTACTCTTAAGCCAAAGAAATGCTTTTGACCCATGAAAACAATCTGGGAAATGCCTTTTAATAACAAAACAGTGACTGCCAAAGCTTTACCATGGCAAAAAGCAGAAAATAAACTTAAGAAGAGAGGAATTTTAAAGAGCTGGCCTCAAACATACAACATCAAGCAGCCTGAGAAGAGAAAGTGTCACTGCTCCAGTGGAATTTCCTCTTTAGTCTCTGCCAGCTGCACAGGCACAGGCTTTGCAGGGGAAGTGGGAAATGCACAAAACTGTGAAGGCATCAAGAACCTCACAGTGACATTCTGCACAGTTGGACAGGCAATTATCATACCTGACCTTCCTCATCCAGGGCAGGGCAAGGGGACAACATCAAGATTGATTTGTGTAACACTCTGCTCTCATTAACTTTAAGGGACTAGTGAAGATATGGGTGCCTGAATATCTTGTAGGAGCTGGGCATAGGCCAAGCTACAGTTTGAGCATTGAAATAAGTAAAGTAACACATTAGCACTTGCTAGTACAGTTCTCCTTGCTAATGCTAAGTTTCTTCTGCTCTACTTTTTCCCTTCTGGTTTTTCTTAAAGTTTCATTTTGGGTAGAACCAATTATGGAATAAGAAGGTAAGCACATCCTGAAAAGATAATAAAGTATGACTGAAGTCAGCTCTGAAGTGAATGCTTCAAATCAACATCACCAGGTGAGCTAACAGGTAACAGTAACCAGTGCAAAAGAACAAAATGTTCTGAGTGGCTTATGAATTTTGGGTTGTTCTTGGTTAGTGCAATTTTACAAGACCGAGGATCAAAGCAACTCATGGAAAGTAGCAAATAGCATGAAATAGGTCATAGCAGTCTAACACTATTATGCAGTAACAGGTGTAGGGACTGCCTAACTGTAACTTGAATTTCAAATGTTATCAGCTTCCAAGGTTTTGCTATGGCAACCTAGCTCCTCTCTTTCCTGAGTACATTCCATCCTCTGTTTCCAACCTTTCACCTTCACTTGAATTGTCCTTCTTCAAAAACTCACTTTTCCCATGAAACTCAGGTGTTTTAAAATAGATTTCTTCCAGGTCAAGAATAGATCTTCCATTTCACCACATCCTTTCCATAATAGTTGTCAAATGCTCAGCCACTTAGGGCTCTGTATCTGTCATGTAGTGCAAGAGACAGATGGTATGAAAATGAAAGCACAGCAGAGGTGAACAGCCATACTAACACCAATTAGCCATGGCATAGCATAGCAAGTAGTTGAATTTTAACATTTATTCCACTTCTGACCTCTGCTAAACCTTCTTCAGGAATTATAAATAGGGCTATGTGTTGTACACCATCTTCTGTACAAGAAATCAAGGCTTTTCTTGATCCTTGCTTCACCCTAGTAGGAAACACACTCTCTATTACAATAGCATTTGGCACAAAGTAAATGACACAATGTAATTTCATCTATAAATGTACTCTCTATAAGGCCTTTACTTTTTTAACCCTCTTTCCACCAACATGTTTATGCTTATTTTGTTTATATTACACTGCCCTTTGTTTTCTTCAAAAGCAGAAACTTGCTGCTATGGCAACAGTACTTTTGGTCATAACCTGAAAAGAGAAAATTTGCAATCAGGAACTGAAGGAAAAAGAGCCCTCAAATGTAAAAGATTTCACCCACATTCCACTAGCAGTTTTTAGCATTAAGATTAGATTGCATTTTTCAGCTACAGGGCTCTGCACAGGTGTGTGTGCAGCTCTCCTTAGCAGTGGGCCAGTGGCACGTTTGCAGTGAGCTGAGCAGAGGGAAGGAATCCAGCAGAAGTGAAACACTGACTGACTCCCTTTACACTCAGAGTGAAACAGGCACCTCTAAACACATTTTAGCTGAAAAGTAGCTGGGATGAGTTACTCCTGAGCTGCCTATCTTTTCCTCTGGTGAAGAAACATTGAGTATGTAACTTATAAAAACCTACGGTAAGGCAACCCAAGCATCCCTCAGAATCCATTCCTCAGTAATCACCATAATTCACAAAGAATTTCTGATGCTGTCAGAAATAACATATTTTTAAAGTTAAATAATTATTCTGATCTCTCAGTGTGCACAGTAGGTTTCACCCTCATATTTCTAGTTAACTCTCCCTATGCTATTTTTACCAAATATTTTTAAAGCAGTTTTGTATCTGCTTAGAGCAAGTGAATTGGAATGCCAACTAAAAACTTTTGTTTTGTAGATCACAATTTGTCTTACTCCAAAAGAATCAAAATCCACATTAAACTGATTATCTTCATGCATTCTTCTGGTGAATGATTAACATACATTTTAGACATTATTAAGCTGGAATCCATTAAGATTGACTTTACAGAAATTTGTATTTCAATGAAATATAATTTTTTTCCCTCAGTATTCACAGCCTATGACTTTTCATGGTCATGGTCTTTTGAATGTCAAGAAAAAAGACTGCAAGAAATTACAGAGATAAGAATTAAAACAATGGTTCAACAGAAAACTTTCTGGTGAGCAAGCTACTGTGTACACACAAGAGTCTGAGGGTAAGTGAGGGAGACAGGGCAAGGTCATCTGAGTTAACATAAAGTAGAATCTGATTTTGAAGTACCCATCATTCTTACAAAATAGCAATGAATATAGGGCACCTGCTGGGTACACAAAAAAAAAATTGTATGTAAAGACTGAAAAGTGTTTTAAACAGTTAAATTGGTACTTTAACTAAAAGAGACAAGATGATGTCTAATAATGAAAAATTAGTATCAAATTGCTGTAGACTTTAAAGTAAAACAGAAATTTTAATACTTAATGACTTTTCTGAGTAACACTGCATATGATGTCTATGATGATGCTTGTGTCAATTCATCTCCCCTCACTCAAGGACAGTCTTGGCACATACAGTGTGTGTAAGAATAAGACATTGTGTGTCTGTGTGTACACACATATACGTGCTTATAAAGAGAAATAAGGAAGCAAACAACCTCTTTCCTCTACACTGACGCCTTATAAATTGTAGAAATATTCACTTATAGGGCATTGTTCTTCTACACACTCTGTACTATATACATTTAACCACTACTGGCTAGTGAGAGAGTGAAAAACACCCCATATTAAACCACAAAGGTTCAAAAATGAAATTAAATTGGCCAAGTATTTTAGTGCTTGGATAAAAGTGCAAGGGTGAGAGTGGAAGCTTGCATGCAAGAATAAATCTGTGAACAGTGAGTCCTTTAAGGCAGAAACCATTGCATAGTGAAACTACTACGAGACACTAAAGTAAGCACAATGAAGGAAAGGGCTCACATACACCACTTATCTGAAATTAAGATCTGATAGAGGTGAGGTATCCTGTCAGTCAAACAGCTAATACCAACCCAAATGTATGAAAATGTGGAAAAACATTCAGAAGGAAACCTCAAGGGAGCATTTCGTGTCTAATACAATGGCACCTGGGTCCTACATAATTTTTAGGTCCTATGAAGACCAATGATGCCCAGCAATCATAATCATGTTTGCATTGCAGACAGGGAATCATTCAGAATCTTCCTCAAGACAGAACTGGAGAACCATGCAAAATAAGACTAAGTCAGCAATAGTAAAAGGACTTGCTTACAGTTTGAAGAGCAACTATGAGAAAGTCTCACACTTACTGTCTTTTTCTTCTAAACAAATTATGCCCCTTTCTTTCCTAAAGGCAGAAACACAGAGTACTTTGGCTACCCCACGGCTAGCAGGGTAGAAGATGAGAGGTTTGTCACTTTACAGTTCTGAGACTCTTCAGTCCTGATAGTCAAAGGGAAGAATGACATCCTAGTTGCTCAATTTTAAAGATAAATCCCTGCTGCAAAATTTAAAAAAATTAAAAATCCACCAAATGGGTAACCTGGCATTAAAACTTGACATTAAAACCGAGACTCATAGCTCATCTGTCAGAAAACTTCAGTCTGTAGCCAGAAGACTTGAGTTTGTCCCCAGGTAGGTCATGAGTCATTTGAGAGCTTTCTACCTCACATACACTCAGGATCAGAAAAAAACACCAACAGAGCAGAGTTGCATAACTCTCATACTAAATGAAGCAAATACAGACTGATTCTGTTTCATTTTTCTGACTTCTCTTGATATGAGTGAATGTAGAGAAGGAATCAAACAGGGCTAGTGAGGAGAGCTTTGGAGAACTGAGGTTTTCCATTCTGAAGAAGAAAAGGCTAAAGGAGAATACAGATGTTGCTTTCCAGTATGTTAAGGAGAGGTGCAGGTAGAAGTGCAACAAACTCCCCTCAGAGATGCACAGTGAAAGGACAGGAGGCAATATCTATCTATCTATCTATCTATCTATCTATCTATCTATCTATCTATCATCTATCTATCTATCTATCTATCTATCTATCTATCTATCTATCTATCTATCTATCTATCTATCTTTAAGCATTCTAAGGTTTCCAAGAAAAGTTGCAGAATTCCCAGTTCCTGGAGATATTCTAAATTCAACCAGACAAGTGGCTGTGCAATGTAACCTGATCTATAATTCAGCCCTGCTTTGTTCTGGGGTGGGTCTAGGTGACCTTCAGTATATGACACAACCCAAGTTTTTGCATAATTCTAAGTTATAGCAGATTTAGACTTCACTACTAATATCATCAAGTGTAAAAATACCCACTAGGAGCTGAAGAGGTGCATGGAAACTGTTTCCTGACTGAAAAATGCATTTTGAATATTTCTGCCAATTCACACTCTCTTACACCAAGTACCTTACTTATCAACTGTGTAATATGTGGAATCTCTATCCAGATGATTGTCTTTAAAATGCAGTCTATTTAATGACTAATACAGGGAGAACATTGTAGCTGTACTGTCTCCCAAGAGGGACAATATGATTTCTGGAAACTTCCCAGGAGTGCATTTTCTGAGAGAAGGTGTGGACTGCTTCCATTTGATATTTATAGCAGTGCAGGCTTTAGATCAGTGGGTGATAGCACCATTTATAATATCTGAAAAATTCCAGCTAGCCCTGATCAGATGCTTTTTATGTTTTCTTCCCTACTATTTTTGATATAGGTAGTGAAAGTACCAGTACTACATAAGAGGAGAAAAATAATAACTGCAAAATAAGAAGAGATTATGAGCCTGCTCCTATTACCACAAGCACAGAGTGGGAAAATAAATGAGCTGAATTTAGCCCTGGGAAATGTGGGAAATGTGGTGGACAATTGGCCCTAAAATTCTACAGAAAATGCAAGACAACACTTACTACCATGAGCTTGTAGGCCAAATTCAGCAGGTCAGTGGTCAGCAGAAATTTGCTGTACAGCTCCTGGCAGTACTCTTGATTAAATATCATTAGATGTATTAGTCATTATGTGAACAGGTAGCAGTGTCACTTAACTTCTGGAAGTAATAGTAAATACAATAGAAGATGGAAAACAGAAAAAAAAGAAAAATAAAGAACACTGGCAGAGATGCATGACATGGATGAAGCCACTGCATAAAACAAATTGGCAGCAGTTCTTTTTTGAATTTTGGAGAGTTGTAAGAAAGTCCAGACTTCTGAAAAGGTTGAGGCACAGCTAAGCAGAGCACTCAGAACTAAATATAAAATATTACAAAATCCAGACCTCTTTAAAAACAATAAAAATTGGGTCTATCATCTTTAAAGGGACATAAGGAGCTTCAGAGCCTCATTCACAACAGCAGGAGGCAAGTCTATCATCATGGCCCAAGCAGCCACTGCACCAGAGCAAGCAAGAAAGGCAGTTCCCACAAAGTGAGCTAGTGCTGCTGAGTTAACATAGTATTTGTTTGGAAAATGAGTTATCAACCCTGCACAGCATCCCTGCAAATCTTTGTGAAAAAGTTTATTCGGATGCAGATAATTTTCTATAATTTTGGCAAATTAAAGAAAAGTCTGACTTAATAATAATTCATAACTACTCAGGCTATTTTTTCTCATGTTCTTGAGTACCATGGATGTAAATTTTTATTTAAATGGGCCTCTTAATTTATAAATTTGCATGCAAAGCAGTAGAATTCCAATAATTGGGCTGAACTTCTCAGCAGCATGCAATCCAATGCTCCTTTAAACTTATTACTAGTCTCTTTAAAGTTGAAATCTCTGTAAGCAGAAATAAAATGTGAGATATTAAAGGAGCATTTTCCCTCTATTTATAATTATAGCCAATAAGATTTAAATTCTTAATATTGCAAATGCTTATTTATGTATTTCAAAATAACTTAGAAGCAGTTCTCACATCTTGTAAGAGCTGGATGGAGAGATGGAGACTTTAGACAGCTTTTAAGATGCTGTTTGTTGCATAGAGGAGGTTACAGTAGTTGTGGGTCATGGGTGGGGCTATAGCTGATGGCTATAGGCAAGACATGCATTTTGAAGCTCTGTTTTATTTATGTTATAAAGCATTATAATTTTTTTTGCTGTGCTACTACATGCATCACAAGATAACAGCTCTAGAAATGGTCTCAATTTCCTTCAGAAAAGAGACCAGACCAGCCTGGAACCCCCAACACATCGAGCAAAGGCAACCTGCACTGTAGCAGGGATTCTAAGAAAATATTTATTTTGTACTTTGGTTTTGGAGCCATCCACTTGGTGTTCTGGCATTCAGAGCAACCTGTAAAATTGAAATTATCATTTTATTTCAGACAATGTGATTATCTGACTCGTCCTTCCTATTTACAAATAAGTTTAAAAAGTCACATTGTGGCCAGTAGCACTAAGAACTCTAGAATTACTCTACTGTAGACTGACTCTAACGATGTCAGCAAGTGATCTTCAGGAAATTTTGGCTACATCGTTGCCCCTTCTGTTTTTTCTCTACTGTGGTAATATTCTAGGGTTTTTATTAAAAATAATCACATTTTTAAGGTTAATCATTTGGCTTTCTTCCCAATTTAAGTATGTGAAATATAAACACCATATTTTTCTTAGATTTTCTTTCTCAAGGCTGAACGTACATTTGGTACCTTAGACAGGGGGACAACACAGTTAAATAGGGATTCAAGTCCATTGTTTTCCCTACTATTATTTGAGGACATTCATTATAAAGGTATGTCACATTAATGAACAGTGTGGTTCACACCACCTGCATAGAAACATTATCAGCAACAGCAGCCCTGCAGGTCTCAAAATTTCTTGTCACTTTGGAATGTAGAATCAAATTAGCAAAGCTGTGCTCAAAGGATGAGATTCTGTAAGCTTTTAAACATCTCAGACAGAAATTCGATTAAGATTAATTCAAGCCAAGCAAGCAATTTTAGAGGCGTTGGAAGCAATTTCCTTTCACATCATGGTTGTGTGCTGCTGACATGAATGCCTGGAGAAAAATGTGCTAAGTTACCAGAAACAAGATCTTACCATGGAGCAGTAACTATGTATGTCCTTGTAAGTTTAGCTTTAAAATATTAATACTATGGTAACAAAACTTGCAAAGAAACACACAAAATATTCTTCATAAATCATAAATAAATTTACTCTAGTGTCAGGGCATTTCAAATACCACAATCAAATTTTCAAGCTGGTTTGTGTCATCAGCTTCTAAAGGTGAGACTCTTCAAAAGCATTTGCTGGATGAATACGATTTAATCTAATGCCATTTAAGAAAAATGATAGCAGTGCTCATCAAATTATTAGTGCACTGGTAAAGCATTTTGAATCTAAATCCTTCACCACTTCCATTTATTTTATGATGTTGAAAAGGTTATCCTTCAAAAATTGTCAACCAATTCATATAAAAGATTTAATGTTTGAAGGATAGATAAGACGAAAACATGTCATTATATCTTTGAAAGAAGATTGATTCTAACAATGGTAAAATTATCATTTTTCAGAAGATGGAAAAAGAATACATGCTTTTCACTTCAGTCTCAATTCAACATAGGCAGCCTAAAGCTGTGTAATTATTTCTAAGACATTAAAAAATTCAAGGAAAAAGAGACTGAATTTTTTTCCTGTTAAAATAATCTTGTGAATTTAAACCTAAGAATACTTTTTAGCCATTTTCCTTTTGTACATACACCCCCATCTCTTTGGATTTTGTTTGGTTTTGGCTTTTTTCAATAGAGAGGCAGAATTCCACATGTCTAACTTAAAGTTGTTCCATTTCCTTAGTCACCATTCAAAGAGTTTTTTAAAGTGGTGGGTGGAACAAAATAAAAGATGAATAATAAAAACCCAGCTTAACAGCCTGACAGTCATTCCCATATAGACATTTCCATTCTTATGCAAAAGAGATCCTGCTTTCAAGCAAGGATAAGTGACCATGCAAAGAAGAAATATATTGTTATAACTACCCTAGGCAGAAAACTAACTGTTCAGACAGAGCCTGGAACGTCAGAGATTTACCCCCACACAAAATCAAACAGTTTCCTTCTATCAGAAGAGAAAAATTGAGAAGATGAGAGTAACAAGCTTTGGATGTGAGCATAGCTGAAACAGGAGGATGTGAGTTACTGATTCATTTGAAAGACAAGTCCAGGCAGCAGCTAAAATGGGCAGCCTTATATACTGGTGACCAACAAATTTATGGGCACAAGGAAAGCAGAAGCAGAGGGATTGAGTCCCAGGAAAACTTGAATGAGTCAATTTATTGTTTGTATTCCCCTGAATTCTCCTCCATCTTTATTTGATAAATGCTGTTTGGTTGAATCCGATTTTCTTTCTAATTTATGGGGTTTTTTACACTGATTCAATATCCCACAATGTTACATCTTCTTAAGCACTGTTAGGAGTGATTGCCAACTCACCTGTTCCAGGCTCTCTCCTGTGAGAGTTTTTTTCTTTCATTACTACAGAACAAAGTAAAATAATAAGGAAAAATATAAGCAGGAGAAACAGAAAAGTAAAACCATTAAGTAGAAAAGTTTTTATTTATAATATACCACATTAAACTTATCATATCTTATTAAACTTTGTGAATCATAAGATGCCATAACAGTGCTTTGTAAGGAAGTAAAGACATAAAAATAGATCAGATTGCCTCAACCTATTTCCTTTCAGTAAAAGTGTCTAAGACCAGAAGCATCCCTAGAACTTGCATGGATTCAAAATAAAGGCTTTGAAATTAGACAGGCATCCAAATAAATGCACGTTTAGTTTAACTTGAATATCCTCTCTAAGGAGTCTATTTTTGCATAAATGTCAGATTTGATGTAACCAAAACCTTAAAATTTTAATATTATTTTCTGGTTTAATTTTTCCAAAGCTTTCATATAGACTCAGTGGTGTGGAAAAGGGACTAATACAAGATTTTGATGTGTCTTTGCCTGTCAAAACAACAGAACAACTCCATGTATGTTCCATGTATGGAACAGTTGAAACTGTTGATCGAGATGCAAAGTCATCTATGAGAAAAATGATCTGTGATATGTGGCAGAAATCTGTTTCTATTTGGAAACATGATGAGAAATCAACATGAACATCACTTTCCTAATCACACAAAATTGCCAGGTTGATTTTCAAGTCATTATCCCTGTAATCAGATAAAAAGTTTTCGACACCAAATTGTTTCTATTTGTGGTCCCTTGATCATGGGATGTCCAAACAATTCTAACAATATATTCTGTTTAGAATAAATGCTTGTGCCATCTGCACTGTAAATGAATGGGAAAAATGGTTTAGAGCACTACCCATCTCAAGCTTCCACTGACTGACTGTATTCCTCCAAGAACTTGGCTTTGCTATAAACACAGGGAAGAATTCCTCAGAAGTCCGTTCACTAACTCATTTGTATTTGAGGCACAGACTTTGCTCACCACTGAGATAAGCAGTTTCTACTTTAATACAGGGAAAATATGCTCTCCAGCATAAAATGATGCAGACAAAGTGTACAAAGAGGATTGCTTCATATATTTTGAAATTGAAAATAAAATCTCCCAATTGCTCATGTTCCTGAACACTTCTGTTAAACAATGCCACCAGTAGATTCTAATCCTAGCTTGGATGACCCAAATATTTCTTCAGTAGTCTGTGTAAATTCTTTGCTTTTATGTGAAAAGTTATAGAAGAGGTAGTAAGAAAAATTCTTGGAAAGATCAGGTTTGTTTATAAACCATATTTGACTTCGTCAGTGAATGTATTACTAATTACAGAGGGAAAAAAAACAAAGGAAAAACATCACAAAACCCAATTCTCATTCTGCTCTTGTCTCAGAGGCAGGAAGAAATGGCTATTTAACACATACAACTAAATTTAAGCCCTGTGTAAGCATAAACTTCTCTATCCATAGTGGCTTTCATTGTACTAACTGCTCTGAGTGAATAACACAGATAAAAGGGCTCATTGAATACATGAAAAAAAAATGAATCCACCTAAATATATAAAAATCAGATAAAATTTATTAAATTATAAATATGAGTTTAAAAGTAGTTTCAGTATGTCAAGTGTATTTATAGACATTGCAGACTTACACTATCAGCTGCTCCTCTCAGCTGCAAGAACAAGCTAGAGATGTGGTAGTGGTGGTACCTGGTGATCAAGTAGCAAAGACACAGACCAGCCTGAGGAGCAAGCAGCTGAAAAACTGTTTCAAATACCTTTTTTCCTGACTTTGGTCAGCCAGAAAGAAATGGGTTTGGCTAACATGCCATTTTTATCTCAGCCTCTTTCCTGGGTACCAATAGTCTCTTATCCCTGGCCTTTTAGAATTTTCCAGGTCTGTTTAGTACTATGAACTTCCTCCTGTAGATGTGTTCTAGAAACCACACTTGTTAGCCTCTCTGGTTGTGGTCACTCAAATAAAAACCCACTCTTGCAGCAAATAAACAGTTCCCTGCCACATCAAAGCAGCAGAAGCCCCAATGCATATGTCAGAACTGCTCTTGCTTTCTTCCTTCATAACAGTCTATAGACACAGATAAACTTAAAAAGAGTATGTGTAGGTGAGAGAACTGTATTGTGAATTGCAGAGATCATGAAAGAGACATGCAAGAATTCCATTCTGCAGATCAAAGCTTGCTCCTATTGATTGTTCTTTACAAGTCAGAAATAAAAATCTAACATTCAGCTTTATTTTGAGCATAGCCTAAAATCAGATGACAACTGATTTCTGCCATTAGAAATGAAACTTCATGAAAGCAAGAGGTCTCCCAGCAGTTAGGATGCTCAAATATAGTTCTGAGTTCAAATATGTTTTAACCCATTAGATATTAGGTTGATGGGGAACTGTGAAGTATTATAACATTGTCAAACTTACTGTTCTAACTTTTTTAGAAGAGCCATGGGAATATACAGAAAAAAGTCAAGAATCACATTTTGCAGATAATTTAATATACTGTGGTACAGAATGATAAGTATATAGAGAATATTCAGTGATAGGCAGAACATGAAACATTCTGTGGAGCTGTGTTCTTATATGTCAGACAAAACCACAACTGTTTAGGATCATCCTGCTTATGTTAAGCTTAGAATATGGAACACTAACAAAAATGTTAGAGGCACATGTGAAGCACTTACAAAAACTGCAATGTGAGAAAATCTCCAGCCACATACAAACCATAAATGTGTTACTGAAAATTGCAGCATTTGTCTTTCCAGCTTTCATTATCAAAGCTGTGATTTTCTCAGCATGTTCCCTGGCAAACTGCACTGCTTTGAAACTAATAAAGTCAGTAACACTCTGCTATCCCTGGTATTACAGGAAGAATACTAAAAATACTAACAGAGTAAACTCAGACACATCCATCCATGGACAAGGGATTTCTGCCATTACATTTGCCATTTCTAGGGAGAAGGCTTAATCTTTAGTAGCTATGAACAATACAGATTTTATACCTGCAAATTTCAAAAAATCAAAATATCTCTAATAAAACATGTTTAGAAATGTTCCCATCTACTTCAGCTGCCAGTAGAAGTATTTACAGATTTTTAGTACAAAATATTTACCAAGGATATGGAATTTGTCATGTGTTGAGAAAATAAATTGTCTTCACTGTACCACATACCAACTTATTTAACTGCAAAGGGGATAATTTGTAACTGCTTTTTATATACAATATTTCCAAATGTTGAGAGTATCTGCTGATATAATTTGTGTGCTATTACTTTTAGAATAAAATTTCTGTTTATGAATAAAGCATTATTTGAGTATTCAAAGTTACAGACAAATACATTATATTTATTATTGCCCAAGCATTTCAGGAACAAGCATTCATAAATCATGTCATACAATGTCCAAGTTGCAACAAGTCTCTCCTAGCTGCTCTTGAAAGGAATAATAATATGAGCATGCCATATTAAATATTCTCTTTACAAGGACAATGGATTTCTCTTCCCCTGTAAAACAGTACTTTTATTAGTAACAGAACATGCAAGTTGTACCAGTGCACATATTTACTAATTCATCCAGCCTCTGCAAAATCCAGCTTAATCTCCAAACAGGAAACAGAGTTGGACTAAAAAATTTCCAAGAAAATATTAAAACACTTCCAGAACTTGACAAACTCCATTATTTAAATTAGTGTTTTGTACAAACTTGCCTATCTCATTTTCTATCTGACAAACAGATTTTATAATGCTTCCAAATACAGTGGTCTAATAATAAAATCAATTCTAATAGAATGATTATTTTAATTTTAATATGATACTTACAGTGTATTACAGAAAAGTGACCAAAGAAATTGATCCATTAGACCATAAATCTTTGTTGAAACCTTTGTTGAATCTCTGTATAAACACCTACAGAAACATTTCCTGAAATATTTTTTTGATTGCTTGAAACTAGAGGAACATCCTAGGCAAATGTATAGGAGTGGCTGAGTGAGTGATGAGGGGTTTTTATGGAGAACTAAATTCACTCAGAGCGGTACAGCTGGGAAGTTCATCTCCTTACCCAAGAAGTGATCACAGCTCTGCTTTGTCCAGAAGCTTCCAGTGGAGTGGGTCTTCAGCCCCACAGCTGTAGTTTGTCACTGCTGCCACATGCCACATTTCCCATACCCATATTTCCTTGCCCAGAACCTGGCAGAGGCTCAGCCCTTCTGGCAGCACTCAGAGGTGCATTGAACATTTATTTACCTGAGCACTCAATGTTCCTGTCCCCTCCCCTCATTCTGGCCTCAGTGGAATTTCTTCACTCAGGACACCATGGCACTGAGAGCTGTGACCTCTGGTGCTGTGCATATATTCTCAGCATGAATACAAATGTATAAATCACCTTTAAAATTGCTGGTTTTTGTAAGCCTTCAACCCACCAGGTTTGCCTAAGATTTGTGCTCTTCATACACAATTCACTGCACTGGGCCATGTACTCATGATTGTAACAATATAATTGAAAACTGGTTAGTTAAATTGAAAAACTAAACATCCTCCCTTCTCTTTGTTAAGCAAAGTACAGATAAAAGAATGAATTCTCCTATGGATAAAGTAAAGTATATTCTACAACAATTTCAAATTATGTTTGGTAGGGTGATCATCAGCCCCTAAACCAGAAAGATTTTCTAAATATTTCTAGAGTCTTAAACTGAGGAACAGATGAAAATAAAGCCCCTGTTTCTTTTAAGTTGTGAAAGCCAACCTTAAATGTATTTTAATGGAGGTGTATTTTTACAAAATATCTTCCTTTGTTCTTTTTTGTGACAATTTTATTGATGTTTTATTCAATCTGCATTTATGAATAAGGGTTATGATTCTTTTAAATGGTATTTGACTAACACTTTTACATTGTCATGATAAGAAATAGTTATTATTCTTTTTTATAGAAGAATTACAATGTACTGCTAATTAGCATTATAATTCTCCTTAAAAAGGAACCTTACAATGGAAATTAACCTCTGAAAATACAGGAAAGGACAATCTTCAAGGCTGCATGTCAGAACAAACTTTTCTAAATCTAAATTTTTCTTTGAAAAAAGCAACAATGGCTTAATAATAATTGCAAAAAGAAAAATAACAAAATAGTACCTAAATAGGTGCAGAAAAGCCACCTTTTCTGAGCATCCTAACAACTCAAGCCAGAACATTTTTGAAATTTTAAAAGAAAGCAGATCTTCCAGATTCATGTTTCTGATCTAGTTGGAGTTTGATGAGCTGATAGGAAACAAAGTGCTGAAAGCTTTAATGCCATCAATTTGTCTAGAAGAAAAATTTTAAAAGCTAAATGAAATAACTGTTCTTACTAATGTATTTGCTAAATCTTTTAGACTCATAACAGTTGAATACTGTGATTATTTATCTTTTTTCATTATTCCAATTTCTGCTGTAGTTATTTTCACTGTAGGAATTGCTGCACACTCAGGTTTGCATATTTCTATAAGTGTTTTTCTCTTTGAGTGTTTATGTGAACTTTCTTCTTTTAATTCAAGTACAGACACTGACAAAATGTATCTACTTACATGCTAAAAATCAAAATACTCATCACATAATTTCTATTCTGTTCTAAAGCTTAGTATTTTTCATACACCAAATTTCGAACAGTGGTATGTGAGCCAGACCTGCCTGCAGAAGGCAGGAAAACAGCTGCATGACTGAAAACAATTGCAAAAAAAAAAAAAAAAAAAAAAAAAAAAAAAAGACCAAGTACTGTTAGCTTGCCAAATTCATTGTTTTTGTTAACCTGAATGCTTCAGCAGAAGGCTGTGGGAAAATCTGTAGCCAGTCTCAAATGTAAAAAGAAATGACCATCTATTTTGTAATTTGTCTCCTGCATGCAACTTGAACTAAAAAAGAACTGTTCTGCAATCATAACTATTCACTGCAACAACTTAATTTCCTTCCTATTTACATGGGAGCAAAAGCAATCCTCTGAACACTGTCCTCTCTCCAGTATGACTCCACAGACCCCAAGTGTAAAGGACTCCAAACCCTCTCCTCAGGGAGTTGGTAAATATCATCTCTATGAGAAGAGAATATTTCTTCATTTCTTTTGTTCATTCTAAACATTCAGTGGTGATATTCAGCTCTCCTGCAATGATTATCATCTCCCACATCATCAGAAATATGCTTCAGGACCCCTCAAACTGAAAAACCTTCATTTTTTGAGCTTCAAATAGAAGAGAAAATGACAGCACACCTAAAGGTCTTGAACTTCTTTCAAACTAGTTTTTGGAGAGGTTACAGGCAGGAAATCAGACATCTGCACTACCCTAAAGGTTTTCTCCATTTGATTCTCCGGAATTACTTTAAATCAGCTTTTCAAAAGAAACTTTGCCCAGAAAATAATACTTTTGTCAGTTCAAACTGGTATGACATGATTCCTTGTCAAATTTTCAGTACAAAATAATTGGGTTTACAGCTTCTCTCTGCTGCCTCTACTTTAACAATGATTCATTTTTCATTTCCAGCCATGGAAGAACAGTTTAAAAATTCTGTGTGTTTTTTTTTTTTTTTTTTTTTAATAGAGTATGTTGCTTTATACTGAATTTTCTTTATCTGCACAACAGTGATAACAATTTCTACTCAAATGTTCCTCACTCACCAAGAAGCTTTCAAGGCAATGAAGTTGTGCTGGCCATGGGTGTTGTGGGTTCTACCACTCTCAGCAAGGAAATGTCACTACTCCCAATTTAGAGAACCAGCAACAGCTGGAAATAGTAATTATGGTGAAAGCAAGATGAGTTTTCCATTATAAACTGTTTCCTTCTCATGGTTAACCAGCACTAATAAAGAAATAAACACGTACAAGAATGAAGTTTGGCCTGTCTGTGACAGAATGAGAAAACACCCACTGAATTCATTGAAGTTGACATTTCAGCTAGGACATGATTAGACACTGATGACCAAGAAATCACAGTAGTGTTAATTTATACAAGATAAATGTACAATGCACCTTAAAAGTTACCCAAAGTCCAGGTTTTAACCTGCCCAGTCATTTCAGCTATGCAAAATAAAACCATCAGCATAATTTTTACCACCAAAACATAAGGTTTTTTTTCTTCTACCTTACTTTGACCATCAGGTTTCCCTCATGCTAATTTTCTTTTTGTTTCCCTACCCCATAAATATTCCAAACTATTTTTCTGCTCTTTATTATGTTTCACATGTTCCAGATATTATTTTTTTTAGAGAATATGATATATAAGTACACACAAGTAACAAAATTCCACAAGAAGTTACAATTCTGAATTGCTAAAACCTTTCTCTTCACACATGAACTCTTTACACATAAGACTCATCAAAGCTGATTGACCTCAGCTCTTTGACACAAATAACTCTAGGTGCCCAAAAAGAGGAGGAAGTATAACCCCAACCAGTGACATGGGGGAGAAGGAAACAACAATTCCTCGAACAGATGAAAAGTAACTTGGGCAAAGAATGAAGAAATAATTTCTTGATAAGGTCCCAATTATGTCTTTAATTTCAAAAGCTTTTGTGTAACAATTTTTAAAATAATTTCTATTTCACCCAACACCTCTGTGAATAAATTTTTTCATAAAGGAAGTCAGAAACAAAAGAGACAATGTTTTACAAACGCCTTAAAATAATGAAAAAGTTTTCATAAAGTCTGCATTAAAAACCAGATCTAACTTCAGTAAGTTCTAGGTTATTGTGTGGCATCACATGCAGTTCCTTCTTCCATTTGTTGGGTGCAACTGGCAATTCACATCTCTTCTGGTAATTATATGCCACATAAATATTTAATGCCACAATAATTATGCAAACCCTATTTGTCTGATAGAGGCTGTCATGTAC
Organism: Oenanthe melanoleuca; assembly: GCF_029582105.1. Classification (NCBI taxonomy): domain Eukaryota; kingdom Metazoa; phylum Chordata; class Aves; order Passeriformes; family Muscicapidae; genus Oenanthe; species Oenanthe melanoleuca. The sequence goes on along the minus strand of NC_079340.1, from coordinate 20,413,830 downwards.
ATTTTCCTGCTCTCTGGGGTAATTTGAACAACCCAGCATGCCTTGATCAGCAGAGGAAATACATGCATTTTGTATGTGTCCATGATATAATTCCTCTCAAAAATTACAGATTTAAATTATCACATCTAGTCAGGGTTCTAAACAAAGCAGAAATTCATGCCAGTATTTTTTTATATATAAATGTACTCTCTGAGCAGTCAAACACTGCTCTTGGAAGTATATATTTGAATATTTTACAAGTTTTGCAGTTGGTACATCATATGTGAAGTAAATGAATTCCCATGGAAGGACTTCATTATTTCCTTAATTTCTACTGGGAGTCACAGAGGTGCCCTTTTCTTTGTCTTTCACAAACAATTAACCTTTTGCCATGTATGCAATTGGCTGAGAGCAATCCTAAGTGGCTCAGAAAATAATTTACAGCAGAAACTGTACAAAGTTAATTAGTATTAGTCTAAGGTTATTCATATATTATCAACCCAAGAAAATGGTCATCATGACCCTCATGGAACTTTAAGCAATAGCTTAAAAAAAAATTTAAGCAATAACTGAGTCTTCTCAACATCAGCTGCAGAGCACAAATGCTAATCAGCCTCAAGTATAGACACATGGTCTTTTAACCATGGCCATTTTAAATCTGGATGTTAAAACTTCTGAAACTATGCTATTACTCACTTCTTACGTTAAACAAAACAGAAACAAACAAATGACCAAAACCGGAAATACTTTATTTTCATTTTATCTGAGAATGATTTTCCTAACTTCTTTCAGAGATCACTTCATTCAGATTTTACAGATTGATTCTGCCTAAAGATTAAGCCCCTTTAGAATTATGAGCATTTACTTTTAAAGAGAGAATCAAGGCATAAAGAATGCAGTCTCAGTTTTAATTTTGGTAAACCAGAAAGGGTGCTCTTTGTGTGTTTCTTATACTACCTGAAGTGCACATTATTTGATTTCCAAGTATCTGCACTGCTAGCCATGTATGTGAGAGACTGGAGTGTTATAGGTGAGTGACTCAAAGCATTCCCCTGTTGTGAAGGTACCAGTGGGCTTTCTTGGAGATGGGTTCAGACTGAGGAGTTGAGTTTTGGGTATTTGTGTTAACAGCTAGTCCACACTTCCTTTTGGCACTATGGCAAGTGTGTCCACCAGCAGCCAGTCTATTACATGGAATCACTTTCAACCATTGTATGCCTTAGGCACTCAGTTAAATTTAACTGACAGTCTCACTGACTTACATTCCCTTTTTGGGGACATTGACAGTGGTCAGACTAGGAATGGCAAATATGGCAACACACACACACACACAACTTCTTCCAAGGCACAAGAAGAAGCAGTTTATTGAAAGGCCACCACACTTATATAGGATAGATTGTGCAATGCAGAATAGAAAAGTCTCGTTGGTCCAAGGCAACACCTCTTTGAAAACATGCTTTCTGCAAAACATCACGTAGCACAAACATGGCTCTGTCATCAACAACAGGTGTTAATCTATGTTATTCATTCTTCCTTTTCTTGCTTGACTGTGAGAAAGTCTCCAGCCTGGAAAAAATCCAATTTTCCCTGAGCCTTCAGCAGTGTCCACAGGGACATACCTTTGTAAGTTTCTAATTAAAGGTCACTCAGACATCCTAAAATACAGTTCAATGGCCAACAATCTTCCTGGGCTCCACAGTGTCCCCACATGGGTATTTACTGCCAGCTCCATTTCGTTGGCTCCTGCACATGGCACAGCTTTGCTGCTGAGTACAGACAACAGATGGTCTCCAAAGAGCCATGGGCAGGCCAGGTCCAGACAGGGATTCCATCATCCTACACCACCCACACTGCTGAATGCTGTAAATGAATGCCCTGGCACTGCAGGGCAGGAAGGACAACACTACAATCCTTGCATCTAAGGGCAGGGAGGAGCAGGGGAAGAAAAAAAACACCTTCTGCATAGACTGCTCCTGCCATGGCATGTGTGGCAGCAGAGTGTGAGGAGCACAGAGAGCCATTTCCTCTTGGTGCCAAACACCAGGGACCCATCTGGCTCCTGCACTGCTCAGCCAGCAGTGCCTGCCATTGCCATTGCCATTGCCATGGGCCAGCACAGCCCACAGAGACATGGCCACCTCACAGGGCTGAACCCTGGGAGCAGAAGAAGTTTAGGGACTGGTTTTAGCTGGTATAAGGTTCCAGATAAGGAAAACATTTGAACTAGCTACAGAACACTGAGTCAATGGCGCCTTGGGTGCAAGTCATTACCAGAGTTTAACAGCAACATTGGATACCAGACTGAAAAGAGTTTTGTCCTTGGAATAGTGAATTACTCAGCAAAGGTCTCCAGCCCATTCTGGACATCAGTGGGAATGAGCCAAATAGTCCCTTTTGGCTTTATAATCCATCAGTCTGCAAAGTCTAGTTGAATTTTAGCATGTGAAGAAGTGAATTGGGTAGCTGGTCAAAAGAGCTCCACTTTGCAGATGACTTAAAGTTATCTTGTGGAAAATTTCTCATTGCTGATCTGAGAGCCTCTTAGATTCTTTCTGCAACTCACTTCATATCTCAAAACCATATTACAGCTTAAATAATCTCTACTATAAACATTGTCAAGCTGAGTCAGTATCTCTGTGGTTGCTGGAAAGTAAAAAAGCCTGATCCCTGATTAAAGAAAAACTCAAAAGATCTGCCATATTAAATCATTGCTTCAGAGAAGAATCTCTTTTTAAAAACAGTGAACCCTCAGAGATATCCTTCTTGATTCTCCTCAGTTTTTAAAGACTGAGTATAATAAGGTTTTTTTGTACTTTTTCCAGTTTTAAACTTAAGAGGAAAATGTGATTTTGAAAGTTAAACTTGGATTCTAGTATAAAGACTTACATTTCACTCAAGTTCAAAAACTAAATTAACAAAAAAGACAATATAAAGGAATGAAAATCAAATATAAAATAAATCCTTAAAAAATTGAGAAACACAGAAGATCAGCAGAATACAGATCACATGAAATGAGAATGGTGGTTTGGAAAGTTGAAAAAAGAAGATGAAATTAAATCTTTCTTATACTTGGGGAGACTGGAGATATTTGCATCTGGAATAATTAGGGTTTTTTTCTTCTTTTTCTTTTTTTTTTTTTTTTTTTTCCTAGAAAACTTCTAATTTGTTCTTGACTTCTAGAAGAATATGAACATTGTAGCAACAAATGTCAATGGTTTAACAATTTGACTCAGTTTAATGAAACTGCAATGTAGCAACCTGCTCTTAACTTGGTAAAATTAGTTATTTTTCCAGTTTCAGACAGTAGTTTCTTTTGTGAAGCTAAATAAAAATGTGAAAATGTGCTGGTATACCAATGGCAGAGGACTGGCCAGTTGCAAAAGTTCTATTCATAAGCAACAGGATGAACTAAAGAATATCTATTCAGATTTCAGAAAACTTAATTCAGGGAACAGTTAACAATCCACTGTGAGCATAAGAAGCCCCACAGCTGAGGGTGGTTTTGGCTCCAGTCCTGCAGCTTTAATCCCACCAATTACAGTCTGTGCTTGGGCCACCAATCTCCTTGCATGTGTTGTAGCTCAGCTCTGTGAAAGAAATGGGATATGCCCATACATTCTAAGATGAAGTATCATCCATAGTTTCTGGGGTTTATTGATTTATATAGATGCCAAGTTTGATACCTACCTGGTTTTTTCTTCTGTTCTTCTGAGCAATTCATCAGTGCAGATCATATGTAGCTGTGCTATTATCCACCTAGAAATTTAGGGGAAGTTAAGCTTCCTTAAGTTTTCATGTTTGCTTTTAACACCCCATCAAAAATTTATTTTACCTCCAAGCAAACATATGTTAAGCATAAATGTCTATTTTACATAGTAGTACAAGGGGAAAGTATTATTTATTGATAGTAAAAAAAAATCTCTTGAGGAAATAACCACATATTATTTCCTGGCAAAATCATGGTGGTAGTGGTCTGTCTGGATTACACTGCTAATACTCAGGAAATCCTTGTGAAGCTAATATAAATATTTTAAAATATTTATTAAAAAACTCAAGCACACTGCAGATTGCTTTGTTCCACCACATTCCATCTTTCAATCCATTCACATCCAGTTGAATCAGATGGAAGGAAGATATGTGGCAGGCTTCCTAAATTACCTGTCAGAATGAGGGAAGAAGACATTAGAGAAAGAGCAGGAGACATGACAAGACATGGCTGGGGGTGCACTATAGTCCTTGGAAAAGGATTGAGGCCAAACTACTGAAGTAACAAACTGGATTAAACATCTCTTTATGTCACAGAAACTCAACCTCCTTATTTGCTTAAGTCAGGGGACAAAAATAACAACAGAGAGGAGTTTTTTGAGAGGAAGTCAGCTACAACATAGTGGGAATCACAGAATTTACAGCATAAATGGAGATACTGCTAAATTGATAAAATGTTAAGGGTAATGTAAGAATAAAATTTTCTTCTGCTTAATTTTAGGCATCTTTCAGAACAGATTTCATAATTTGTGTTTTCTTTCATCAAAGCAATGTGCAATGTGGTTTATGCATGCACATAGGGAACACCATGTTCAGCAAAATGCAGAGAAAGTAGATGACTGAAGAAAAGTTAGTGCAAAAAAATGAAATGGAAGTGTAGGTTGTACTAAGTATATCTTCAGATAGTCGACTCTGAAAGGAATCTATAGTTTTGCTAGAGTTTTGTAGAAGGAACTTGAAATTTCTACTTCAGCATGCCTAAGGAAACTTTCATTAAAATTGACCTTCTGCTGGGTTATAAGTTCCCAACCACAGTTTTCTGTGGATTCATTAAAATTTGCTAGTTTTACAAATTCTACAATGTTAACTAAATTAAGTATTGTAAAGACTACACTATTATTAAGGTTTTACTACTATTTGAAATCTGTGAACTCACAAATTTCCTATTTGTGGCAAAAAATTGCAACTAATTTTTCTTTCTTTTGTTGTAGTTCTTTCTTTTTTTTCTAGCTGCTCTAACATACAAGCATTTTTTTTACTCCCTAAGGCCCTAGGCTCATAACTTAAATTTAGCATGTAATAGAAATGGAATGCATTACAACATTTTTTAAAGTAATATAAATATCTGAATGACTAAGCAAAACAAAGCTCCAAGGTTTTCATTCATAACAATGCACACATCTAGGAACATCATGCAGAAAGTTATATACAGCATGTCAGGAGCCATTTAAGCAAGCAAATTCTTCCTGGCTCTCTATTTAATGTAAGACAGTTGCCAAGCAGGTCCCATTTTCTGAATTACTGTGAGAGAGCAAACACCTTGGTCCAACTCCTTCAAAGAACTGGAGCATGAATACTTGATGCCTGACAGTATTTGTACCTCTCTGGTATTCTCTTTCCATCCATCATTATCATCAGTTCATTGCCTCCCCTCAAATGTGAGAGTACATCCTTGTCTATCTGCCAAGAAAAAGTCACTCTACAATGTATTCAAAGTGATTTATGAGCTGAAAGCAAAACAGAGGCACTGAATAACCAAACACAGATACATGCAGCAGTATCATTTAATCAATTACATTACCCACTCTTATGATACACTTGTGAATTATGTTCTTTTTGCATGTATAATTAGAAGGCAGAACAGATGGTGAAAGCTTAGTTTAAAGGCCTTAGATAAAGGTTTAAAATAACCATTGCTGCCAAGTGATCATTCACTGTAACAGGATATATTTTTTGTTAAGCTATGTTTTTGCCATGGTCTAATACACTAGATGGTAATGAGACTGTAAAAACATTACTCTCCAGGGTCTTACTCTAGCAGAGCTCATTGTAATGGAATGTGAACATGGAGTGGAAGATTGGGGGTGGCTCTAAGGTACATTGCCATCCCTCATTTAAGTGTACTCTAAGGAATGATGACTGAACAATCATGAGGATCATCTCTGAGAAGCCAGTGCTACTGTGAGAGGAAGGAAAATTATATTCTACTATGTAAGTATTAATGCTTTAGGCATGTTCTCATATATGGGCATTTATATATGGATTAAATGCTCCATCAGCATGGAGCAAAGGAAAGTACTGAAAAAGAGAATTATGCCCAATTCACTAAAGACTCATCAACCCATGCTCATATAACCCTGCTTTTTTTTTTTTTTTCCTCTCAGCACTGTACAGCACAACCTACATTATGTATTGCATTCATGCTCCCTGAAGGTCTTAGTTTTCTTATTTGTTTGTATCCAAAAGCATGTGTAAAAGAGGTTTGGTGGTAGCTTAAAATATAACAGCTCTTTCTCCCTGGCTTCATTTGGAAGCAAACCTGTGCTTCTGTGTGTTTGCCTTTTTGTGTTTGTGTGTAGTCCACTCAAAGCAGGTTAAAGAAAGATACTTTCTTTCTGGGGAATAAGTAGGGCCAAGAACCCATGTAAAATAGCTGTAGAATAGGCATTTTCTCATGTAAAGAATGCCTAGGGCAGCTCCTGACAGCTTGACACAGTCTAGCAGCATCACAGAGAGACAGTCTTTGCACAACTTTTAGATTCCCACAGCAGTGCAGCACTGAAGAACACACACCAGACCTTGCTGGAGCAGGAAATACGAAAAGGTAGTAAATTAGGCAGTGATTCAGCCACTGCCTTGCTTCTAGGTCAGCCTGGTGATATGTGACCCTGTAAAAGATGCAACCACACCCTTGGAAAGTTCAGTCATCATTGCAGATGTTGAGTATTTGATCAATGTGTTGGTCAAAGAGAAAGGTGGATGTGAAATGTGCTGATTTTCAGGAAGTATTAGCTACCAAGTCAAAAAATAAACAGAGGTTTTTCTATGCTTACTTAAATCCCCATGGTATATCTGCAAAAATAATACTTTTTCTTTCAAGTCTTTTTTAAAGTCTTACAAAACAATGAAAACCAACACAACACGCCCGAGTGAATCCTCTTTTAAAATAAAGCCCATTACATCTTTGCCTCAATTATAGAACTGAGAAAGCTGAATATTTGAAATCATACTTGCCATTTTTACTATTGTACAAATCAAGAAAGTTTATTTTACTAGTTATTTAAATATTTACAAAGAGATGTTCTCATCTATTTATACACTTGGCAGTGATTTGCTTTTTGCTATTTTGTACTGTACCAAAGAAAAAGCAAACAACAAAACAACCAAAGCAAAAACCAGCAGATGCTGATCCTTTCATTTTGTTATTTTTAGGATTATACTGATGACACACATACTCATTTAAACGATCTTCAGTATATCTAAGCACAGTATATGAAATTACCAATAAATAACCAGTCCTACTAATTATTTGCTTCGCTGAAAGGACAGTGTGGTGGTTGATCATTAATGGCCCAGAAGCTTTATAGGTTATAAAGAAGCAGGATCTTTCCAGCTGGTAACCTCTCCTGTCCCCCTAAAAAACCCACCTAGTGTTCAAAGTCTAGGACGTATCTTTGTGCTATACTCCCAACATGCTTCTCACAGTATTTCTCATTTCATAGCTATGCTGAAATTACAGATGTACCAGGTGTTCTTGAAAAATAATATTCTTTTTATAAAGGTTTTTAACAATAACAAACATTAGGTAGAAGGAAACAGAGAGAGTTGACATGTAGAATTCCTCTGATAGCTGTTGAGTCCATGGTTACATTACACTACTGTTGCAGTCCAGCTCTGGAGTGACTTTTTGGAGCAAACTTCCTGATTATTCCTACTCTCCATATTTCCACTTGCAGGGGTGCACTCCAGAAAGCTGGCTAATAAATCCCACTTATTAATGCATATTGAGTCTGAGGGACCCAAGCAGGCATAGGAATAATTTTCAAGTGTATCAAGTATGGAAGAAAAGAAACAGAAAACAACTGGAAGGCACTTGTGAACTCCAACTGAAAACACTGTTTTACCATACTGAGACATCTCTCTATGTTAGAACAACAACCTACTTCATTCTTAAAGCCAGAAGCCATGGTATTTCATGTGACAACTAGAATGCCAAATAGCTCATAATCATTTAAATTTAACTACTTGCTGTAATAACACACAGTTTGTATATGTATGTATACTCTCACCACAATAGCACAGTCTCCCCAGAATATCTTGGTAAACAGGAATTCATGTTCTGAAGTAACTGCTGTTCTGTTTCTTTTTTTTTAGCTGAAAATTATATACCTCTAGTAATATTTATGCTACATTCTTAGCTTTAAAAGTTTTAGAAACAAAAAGTAATCAACCTGCCATCCTTCACATTTAAAATATCCAACACTTTATTAGTAACATGATCTTCTGAAAAAAAAATTTATAAATTTTAAATAAAAATCAAGCGAGGTAGCCAGCACTCTTGACTTTACTGTTTGCTGTTGGTATGGTACCAAGAAACAGAAACTGCTGTACTCCTTTTTAATAAAATGTCCCTTTGTCAACCTTAGAGAATCAGGTTTTATGCATACAATAAATAATGCAGCATTTTCAAGTGCAGAATGTAACTAATATGAAACCTACAGAAAATCCTCCTCCATAACTAAAGGTAAATTGCATAAGGCTTATCACTTCCTTTGATCCCATTTTAACTGCTTCATTTGTCTTTGCAAAGGAGGGTTCTTAGGAGTCTTAGATCTACTTTTACTTTGCAATGTGACAATTTAATCTTGAAAAAGATTGAGAAAATAGAAGGACTTGTGATCACATTGGTGGAGACATTGCAATCTGCACCTTACCTAAATCTCACCCTACACTGCAAGAGAGCTCCCACTCTATCCTGCCTGTTGAAGGTTTGCAAAATAGGCAGGTTGACTGCTTGCTGATTTGAGATCTGGGGAATCATGGCCATTGCTTTTGACTCTTTTCAGCCTAACTTCACACTTTTATTTTATTTAGCTTTACAGCAACTTCCCTTCTTCAGGCCTTATTTATTAAGGCATTATTTTAATTTTTTTATTTCTCCCACTCTTCTATGTCCTTTCCCCACTGTTGTCTAACATATAAAGACAGTCTTTCATCTTGGCCTGTCAATTGTCAGCACCTCCACTCTCTTCCCAGAAGGAGTAATTTTTTACTAATTCTACAATTACCTCACTATGCACATCCCTGTAGCTCCTTGAATTTGGCTCTCATCTGTTTTCTCATACTTTCCTCCTTCATTTTAAGAATTGTCAAACAAAATTTCTGACATATTCTACAAATTCCCAGCAATGGAGTTGGATTTGGCACCTCCACAGCATCACCAACACCTACGATTCAACACACACTGCTATGTAAAAACCTAAGAAGGTCCCAGATTTACAGAGTGCAACTTCTATTAAGTAGTATTAAAAAAAAACCCTGGTCATATATATACACTTTACTTTTTGTTTCCTCAGGATGAAGTGTTGCCTTAATAATTTAGAAACTTTATTGCTGATAACGTTTTTATAACTTTTACATTTTTGTCAGATGTGGTGAATGCTATTTTGTTTTTATTTGCTGTTGGGACAATCACACAATAAAAAGTCTCCTACATTTTTATAAGCTTTCAATTAGTTGTCTTTTGTATCCAAAAGCTGTATTTTCTTTATATATACCTAGACTTATTTCAGAATTATGTGACTGAGCAAACATAAATATTTCAAAATATTTCCAATTTTTTATGCATTTCTTTGTGTTCTTTCAGTCATTACTGCACCATGGGACTCAAATGAGGAGATTTAAAGTACTGGGTTTTTTCCTACACTGTCTATACTAGTCTCATTTGGCTGTAATTTGGAGACCAGTGGTCAGTTTCTGATCTTAGGCTGTTGTGGGATTTTAAATTTCTTTCAAAACATAAAGCTTAGCTCTGATGTCTCTCAGAGCATTCCATTCTTGGCCCAGTACTGCTTCTAATCTTCATGCTGGCACTTAGAGGACAAAGTCTTTGGCAGCATTTGCATGTCCCTGAATGGATGCTGATACTCCACTTATCTTTCCTCAACACCTTCTGTCCCTCAGGCATTTTTATTGTTCTTAGATCATTTGTCCAATCTCCACTACCAGACATGTAATATTTTCCATCTAAATTCAACCAAGAAACATGAAAGCAGGTTATTTCTACTGGCAAAGGTTGTTAAGCTGTTATTTTTCTCTTTGCTACATAAGCAATCCAGTCCAAATATGAAAAGGAGAAGAGAGCTGCTAGTCTGGTTATTAATATTTAAAGCTTAGGTCCATTCTGTTAACTGATCTTTCTTTCTGCTAAGATAGACTGCTCTTTTATTATCTTGATATTGATACCTTGGGCTCTGCTTTTACTTCTTGCAGCAAGATAGCTGTGAACCTGTCCATATTTTGAAATCTACTTTTTTTTTGACAAATTTGAGCTCATAAAAAAAGTATTGTTGCCTGTGTCTTCTCTGGAACATTTTAAACTATTCAAAGAACAGCAAAGAATAAAAAGCTAAGGAGCTGTTCTAAAGCAATGCAGTGACCAACAATGAATGTTCTTGCAGAGAAGAATTACAGAAGCCCAAAGCTTCTTGATTTCCCTTTACTTTGGATCATTCCACAGTGGAGAAACATCAGTGCTGTGGTAACCACAGGAGGACTTATATTCCCTTGCAAAGAAACACTGCATTTTAAGATACTTAAACAAACAGAACCTGGAAGCTATCACTAGCACAAATGTTATTTTGACTTGTTTAACAACAGATTATGATAATTTCTTTCTCACAATGTGGAGAAAAAGAAAAGATTTAAACTGAAGTAGAAATCCTGACATTTTTAACAAGTTTCCTGACTTTTTAGGTATATGGCCAAACATGCACTTCTGCATACTTAACACTTCACTAAATATGTGAAAACCTCTTTGAGCCTTCCATGAGCTGACAAGGAATGAAAGGAGAAATTTCTGCAGTACAGTACATTACATATGGATGCATTTCCCAGTGCCATTCCCAGACTTTTACCTCTGCCTCTGAGCTGTCACACTTGGTTGTAGGGGGAAAAAAAAATTGCATTGTCTAATTGCTTAAAATGTATTGAACAAACAAATGTGAAAACAGAATAATCTAAATCAGGAAAAAAAAAAATTTGATTTTACAAGGGCTTGATTTTACAAGTTTGGATTAGATCTTGTAAGGGCTCTCATGCCTCTTAGAACTCAAAAATTAGTGCCTATTTTCCATTTTTATATCAGTGCAGCACATTAAAAATTAAAAATAGCATCAACACAAGATTATGACTATATTTTTAAAGGTGCAAAAGTCTTCTTTCTCATTCATACATGTGAATATACATTTTTCATGCACATGATTTCCATCCCACAAGCCAGAAAATACAGCCAATTCCAGCAATGTCACAATTTGCAGTGTCATCACCATCATGAAAATTCAAGTGCAGAAACCTCTACTGTAGAGAAGTTTATTCATCTATGCTCATGCTGCTTTAAAGCATCTCATAACTGCTGAGGATGATTGCAGCATCCTGTCAGTGACTGGCTTCAGCAAAAGCCATCTGGATGGGACATGGCACAATCATTTCCTCCACCATCTCAAAACATACTTGCAGCTGAGCTTTTCCTCTTTTTGAGATAAGAAAGTAGTTGAATGCTTCTAACATAATAGATTGTCAAAGTCCAATTTATTTATTCCATACAGTATCTGAACATATTGCATACCACATAAGCTCCACAGTTTACATTTACCAACAGATGTTTTTCTTTCTGGAGCAGATGGTATATTGAGTGTGCTGTGATATAATTCACATTTGCATTATCAGTCATGAATGCTAATGCATTCCATAAACTGAGGTTTGTGTTTTGATAAGATATTTTTAATAACCATAGCATCTCTGTATAAATCAATTCGTTTGATAATACAATCAACAAAACCAAATTTATTTTTCAGTTGCACAAAAATATAAGATTTTTCTCATTCAAAGGTAAGATTTAGGAAAAAAAACCCTAAGAACAAAAAGAAAGGGGCCAGAAAGATAATAAATTTTTATGATCCTTCTCTTATTCTGGTTTTGGTTGCTAAATATTAAACTTCAGTTAAATAATTCTTACTTTTGCAAAAATTCCAAATTATCTAAGCTGAAAGCTAATGTTGAGTAATACATTCTTATCAACAAAACTGGATAAACTTACTTTATGAAGTCCTCACAGGCATTAATAAAGTGAAATAACTGTGAGTTGAATAACATGTTGGCAGATAATGTCAGTAACTTCATTGCTCTTGGGCATGATGATGGTCCTGCTAAATTAAAAAAAAAAAAAAAAATCCATATTATTTTGGATTTTATTCTCAATTTACATGATTTTTCCCATTATTTTCTAGAATGTCACTAACAAGTATCTGGAATGCCCTGCCATGTAACTTCCTAAAAGGAAGGAACAGATAATATGAGTAGGTCCCAACAGTTTCTCTTTTTACAGTATCCAAGGTATATTTTCACATAAATTAATTCTTTATTTGTTTACTTTCTCACCATGATTGCAGGTTTATCTTGATTCAAACAAATCCTATTTTCAGATTGCTATTTTCTTCCATGAGTTCCATCCCACACAGACATTGCAGGCACAAAGCAGTCCTTTCACTGGCACAAACAAGCCCAGCCTCCCCAAAGGGCAAGAGTTCTCATCAGTTTAAATTCAGCCCAGTGGGGCTGAAATGGGTCTTGAGATTCAGAAGCCCAAAGCCTGGTTTGTGCTGGGTGAGAGCAAAAACCTCACCAGTGTAAATCAGACATTGTGTTGCTGTTGGGTGTCAACATTTTTTCTCACACAGTTTGCTTGGTTTTGCACAGAAATGCCTAAAATGTTTAATTGAAGATTTAGGGGCCAAGAAAGTGTTGTCCAAATTAGGAAAAAAAAACCCAGAACAAAGAAAAGGCATAGCAGTGAAAAGACCTCTGCTTGGATGAGGCACTGTAATTGGTAATAATGTTTTCTTAGTTAGCCATGTATGAGGATCAAAAGCTAAAATGTGACCTGTCTGTTTTACCACCAGAAATCCACACCACAGCAAGAAAATGAATCACACACATAAAAAGCTAAGAATTTTAGGCTTAAAATTCTGTTGCCTTAGAGAACCCTGTGGCATACTATGATTGATATATCAGCATAATTTGAGATTGTTGTCTCTGTCTGCTTTTAGATGAATTATTTGCAGTAAAATTCAACTAGCACTCAACATCATATGCCTGTTTCTGTGATCTTTTTGAAGAGCTAAAAAGGGAAAATGAACAGTTGTCCTGCTGCAATAAGAGTAACTGTCAATCTTTGCTTCTTTTAAAAGGAATTGCTGAGATTACAGATTCTGCAAGCTGGATACTTTTCAAGATACTATTCCCCTTTCCCAACAGCAAGGAATCATTATCCACAGTAATAGATTTTCACAACTAGACCATTGAGATAGATGTTTTCATACTACAAGTCATTGGTTTTTCTTGAACTCTATTCATTTAAAGTAATACACTTCAGCTCTCAGGTGAGCCTCCATTATTGTTTCACAAATATTATGACCTTATCTGAAAACTTGTAACTCATAAGAGTTCATAATTATTCTTTTTTGTTATTATTTCTCATTTGTCTGTGGTTAATTTGTTCTACCTTGTGCATAAAAGTTTTGATTTCAGAGATTTTTAGGTACCCACCTTATTTGGCATGAGAAGTATTTGCTTCTAGGGGGATTTAATACAACTCACTGATGTTCTTGTTTTGACTTCTTAGGGACTGGAATAATTGCAATATTAAGTTTGTCACTGTTGGCTCTGATAATCTTCATATCTGTTCATCCCTCCCTTACATTAGAAGAGTGTTTATTCTCTGCTCAACCCTTCTTTTTAAAAGCTTGTGATTCTTGATTTGCTGTTAATTTCGTATGATCATTAAACTTCAGTTCAAATGTTTCTTGGAGGCTTTTTTTTGTCTTTTGAAAGCTCTAATGTATAGTGATTTGTCATCTAGTGTAGACTGTCTTAGCAACCATCTGTCACTGAATTTCAAAGTGGAGTGGCCCACCCATCTACAGTTTCCTTCTCACTTGGGTGTTTTTGAAAATCTTTCCCTGTATACACACGTGTACCAGTGGGGCTTGCAGCACATTTTAAACATATATAGCTCATTAGGTCCCTTTATTTGTCCTTCAGATCTGTGTCCTTGTCCCTAAAGAAATCAAATCTAACTGGGGTTAAGGAGTGAGATTAACAGGAGAAAAACACTCATTTTCCTTCTGTGATTCTGATATCATGTCTGAAAGGACACTGATATTTATGGTATTTGGCTTCTTTTTCAGTGTTGGTATTATGAAGGATTCAAATTAAATCATCAATCATTTGTCAAGAGCCCTGCAACAGCTACAGCCCTGCAAGCAGCCTGTCAGGGTTTCCAAAACAACCACTTCCCACTCTTGTAACGCCAACACAAAATATACTTTCTAGCAGCCTTTAACACATTTAAAAGCACACTGTAAAAGGACAAAAGGCAGAGAATTGTGTCTCTGATATGTTAGTTTAGTTTAAAACACAGAAAGCCAATTCATCTATCATAATACAGTTTAAAGCAGAACCAAAGGATTTCAGGATCACCAGAAGCAGCAGATCCCAGCTATCCTCCAAACACATTTTGATCTTTTGCACGTCAGAGGAGTGCAAAGGTAAAATTTCCCCACCATTATATGTTGAAGTGTGGGATTTATAGAGTAGATTTATGGAAACCACAGACCAAGTGGTCTTTCAATCCATCCTTAGGCTACTAAAAATGGAACCCTTTCAGACCTGTATCATCAGCAACAGTTTCCAACTGCAGAAACACTCCTACCTTGTCACACAATTGCATAACCTCCTCAAGCTCCATTTTTGATCTGCCCAGCTGTGAAGAAAATTCCAAACCATCTCCCTTTTAGTGGCTAGAAAAATACAAAGATCATTATTTTCTTTTCAAAGTTCTGGGATAAGATTTTTTTATTATTAGCTTTTTTCCCCTAAGTGTTGCAGCCACAAGTTTCTGGAATATAATCTGCACATCCCCAGCAAAGGAAACATTATTTTTTTAGAAATAGAGACCTTTCTTGCTATTTACTATTATATATTAACGCATAGCTTCCTTAAGAGGAAAAGACACTGAAGCTGACAGAAGACTTAGAATAATTTGGACATAATATGTGTATATATAGCAACAAACACATGAAGTTATGCTACTCCTGCTAGAAAGGCTTAATTTATTTAATAAAAATGCATCTGAGTTGGTTTCATATAAATATTGTTCCCTTGAAACTCATAATGGTGGGAAATGGTCAGGAGAGCTTTGCCATTTCCAAAAATCCCTTTGAGTGAGCATGTTGATTTTGACAGGAATGAAACACAAAAGCAAATATACCATTTAGTATTTAGTATTATTTTTTGCTGCATAGTCATGAAGGAACTGGAATCAAATGTCTGCAGCCATAAAAAAAAAAGGTGGCTTGGTTTTCAATAGGTGTGTTTATGTACTAAAACACAAAACTGGGAGACTTTGTACTTACCCAGCACGTGTTCTCTCCCCATGGTCAGTCACCACATGCAGATAGGATTGATTCTCAGGTTTCCCTGAGGCACCTGGACTTCTGGGATGTGCAGTCCAGCATCACCCCCCAACATGTGGAGTTTCTGTCTCTCCAGTAGTATTTGACAACAGTATTTGTTTATTTGGAAAAATAGTGTTAGATTTTGGGGGTTGCCTATAGTACACATTTATTGTAGGAGGCATTAAACAGCTTTCTAAGTTAAGTATTCTGAAGGGGTTTGAACAACAATGGAGGGGGAAAGCCTTCTCCAGTTATTGTTTGACATTGTGCAAGGTGACATGTCTGGTTGGCTTTAGCAGAGGCCCTTAGCTGAGGGTGGCACAACACAAATTTTCACAGTATTTCACATATTAGCTGGTGCTATCAAGGATGTCCTACAGTACTCCTAAGGAGCCTCTTCAGCTAAAACAAGTTACATTTGATGCATCCTGATTAAAGTGAAAGACACTTTGTGCATCTGCACAGCAGGGCTAAAACACTGCTTGGTCTTCCTCTTAAGGAAGGTTTCCAGAGCTCTCTGTCATAATTTGCTTGTGTGACTTCAATTAACCTCTTAGACCCAGGACCTGATTAATTTAACTGCAGCTGCCAAAGAGAACTATATAATAGGAAGTAATAGCTGTTCAGAAAGTGAAAGAATATATTTCATACCAAGGAATAAGATGGTCTTACCTGAGAAAGCCAAACAATTCTGCCCAAAAACTGTACAAAAGACATTTCATTTGGAGATAACAACATTTGCAAATCACTGTGTTTGGGGTTTTTAACATTCTGGAGTTATTTATGCAAAGTAGCAGCAATTCTCAGGTGTCCATACCAGTTATTTTGTAGAAAGTCCATGTGGCTTCAGTTGTATGAGTATTTAGGTTGCCCAGATTTGCAAGTGTAGATAGAAATAGCTTTTACTTCAGTACATTAGTCTTTTAGACATTAACTGCATTATTACACACCAAACTAAATACATCTCATTGCCTTTGCCTTAAGAGATTATTTGATAAATCATATATTACTTCAAACCATGAAAAAAAAATTAACAGTGGCTTTCCTTTTACTTTTCTCTATTTTCCCCCAGAGACAGAATTACTTATTAATTCTTAGAGAGTTAGTCTGTAGCTGCTTATTAAACCAGGGATCCTTCTTTACTCACTACTTGCCAAATTGCCTTGGTGTAGAAGCAGGGGAGGAGGGACAGACATTTTTAAAAACAGCCTCCAGGGACTTTAAAACTGAATTAGTTTGACATTATTTGTTTCTGATGAACAAAATACCAATAATTTATCACTTTATTTTCCTCTAGGTGAATTTAAAAAACAGTCTATTAATCATTCTAGCAATTTAGGAGATATTAAGTGCACTGATCTGAAATTCTCTCTTCTCTTCCTCCTATTACAAACGTTGGTGTGTTCTTGTTTCATGTGCTTGCCCTTTCCAGCCCTGAGGCCTCCCCTGTCCTTGATGGGTTCAGATTTGCTACCATGGACTCCAACAGCTCCATCACACTGGAGGGACTTCCCACTAGGACATGGATCCAGATATGCTCTGCTGATAAAGGCTTTATTTCCTTTGACCTCTTCCATCCCAGCTCTCCTATGACTCTTATCTTTTCTAGTTACAGTCTCAGCTGACTGTTTTGGCAGGTGCTATCAGGGATGATCCTGCACAGTGACTGGGGCAGCAGCTTCTCCAGCGAGGATGTGCACAAGAGAAATCATCTTCTTCATGGTCAAACCATCCTGGTCATCCAAGCTGTCCTTCTCCTTACCACAGCCCCTCATTTAGCAGGTCCATATTAACTATAATAGTTGATTCCATGAGCAATCTGTAAGATGTATTCTAAATAAAGTTCAGAAAAACTGAGGGAAATAACAGAATAGAATGGTATGCTGATTTCTTCTATTCTTGGAGGAGCTGACAGAACTTGTGTTGGTATCTTTTCCCTCCCAGGTGGCATAATTATAAGTGATGCATAGGCACCCAAGATGTGAGTTATTTATTTATGTGGAATTCAGAATGCTTGATACTTTGTCTGAGTCCTGAAGTCTGCAGAAACAGCACAACTAGAATGTATAATTTCTGATAAATGTTGGCCAAGTAGAAAGAATATTCAGACAAGGCACCATAACTTTTGTTTTCTTCCATTAGGACTGAAAAATGTCACTACTACTCAAGTGCCAGCATCCTGATGCAAAACAGAGAAGATACTTCATACAATAGCACAATAAAGCAGGAAGCAGTGTCAGTGCTTTATAGTTAGAGCAGTTTAGGAAGTAGCATTGTATTTTCAGCTCAGTCAGCAAAACTGCACTTAAATAGGGTGGTTGTATTGATACAGGCAAGAAGCAAATTTCTGCCATTAACACATTTTTCTACCATCCTGACTGAGGTTTTGGACTAGTTTACAACACAGTCCTCTAAAAGTCTATTCCCCTGTGGAAAGTAATAAGTAACAAATAAAGCATATTTTTTATAGTAACAAAGACTGTTTGAATATGGAAGCCTTTACTGTTAGTAATAACTGTTGTGCACAGCCCTGTCATTGCCATTGTTTCCTCATCATGTCAAGAGGTGTAGTCAGCATCAACAGAAGAAAAAAATTCCAGATTTTTAAGGAAGAAAATTATTTGACCAATCCTGGTACTCTTAATTACCTTTATTTTCAGATGATGAATGATCAGTAAATAGCTTCATTTCCTAAAGCACTAAATGCCTCTGTTTATTAGAAGATAAATGTATTACAAGTCATTCATTGTCAATATGGTCACAAGAGCTACCAGGACATTTTCTGAAACCAAAATATCTCAGAGGGCTTTTATCAGAGAGCCTCTCACATCCTAGATGAATTTCTGACTGAAGAGAAGGAATACAACTCTAAAGAAGCCAATAGCCCAACAGCTCAAGTAAAATCCCATTCCAATGCATTCACACTTACTAATAAATAAATTTCCAACTAATAAATAAATTTCCATCTATCTAAATTGAGCAGAGATAATTAAAATCTTTTGTCTTGGAGCAGTTACCAGCCTGACAGTTAAAACTATTGTTTTCATGCAGGTTATGATTCAAATTCCTGATTGAGGACCATTACTTCACATAACCTGAGTCCTCTTTATTCCAAATCAGTACAGATAGTATTTTTCTACACAATTGAAGTTTGCTACTGAGTTATTCCTTTCAAAATCCCTTCCAATGAAGTGTTTTTAAATTCTCACTGAATTATCAACTTGTTTATAGTTTTTGTAGAATGGTGCCCTACCTGGGAAAATATTACAACTGAAGCCTCAAGTTGCTGAGACTGCAAAGTAGTTACTGCCTAGGTCATTAAGCCTTACATACAGAGCAGTTTTATACACACATTCAGCAAAACACGTAAGAAATTCAGTTAAAGACCAGCACACATTTCAGTAATGTTTTGACTCAGCTCAAATGTTTTGAATTATTTATGTATTGTTGTAGCTGACTATTTTAAAAAACAAGCACTGTTCATACTAATGTTAAATTCCTATCATAAGCAAAAATCTCACCAGTTCCATGTTTTCCCCCCAAAACAAGCTCTGTCTTATCACAACCACACAGAAACTTCAAAACCAGAAAAGACTGGAAAAGATTGTGAAAAACTTATACTCTTATCTTCTAGGAACATTAGCATGTACAAATGGCTTCTAATACTTATTTAATTTTTTGTTGTCATAGAAACATTTATTATATATGTATATATAACTAAATCAGACTGCAAGGTGGGCAGAAACACCATTGCAGTCAACAGATGAATTTACACTGGCAAATATTTTTAAGCATTTCTTTCCCATGGTTCGACATAATCCAAGCCAAGATGTGCAAAGATTTCTTCTTCACTTCCAGCTTTGAGAAAGATCCTCTGTGAAAAAAATTAAAAAGAAAGTCAATAAGGGTGTTAGAAAGAAATTTCAATTGATGTTTTTTGCTGTTGAAAAGGAGTTAATTTTTGACAGTTCTACTCATTGTATCCTCTATAGAATACACTGTCTTCATCAGTGTGCCTACCCTGAAATGCAAAAGCAAGTTTAAAAAGAATTTTAATGCTGCTTGGTGTTTTCACTTTTAATGAAGAGCTTACATCTTTGTTTTGATTTACTTTTTCAAGACCCTCAAATCCAACTTGCATTTCCCTTCCACGAGGGTCAAGAGTAGAACTTCCTTCATAAAATCATAAATGTTTTTAAATTAATATACTAATGTTCTATATAAGTGCATTCAAACTGATTTAATGGTGACAATAATTGTGCATAGCCAAGGGTTAAAAGCATCAGTTGAAAGCCAAGCTTTCTTTTTATTTACATACGCTCCTTCTGAATGTTTTACAGTAAAATGCAGTTTTGTTTTTTCATGCTTGCACTTCTGATAATACAGGAGATTATTTTTACACAGAAACACTCATGAGCCTACCTCCTGTACAATGGCTGATATAATAAAGTGCATAGTCTTATGAATTCCCTTCATCACTGAAGTGCAATAATAATTTTTAAAGCTGATAAATTAAGTGAATATTAAAACAGTGAAAACCTCACCATTTAGCAAGAAAGAATAGTTATATTTCAGCAATTCCTGAATAATTTGAAGTCCAAATCAGTGTTCAACTCTGAATAATCAAACAACAGTGTTGTGAAAACTTCAGGTCTGTTACCAGAGATTCACAACCGAGAGCTGAGGGATTAAAGTTGTCTCTGCAACAGCAAAGGTTGCTTATAAAGCATAGAAAAATAACATCCCTTTTTTTCTAGGAAGTTCAAATGTGAGATTCTGGAATAAAAGGAACTTACAAATAACACTGAACAGCAGAAATACTGAACTTTTTCTCGCAGACAGGAGAAGAAAAAAAAGGGTAGAAAATATAAATTGAACAGAATAAAAGAAAGAAAGAAGACATCAACAACTGCCCATTGAATAACAATATTGGGGTACATTTTGTTCCTCAAGTGTCTCCTGGGATGGTAGGATTTTAGGGATTTTTTTGCCATTTCTTTTTTTTTTCTTTTAGTATTACTAAGAAAAAGAGGGCAATCCATACACCTACATTACTGCAGGAAAAAAAAATAATAAAAGTAAAACAAGAAAAAAAAAATCTTACACTTGTAGACAGATGTTACAGACACTCTTTAATAGAAGCTCTTCATATCTCTGGGACCCCAAATTGTATTCCATTTCTTTTGTTCTGTCACTTTATGTTTTCCTGCAAGCTAAATTCATTTCATTTGCTTGACAGGGAAAATTTCTAATACAAAGTATTTGATGCTGAATACCATTCTCAGTAGCTACAAGCAGTGTTTCTAAATGAATCTCTGGCTGATATCTGCCAACTGCTTTAGCAATGTAAGTGTTATTGATGTTAATCATAACCTATGATTTTTCTTCTATGCCAATCTATGCAGAGCTTATACAGTGGTGCAAATTTGATTACTGCATTCACTACCATTCTTTCTTGCTTTTTTCTTTTTGCTCAAGAGAAGTAATGAACTGCTTGACTAGTCGTGATTTTATTTCATCTTCTTACTAATATTCTGCAGATCCAAAATATGCCCCATCAACATCAATCAAATTTACAAAAAAAACAGTGCTCTGGAGCTTCTTCACTCTTCTCTTATACCATTTAATCAATTCTGTCATTTCAATAGATGTAAATACTACATTTGTGGTTGTAAACATGACCATTAGCTACACCTAATGCAGAGCAATTGCCATCCAAATGTTTTCTTATTTTTCATTTTGGCATTAATGATCAATAATACTTTTGATGAAAGAGAGAGTGAAGGCACAAAACTAGCACAGCTTTATGATATCCTAACTATCATGGCCAAAGTTCATGTATGTTATACTTCTCCTGCCACTTGGTTCCATATCACATTTTAATAGGATGAATCCAGCAAAACAAAACCATTACTTAATAAAGTAGAATTATAGTTCTAGTTATCTACAGCATTAGCCAACAGCACAGCCTTCTTGAAAGGCACACATTTAATTGTTTTCCAAGCAGACTGATATCCTACTGTTTATTATAACTGTGTTGCCCAATACAAAAATAAATAATCTATTACACTTGACTAATATTATGGATAAGTCTTAGCCAGTCACTATAGCATTTCATTACTATTTAACCCACCTCAAGATGAACTTAGAAAATTAGTTTGAAGTACAAAAATAGAAGTCAGTACCACATATTATAATTGATGAAATAGGATTTGATGGTTCTGAATCAGCAGAATGTGCTGCAGAGTGGAGTTCTCCAGGTTTGTATGTACGTGTGAAATTCACTGTTCTGAAGATGAGACATGTGGTGGAAATTTGATTAATTTCTTTCTTTAAATCCTTCTAATCCTTGGTATTAGCAGAAGAACAAGAATTAAGTATCAAGTTTCCTAATTGATTACTGGCATAACTCTGCTTTATAAACTATTTGAACATTTGTTCTTGAATAAGTCACAGCCAAACTGTGCCCTTAAAGACAAAGAAATTTCTTCCCATATTCCCTTTTTCCTACTCTTTTCAGAGCCCTTTACAGCTGTAACTCAGAAAGAATGCAGTCTTACTCTAGCAGATTTCATTATCCTTTTGAAAATTATAACATTGTGGATGAGACACATCTCTTCCTTTTGCAAAAGACCCTGAAGGACCATAAACACTAAGATCTGTCTGGACTCCTGATGTACTATTACATGAAATAAATTGGGGAGGGAAGAAAGGGCACGGAGATTATTGCCAACAGTATCTTGTTAACAGTTTACAAAATGCTCTTTGATACAACTTTGCTTCTGGACAAGCACCCAGAATGTCATTAACATACACATTTATTCTAACCTTTCCTTTGTCTCCAGGATTATGTTGAATGCTTTAAAATGGCAAAAATCTTACACGAGATGTTTAGGGATTTTAAATTGAATTTTTGTCTTCTATCACTGTTTTTCTTATTGTCTAACATGTGACACATTCACATCAGTTTAATTACCTTAATATTTCCTTTTCTTTTAAAAATTATTAAGGTGGAGATATAATGACAATGTGATACCTAACTTTGTAGTTCTACCAGTATATTGAATGATAAATACCCAACAGTCTGAGCTCCCATCACTTTGTGTCTCAAATTATCACCGTGGCCGTAAGCAAGACAATGATAAATGAGTAACAGAAAAGAAGAGGACAGACTGTCATTTGCAAACTTGGAACTTAATTGTTCATTGTGCTTGGACAGAGTCCATTCTAAAAACAAGATTTATGGGTAAAGTCAGTTGTAGATGAATGATGATAGCAACAGGACTTGCTTAATCAGCCATGGTCAAATATACCACAATGCACCTTAAATTTCTTACACATGTATTTGTCACTTTAGAGACATCTTCACAAGTCATCACTTAGTCAAGCCAATTGAAGAGTTTTAATTAAAGATAATTGTGGCAAAAGAAAAGATGATGCTGCTTAGACTCCTTGCAACAGCTTCTTTAGATATGAAAGGCCATGGCATTCAGTGAAGCAGTGCACCATAACATCAGACCCACAATTGACAGAACATATCTCAATGGTTTAGCAGTCTAAATGTACAAAGCTATTAAATTGGTCACACTCCCTTTTTCTCTGATCCCTTTTGTTCAAACAGCATTTCTATCCTTGTAAAAATAATTTTAGAAGGGGCTTACAGAAAGAGTTGTGAAGGCAGAAACATAAGTAATCCATCACATCTTCCACATGATTGCCAGAGGGAATGTTCTGTGTGTTTACCTGACCTGAGTGTTACCCCACCTGTCCTCTGCCCCTGGGCCAGTTCTCCAGTTCAGGTGTTGATACACCACCAGGGCACACAGGTCACACCAGCTCTGCTGAAACTTTAGGAAGACGTTGTGTTTACTAAATCAGCCTTTTATAATGTATACCTGACATGGGTATACATTTCAGTATTTTGTTACTTTTGGATTATTTTGACCTAAACTCCTTCATACCAAGCCAAAAAGATTCAGCCTCTCTGAGCACTGCATCAAGGAAGTCTGTACAGCCACATATCCACAAAACAATGCACTGCAGTAATTTTGTTTCAACATTTCTTACAACTCTTAGATTGACTGCAATTACCTTCTGTACTCAGTGGTCCTATTTTATCGAGTTCAGTGAAAGGTTCTGACAATAAATGGGTAGAATACTAAATTAATTCTCATCTGTGAAAATGTTGAAAGAGCCATATACTGAAATAAAACCAACAAGTGCAAACAACCAACTGTTTTATGGGAGAATTTCTGTGAATACTATAGCAACCACTGTTAAAATATTTTTAAACAAGTAGCTGTAGTACATACAATTTTTTCTTGATATATGAATATTAAATGTAATATGTGACAATAGCCCCAAGCAACTATTTCTAATCCACAAAATACTGATGAGAAAAGAAATATAAAGACATATGGAATCTTGAAGTAGTCACATTTTAATTTATTGTATGATCAGAATTGCAATAAAATTTTGGGACTTATTCTTTAAAAACAGAAATGAGGCCTGTCTGAAACGTAAGAAAAGAAAGAAAGAAATAAAAAACAAAGAGACCAGAAAGCAAAAAATATCTTGTTCCATCAAATGCTCAAATTTTGGAAAGCTGGAAATGTGCAGGCACCCATCTGGTGCTTTATACCTTTATAATTGCATTTGTTTGCTACTTTGGAGAGTTCAAGGTGCCTGTGACTGACAGTACACAAATCCAGTGAGAAGAAAAGGAATATCTCAGTGCAAAATTAAAGATGTCCTAAAGGCTTTTCCATTTGACTACAGTGAGCTGCATAGATTTTTGGTGAACCTTAGCTAACAAGCCTTAGGAAGTCATAAAAGTTCAATGCTGTTTTCCACTGGGAAGCCTGAGCTCCTCACGAGCCTGAATACCTCCATTAGGTCACAATAAGAAGTAAACTTGGAAACACAGAGGTCATAAAAAAGTCATCCCCTAGAAAGGGAAGCATAATTTTCATACAAAAACTTGAGTTCCAAAGCCAACCATTGAAAGTGTTAAATGCTGATGTCTAAATATCCTTGGATGTGGCATCTACAAGGACCACTGTCAAAGCAACTGAGTCAGGAAAGCCCAGGAGAAGAGAAGACAGGCAGAACATATGTTTGTTTTAGCTTCACACCTACATCTTCTCCCAGAAAGGTCAATCAGAAGAGAGGTAATCAGATTATACAGACTGATTGATGAAAAATTATCCAAATTCACTCCATGGCACAACTAATTGGACATTCTATTTATTGACAATTAAGTTATTGCGAGTTCCAGAATAAACACTTTGAGCTGTGTATATCCTTGATCCCCATCGAATTCAATTAGGCTTATCCTGGAATCATAAATACGTAGATGCTACTAACATTTTCTAAAAATAAGCAAAAAAAAAAAAAAAAAAAAAAAAAAAAAAAAAAAAAAAAAAAAAAAGCCAAAAAATGCAGGCGAGAAGGACAGAATGGAGGATGTCAGTAACAGGGTAGAAAAAGGCTAAAACTAAACCTGGATGGATGAATTATGGAATGATTGACTTGGCATGACCTCCTCACGGGCCTCCTATGCTAACAGTTCTTACCATACCAAACATTCTGATGAGCTCCTGCAGTTCAGCACTTCCATATGGAGAATGAGTCCAACACTTCTAACAAAACAGGGAGGTAAAACTGAAGAAAGTAGTGAAGAGAAAATTTCAGTGGAATTTGAGTTCAGACATTTCTGAATTGATTTTTTTGGGGTAGATGCAAACACAGACTAAAATATCTAATATAATGACTCAGAACATTTTACTCAAGCCAAGATTTATAAAACCACATGAATTCACTCCAACCACCATCCAGTAAGAAAACAAACAAGGATAGCTAGAATAGAGCAACAGTCTAGATAAACATATTATTTAGGGTCTTAGTTAAGACTTGCAGCAGGTTGAATAAAAAACTTAAACTCTTTTTGTTTCATCTGAATGGATAAGTGGATTAGTGGGTTTCTGAGAGGAAGGTGCAGGCAGTGCCTGGAAAGTGACTCAGCAAAGGAGAGGCTGCAAGGAAGGAAGCAAAAGGATGTTGACTAACTGGTGCAGATAGGAGATCTAAAAGGTATAAGTCACAAGGTCTTAGGAAACCTATAAGAAAATGCATAACTCTTTATAGCAATAGCTAGGAACTGTTTTAAAGGAAAATAAGCATTTTTGCTGACATAATCATGTGTTTTAGTCTATATTTGAGTTTTCTAACCTAAAGACAAATATCATTACTTGCTTTGTATTAATTTAATTGATTATTATATGACTTACAATAATACAATTAATGTGAATGAAAGCTATTCTCTCCCAAGAATATTTCTTTAAAATCTTCCCTAAATACCTATCTCCATGCTATTTTCTGCTCTTACCATGTGGAACTTGAGTCACTGAGCATCACCTTAAGCAGGAGAGTGGGCTATATTTTATATGCTTTATGTCAGAAAGGAGCACATACGGTAAAAGAAAAATTTTTGCTAAAACTACTAAGAGGAATGCAGAGCCACCATCAACACTTAAAAATTATTGACATTACCATCAGAATTTAGTGATATCAATGTTAAGCCACAGGGACTATGATTCCATTTCTTTTTAGCAGAGAAAGGTGCATGTCCTTGATCTACCCATAACCAGGTGCAGCCCATGCACCAGGATTTCCCTCTGTCATTCAGGTCTGTCATGCTGTGCCAGGCAGCCTTACCCTCAGCATCACAACCAGCTCCACTCCTCCATCCCCTGCCATGACCAAGGGGAAAGCAGGCTCTGCAAGCACAGAGCAGGAATCCAGCAATTTTCTCTTCCTTCTCTGTGCTACTGTTAACTTTACCAGAATGAATGTTGTACATCTTTGGTGGAAAACATAAATCTGCTCTGAGCTTCAGCATAGCAAATAGCTTTGCAATTTTACACCACTTACAGACCCAGAATTTTGTAAAGCAACTGTAGAGAAAGCTTTTTGGGAGATCCATAAATTCCTGCAGTGCACTGACTGAAAGGAGGCTGAGTGCCTTCAATCGACAATCAAAGTATGGGAATACAATATAACACTGATCTGTAAAACAGTGGCTACTTCTCTGAAATCTCCAGCTGATCATCAGGTAGACAAAGTGCTAACGAGGTCACTGTGTTCAGTAAACTTCAGAGCAAACAAAATGATTTTATGGAGAGGGTGGGGAGGAAACAGGATGAAAAAAAGGCTAAGTAAATAATTTCCATATAAAAATGAATGCAATCCTGTCATGTAAGAGCTTCCAAATAATTGTACTCAATGCTTGTGTCTCATAGTATGAAAGCTGCCAGAAAGTACCATGGAAAAATGAAACTTCTTCATGGTACTGATACTCATCCTGCTATCCAGCCTGAGAGGGATAGCAGCTCATTCCACCAGGACTCTGTCAGACACCATTCTCAACATGAAACATTGCTTGATGAAGAAAACATCACAGAATCAAGCCCCAAGGAACTGTGTAGTAATTAGCCACCAGAATTTAGCTTCATTATGGTCAGCACACATTGTTCATACTTTGTGGGTAGTTATAACATCTGACAATCTGACTTCTAGTCCTTTCCCAAACAACATGTTTTTGCAGGTGTTTTTCCTTCTACCCTTTTCCCAATCTTTTTCATTTGGTTTTTTGAAGAGTTTTGGTTTTAAGACTGGCTATTGGTGATTTTTGCTTTGCTTGTAATTAGACATTTTGCTAAATATTTAAGCAATGTTTATGAATGAGACTATCAGCAGCACAAACAAATTTATAATTATAGAACACAAATGCTGAAGTTCTAATTGTGCTAGAAATGTGAAGTATGTCAACAAATTCAATAATAATATCCCACATTTGCAGACACTGTGCATTTTTCATTTGACAGTCTCATAACAGTTTTCAGTAGCAATAACCTGAAGTTTCTCTGACAATATATTATCTCCATATGTAATTTTAATGTTTAACTAGTATTTTCTCCAGTAATATTCACATCAGTATGCCTGCCTTAAAATAAAAACTAATCTGTTCCTAAGCCAGCTACAAACAAGATGATAAATAAATCAGAGACAAAAAAATTACTTTTGAAATGACAGCATAACAAACCACGATTGAAAAAGCAGTATTGCAAGCATTACCCATTGACTTGATACCCTCAGGCAAAGTCACATGTAATGGTACTGATGCAAAATAATGCAGTGGAATTTATTCTAATAATTCTGGGCATGAATAATTTTTTACTTTAATAGAAGCCATAATCATAAATTCTCATTTCACTTTACCACTGGACATGTCCTGTGCTTTTAATCAGAAATACCAGACTGGAATGTTTCTCTTAAATTCGTCTCTAGCTCTCGTTACAGGTTTATTGATATTCAATTCTGAACAGTAACAAGTGAATTAATCAAGTAAAATAGAATAATCAGGCTAATATTAGAATATTCTAGGCACTTACTCAACTATATCATAACACAGTGTAACAGAATATCTTCATGCTTTCTATGTGCAATCTATTTACTCCAAGTAGTTTTGATGAAGCAGAAAGAAAAAGACTAGTGCTGAAGTACTGACAGTTTGAAAAAAAAAAAAAATTAAAAAACATTATCTGTTAAATTAGCAGAACTTACTAAAATTTGGTTTGTAAACAAGACCATGTTGTACATAAAATGGAACTACTGTCTGTTTAAAATGACACATCTGTGGTTACTTGTTGCAAAACACTACAATGTTATGCATCCAATCTCCCATTACAATTTTCAAAATTAAAAACATTCCACAGTGCATTGCCATCCCGACTAAAATGTTTTCAGTTTGGGGCACACAAAGTGAAAGGAAACTTGGAACTTCCTATCTGATAACACAGGCAAAAATTTTAACATGTTAAGTAGCACACTGTTGCAAACAAAACAGATCAAAACTTATTGTCCCTGCAGTTCTCTGACAATCTTTGTACTACCACAAAGTCCTCAAAAATATTCACAGGGATTATTTCCTTTTTCAGTTTAGCTATAGTCATGTTTCACTTTAGGTCTGTGCTATTTACAGCAGCTCTGTCAAATACTGTTGGGATTTTTGTATTTTACCTTATAAAGCTTTGTAAGAGTGAATGAAATTAGAAATGTGCAGAATCCTGGATTTCATGAAACCCAGTTGTGAGTAATTCATAGGGGATTATTATAAACAGAAGAACCTTATTGGGATTGCAAAATCAAAGACCTGCAATTTAAGAAATCCCAGAATGTGGTTGATTGAATTTTGACCTTAATTCAATTTTCCTATGTTTATGCATAGAGATTTTATTTCTTCAAAGAAATGCTGCTTACTTCAAATCCTATAAGATACTTAGGCTTTGTTCACTAGGCAGGAAATGTACTGTGCTACAGGGCTAACAAATATTTGCTGACAGCACTGACACAATCTTGAGCTGCAGACCAATGTGGGATCAATCAGTCTGAGGAAACTGAGTTTTTATAATCTGTGTCTGTTCTAGCTCCCTGTCTTTGCTACTCCCCTATGCTAAGTTGTTGATGTCTGCTCTCAGATTTTTAATGTAACTCAGCTCCTCTCACACCACATCTGGAGTTAAGTGAGATGTGCATAGTTTACTCAGTTATTTGGGCAACAGAACATTTACCTACTTCCTGTTGCCAGCTTAGAGAATTAGCCTGATGAATTTAATTTATTTTTCAGTCCATCAAACTTCCACTTACATCTCTTCCCCGTCATTTAATTTTTGTGCCCCTTTCCAGTTGTCTCTTCAACAAACCTAGATTCCTTCCCACAGTGGAGCTGCTGATTAAATTTATCCATTCCATTCCCCATTGCTTTTTCCAAATTTGTACATCCACCATCCCTTTCTGATTCCCACATCCTATGCCATTTTCCTCTCTGACCCTCAGCTGCTTCCTTTTCCAGCTTCCTCTCTACCTAACTTCTTCTCAAATTAATTATTTTTTTCTTTTGACAGGAAATATGAGACTCAGTAACCTACCCCACATTTGATAACTTACCCCAGCATACTGATTGAATAATTGGATTAAAACAATTGAAAATTATTGGTTCTGTACTGCCCTAGAAATTAAAATGACTAAAAAAGAATAGTCAAAATATTCAGGACCTGCACTTATGCATTTTGAGAGATGTCTTTTCATTAGCAATACAGGTTTCACTGAATTGCTCAAAAAACACACTGAGCATAGAAAATGACAATTAGGTACTTTTATCTTTGTGTTAGATGTGCAGCTTAGTATTGCAAAGAGATTAGGTTCAGCTAAATATACATATTAATTACATGAAAACTTTGTAAAAATGACCAATCATATGCTGTATGAAAAACATTTAAAATGCTAAGAGAATGCTGAGAAGAAGCACCCTTTGTAAGAAAATGTATAATTATTTTTTAAATTACCAAGAGATAAGAAAATTAGATTATTTTAATTCTTCATTTTTAAAAATAGACCAGGTGCAAAAAGAAAAAATCACCCAAATCACATATGTAATTTCCACTTTCCTGTGTGAGAATTGAAACACAAATGAAAGTACCTGCATCTGTTTACAATGACTCAGAGTTTAATTGTAGTAATTTTCGCATCACAGAATTGATTAGGTTGGAAAAGACCTCTGAGACCATCAAGTCCAACCTATGACCCAACACCACCTTGTCAACCACATCATGGCATGAGTGCCACATCCAGTCTTTCCTCAGAACACCTCCAGGGATGGTGATTCCATCACGTCCCTGTGCAGCTCATTCCAATGCCCAATTACCCTTTCCATGAAGAAATTCTTCCTGATGTCCAATCTGAACCTCCTCTGATGTAGCTTTAGACTGTGTCCTCTTGTCCTGTCACTTTGCCTGGGAAAAGAGGCCAAGCCTCACATGGCCACAACTTCCTTTCAGGTAGTTGTAGAGAGCACAGTGGAAATCAATATTATAAATTTTGGATCTTTATGTTTACTGTAGCTTTAATCCAGTCATTGTTGCAGATGTCTAAAGCAAACTTTGCAGCTGCAGCATGTTTAATTCATCAAGATGTTCTCAAGGCTGATTATATCACTATTACAACTTTATAATTTTAGAGCAGCATCTGCCAAATAATATAACTTCCAGTTTTTACAGAACTATAAAAAAATTCTCTTTAACTGTGCAAGTAAACTTCTGCAAGCATCTTTTTCAATGAAAGATAGTGAGGAGTAGATTTTCTTAGATGATACCAAACAATGGGCTCAGAGACTGTAACTGTTGAATATGCAATCAAACATTGTGAATTGCACACAATTTTATGTAATGAAATGAGGTCATAAAATCATGGACAGCTCTTTCTGGTGATACAGGTTTTTGAGAAGGAATGTGTTGGGCAGTGGAAGGAAAGAATACCTGCTTGAAAAACAAAGCTGGCTTTTTATGAGGAGACACATTTACAAAGTTCTGGCAGCGCAGGTGACGCCCAGCCAGCTGCAGCCAGTCTGGCTTCCCCAGAGCACTTTCTGTTCCCTGAGCCAAGCCACCACAGGAACATATGAACATTGCTTTTTGCAGCAGCATGGTCACTGGCAGGTGAGCCATGTGTCAAAATAAAGGCCACAAGGCAGATGCAGACTCAGCCAGAGAAAAATCTGAACATTATGAGGGAGGCTAGAAGCTCAAGGATGTTGCCAGGCTTGGCTGGATGCATTGCCTGCTGCAAACACAGAGGTTGGCTGGGAAGCAGCTACTTGGGCAAAAAATGAGCAGTAGCAGAACTCAGACACTCTGAAACCAGCTCACCAGAGCATTACTGTCATAAAATAGTCATTTACTGGGTCTGTAATCATACCTTCATTTGGCTTTACAGATACATGCTAAGGCAGGCAGGACAAGCCCTGCCTGAAGAGTCAGTCAAGTATTTTGTAGACAAAAATTCACTCTGCAAGTGGCAGAGTGGTAAAAGGCTGTGCAATCCTGATGGTGACAATTGAGTGCATGTGAGCTTCACAGTGTGAAAGAAAACCCAGGATAAATTTCCCCTTTCATGCTTATTATGGTTTCCCAAGAAAAAGTAAACTTTCTCTTAAAAAAACTGGGATCACAGAATCTTACTATATTCAGTGCAACTGCACAGCACATAATGGCTTGCAAAGCTGGGTCCCGTTATGGAGTTTTCAGAGCATCTCTGGAGTTTGTTTTCAGAACAGTTATATAAACCACCTCTCTTGTTATTCAACAACTAAATAACATTTCATGCCATTCAAATTCACACAAGGTTTTTTAAATGCAAAATTGTCATCAATCATCAATCAGTCATCTGTATAGTGTCATATTTTTTTCAATATTTCTCTAATGGAAAACATTAAGGGACCTATTTCCCATCTTAAATTTACATAGGACATAAAATTAATAACTACTTTCTGCCTCAATGACTCTTCAAAATAACACTGAGCTCATGATCCTTCTCTTACAAAAAAAATCAACCTACAACGTCAGTGCAAGAACATTCATATGCTAATAATTCAATTAATCTATTTTACCCTAAGAACTCAATTTATTCTTCAACCAAAAAAAAAAAGCATTTTTAAAATGCTAATTATTTACAGCACTTCATTTTGCTTCCATGAACTGCATAAAGTAATAATTGGACTTGAAAGGGGTTTTCTGGAATATTGTGAAAATATATGGGTTTATACAAGCTAAAAATCAGAATTTACAAGAAAAATTCAATTCTCTGATCTCACACCTGGCTTGAGAATTTCCATAAGTGGTGTATAAAATGCAGAAGACAGACACTTTCTACATGGCCACAATCCAGCCATAAAACTGTTCCACATGCCATCCTTAGAAATCTGACAAGAAACAGGAAAAGAGAAAAGTACCTGCAGCAGCTTAAGGCATGCAGGCCACCCCATCCCACTGCTCATTCAGATCAATTCTCCCATGCTCCCTTCCATTCCCAAAAGATAGCAATTTGAGGAAATACATCACTCAGAATTTCTAGCATGGAACTGTTGAAGTTAGTTCCTGTTTTATGTAGAGCTGGCTCTGAGTAGCTGCAGAACAGCAAACAGCATCAAGAAAAATAAATATACTCTGAATGAAAGGAAAGAGCAATAGGGAGCCCCACTGCAGCTGAAACTGTGAGACATAGAGTGAGGAAGTTTTAAATCTCACTCTTTACTGTAACTCCAAGAAATAGTTCACAAATAGTTACCAAAATGTACAAACAAAAAGATGTTTCTTTTCCTATGGATTCTTAAGTATCTGGAAATGGTGCTAATTTTTAATTAATTAAGATAAGGAAGTTTAGTTAGCAAGCAATAGTGAAAAATGTTGATAAATCCTGCATTTTAAAAAGTCATATTCATGCACAATGTAAGTGGTAGGGCTGGGTTTTGCAGAGAACAGTAGATTTTTCAGAAGCATCATCTGTAGTTAAGTTTGGAATGTCCTCACAGCAAGCTATACTGAGAAAGATGATATATGGATTTGGCTGGCTGAGAACCACTAAAATGTAGCTTCCCAGGATTCCCAGAGAACAGAGAGTTCTAGGGAACAGTATTTCTACCTAACACATATATAGCCACACAAAAATAATATCACATTGACTTTTGAACAGATCTAATCAGCAAAACACTAATGAATTTCACTTTGTTGGAATTTTCCTACTCACTCATCCTAGGTATTCCATAAAAATGATGTAATTATCAAAATATTGCCCTGAAAAGAAGCCACAATCCAATAAAATCTAGTTTACCAGGCACTTAAAAAAAATCTAAGCCTATTTGAGCTCCTGCCAGCTTGTACATCCTCTCAATAACCTGCCTGACAGGCTACTGGGACCCTGAGCTCAAATAAGTAATTTCAAGTATTTCAGAGCCAGAGTCTCCAGGGCTCATTGGCTCCATGGGACTGGAGCTGCCAGCCAAGTGTTTGCAGCCCCAAGAGCTGTCTGAGCTCTGGAGGTTTGGAACAGGCTCATCCATGGATTTTTTCCAAAGCAGAGATTCAGAAAGAAATGCCTTTAGCAGAAAGTGCTAACATCTTGACTTTCTGTCTGACTAAGTGACCAAGCAAATTTTGAATAATCAAAATTCTCCATTAGACCTTTGTTCACTCTTCTAGTTATAAAGACAAAACACGGGGCGATAAAAATTCTTCATTAAACTGAAATAGCTTATTCTTCAGTGGCTAACTACTTACTATTACTGCAGGTTTCCATCATGAGAACTAGGTTTTACTGCTGGATTTACTACAAGGAAGGCTAAATGATCTTAAAACTGCAGAGAAAATTTGGCTACAGAATGACACAAGTTGCAAGCTAAAAGTGAAATCTCTGGACCATCCTCCTTCCTTAGCCTCTATTACTACAACAACAACTCAAGCTCACACAACCATGACTTCCTGCTAGATGTCACAATTCCTTCTTGTGCTGCCTTCTCACAAGCCAAATTATTATTAGAAGAGGGATCAGAAAACATCCAGAGCACAGAGAACACGACAGCCTGAAAGTTGTTTGGCTGTGCTCTGATGTCACACGTCTGACCTGGTACGTGACCTTTGGCTGCCTGCAAGCTTGTCATTCTACCAGCCATTGCAAAATCCCAGTGACAGAGAGTCCAGCTTCATTCAGATACTCTCCACAGGGCCATTCTGCATGAAAACATACTCCAGCTAACAGCACCAGAGCTGGTAAAGCCACCAATAACCTCTGCAGTTCCTCAATCTTATTCCAGATTGCTGATGTGGAAAAAGGGCATTAATACAAGTACAGCTCCTTAAAGAATAGAAATCCTGTAGTTTGCCAGCTATTTTAAAAATTACCTTCAAGATAATAAAACATAAGGAGAAAGTAAATCACACATTTCTTGCCTTTTCCTAGAAACATTTGATAATTACTAATCTAAAAGACAGGTGTTTAAAAATAAAACAGGCTTTTGAGCTATATCTTTTTTAGTTAGATCCACTAGATCTCTCTGTATTTCACCCAGGTAAAAAGCTGTCAGGATGTTGCCAAAACTTGTCAACAATGCCCTAGTATGCACACCCCTAGTCCAGAGACAATGCACATTGTACCCAAACATTTTTTGTTGTGGGTTAAGTGATAATTGCCTCCTAATCCAACACTGAGGGGTGTCAAAACAACTGCTGATGTCCTGGTTTACAAACTAAGGACCTTAATTTTTCTAAGGAAGAGCCTGATGCTCAGCTGACCTGATTTACGCTTCACACAGAAAAATGAATTTTTTTTTTTTTAAACCATTTCTACTTTTCTTAGTAAGCATATTCATTCATGAATAAGGGAAGTTTTAAAATGGGAATCTTATTTGCCTGTTCATAAAAACATCATGCCATTTGTAGCAGCAATAATACCATAAGACATGGGGAATGTACAACTTCTCTTTCTTCCTCGTGGCTGATCAATGAACTCCATCCTGTAAGAGTGGGGATCTTAGTAAGGTTTGATCTCCAGCTGCTGTAAATCACAGGAGCTACATACCTCAGCCTGGTACATACAAGGCTGATTTCCATACCTTTAGTACACAATTCTACAGACACACAGATTTGGACACACACTCATCTTTTTATGTAAAAGAGGCCGACAGATAATTGGTAGCAAATTTTCAATTTTTTTGTCACAATTTTCCTATTAAGAGAAGATCTACAAAATGCCCTTCTTATTCCAGAACTGAAAAAAAATCATTAGTTTGATAATTGCACACTGTCTTCCAAAACCAACAAATATATGAAAAATGAGATTCACACTAGAAAGAAAAAAAAATAAAAAATAAAAAATAATAAAAAAAAAAATAAATAAAAAAAATCAAGGCTGAGGAATAATTTCACAGTGTAACTTTGTAACGAGTCCCTGGAGAAAATTTCTCTTCCTTTTGTTCCCATCTGCAAAGCTATGTAATTGATTCCTAACTGCTGTGTTAATGCTCCCAATTCCTGGCAGAATCCCTTTGGAAATACATTAAAGTAAGCAGGACTCTCTCCTGCTGCAACCCTTTGAACACTGGAATCTGGGATTTTGAGACATGCATCACATTTCAAGCAGTGGGCCACAGTGCAACCATCTGTGCCAAGGGGTTGATAAATATTAATACAGAAGTATAAAGTATCCTGAATTATATATTGAAATGTAGAGCAAACCAGGAAATTATTTTCTTTTGTAATGAATGACATTCTCTTACAAGTACAGTTACATTCCACCAAATAGAAATTAAGTAAGAGCAAATAATATTTGCTATAACATGGTTTATTAACTTCTTATAATGACTTGAAAAAATTTAAATTATGACAGGCAAGTGTTTTTAAGGGAAAGGACTTGGTCTTCTGCAGGATCAAGAAATAGTTTGACTTCTCCTGATCTTCCCATCTCTTTTGCTTTACACATGCACAGATTAATAAAAGAAAAAGAATGAAGCAAAAAGGCTTTGGTCCAGCTCCCAAATTGTACCCCAGTCAATACCCCAGGAGGTGTCTGCCTGGACAAAGCCAGCACCACAAGATAACCTCCCTTCAGCAGACAAGGAGAGAAATATGGAAAAGATGTGCTTCAGCTTTCACATATGGTGCCTAATTAACCTCAATTAAGGTTGTGTTGAGGGATCTTGAGCAGCTTGCACAAGGGATATCTGCTTCCTGATTTTTTTAGCTTTAAGAAAGAAAGATTTCCTCTCACAAAGAGAAATATACTTATGAAATACAAATGTTCATGTTCCATACCAATTTCATGAGACAGTATAGATAAAATACCCATGTTTTTATTGTTCCCATGAGACAAATAATTTTAAAAGAAAAGCACTAGGACTTCAATAAAGAAGATTCTCTTCTCTTCATAGTTTAATGTAAAAGATAACCAACAAAACAATCCCAAGCATTTTACAATTTGTGCATATGTTCCCTTGTATAAAATTAATAATTATTTTTATCACTTAAATTTTAAGCTTACTACTCTGATGACCCTAAAAATGAATCAACCTTGGCAGCCACACAATCTACTGCAAACTTCTCCTCTTCCACTATGGGCCATCAAATTTCACAGACAGATACCATTGCTGTATTCTGCACATTTCTGATCTTGTTACACACTGGGGGGCAGTATGGGAAGTTTTGGTTCAAACTGCCATTTGTGGGAAAAAGTTAATACAAAATTGTAAACTTAAAAATAGTTTTAAAATATATCTGAATTTAACACATTAGATTATAAATATTAGTATACTTGCTAGAGAGTCATCTCCTTGCTTCTTGTTAGAATAACACCACTTGAAAAAAGAGACCGTGTTAAGCAGACTAGAAATTCAGTGCTGCCTGGTCTGAAATTCTTCTTATTGAATATCTGCCTTAGAAGTTTCATTCTTTTGGAAAAACTCAGCTAATGTAATTTAGCTATTTCTGAGACTGTAGCAAAAACAAGAACAGTATTCTGCTGTGTCAACATATTAACACAACTTCTTGTGCTTGAAATCTGCAGTGCATCTGTGGTTCACAGCAAAAGAAAAAACCCCAAAATCTGAAAGCAAACCAGCTGTGTTTGGGATTAAATGAGAAATAGCAGACCTAGATATTGGGGGGCAAGGGGGATGATGACAGATAGACTTTTGAAAGAAAAGTCCCTCTCTGAAAGAGACAGCTGACCCTATCCTGTGCCTCATTTGATATATGGAACTCATAGATTAAGGATTTTGTGGTCAAGACAGTTGAAAATTTCCCTGAAGATTTTGTCTGGGTGTTTTGGGTTTCACTCAGTTTGGTTTTTGTTTTCCTTGTGTTCCTTCTTTGCCTTTGTCAAGAATTACTTATGAAAAGGAATAAGGAAAATTCTGAGTTTTGCTTCTCAGACCTCTCTTTAGGTCCATTTCTTCAGCTTTGGGCAGTACAACTGAGGAATTGAGGAAATGTAGGTTGAGGCTCAGACATGCAGAAGGTCTGGAAATTAAGTTACAGTTCAGGGAACCACAATATGGGTATACATGTCTCTATATTTTTCAAATTTCCAGGGCAAATAGTCAACAGGAGAAACTTAAGACTGGACACTGCAAAGGCAGGGCACTTGAAATCAATGGATGTTTATGACCTGAAATCTTTCTCTGCCTCAGCTCTTTACCTGAAAATTTGGGATGACAAGAGAACAAGTTTATCTTCCCAGAGGACACTGTGAAGATAAATTCATCATTTATCTGTGAATCATCCTAGCTAATCCAGTCAAAAACACAAGGAAACTCACTTTTTTTTTCCCCAGACAGATTCTAATGATATGCTGGTTATAAAGCCTAAACATAATAAAAAAAAAAATAATACTGATTGACGCTGTTCATGAAAGGACAGGGATCCTGAAAGCCTCAGAGTTCTGAGTAAAAGCAGCAGATATAATGATACATACTTGTACACCAAGCAGGCAAATTTTGCTGCATACAAAAAATAACACTGGCATTCCTCAAATTCTTTGGTTTTCCCTAATGCCATTTTCTGTTTCACCAAAAAAGCTGTTGAACAGAGCACATACTAACATGCAGATAATGACACCAACCATATTATCCTGAGGAAAAAAGTTTATATTTTGAATACTTTCAAAGACAGGCAGAAATATACTGACATCATCTCTGGGTTTGTGAAGAAACATCCTCTTTAGACACATGACAGCATATTTATCTACTATTGATTTCATGTTTTCCTCTGAAGCATCTAGTATTGACAATAGCTGGCAATTTAGTCAGGATATCTGACTAAATGGATAATTAGCCTGATAATTTCCCCAGGTTTCCATGTGAACTGAGGATGCTATAGCAGCATCTGGACCTGATGAGCACAGTGGAGAGAGCTGAAATGGAGTGATGGCTTCTAAGATGCACTTCCTTCACCTCAGAAAGAAGCAATGAGACAATACTGCATGTAAGTAGGGGTGCTAAAAGCAGTCTGCATTCTATAAAGGAATATATAGGAAAGATTAATGTAAAATCTTGACATGGCACTTTTGCCTTTCCCTATAATGACATCAATAAACATCTTCAGTATTGATTTTTGCTTATTATTTAAATGGCCTAATACAAATACAGACATTAAGCCAGATAAATGCAGAGATCAGTACAACTGCAGCCAAGAGCCTTTATACCAGAAGTTATACCAATTACTCCCCAGGCTGCCAAGCCTGACTAAACAGAATTCCACACAAATTTCTGAATGCAGGGCTTTAAAAGCAGGATGATCCCTAATCCCTACTTAATGTCATACCCTGCAAAAACTTGCTCAAGCCTTCTAACTGAGCCCACTCAATATCCCCTTTTCCTTTGCAATGTCATAGCAATGAGAGTTGAAAGTGTGCTGGGAACACAGAAATTATCTCCCCTGAAATGGGACAGTGAAGTACCTCTTTCAAATACTCAGATGGGCTGTTCTCAGGTTTGGGAAGGCTGCACAGTTTCTATCAAACACAAATGTCTAATTCATGTTTCTTGTTACATTTCAAGAATTACCTCACAATTACAAAAAATAAAATATATTTCCAGACTTTTGTTCAGATTTATTCAGATTGTTCCAATGAAACTAAATCACAGGAAGGTGGAACTGTTTAACCACCAGATAATCAACCTAAAATATTCTATATACTTGAATATAAAAAATTAACTGGAAATGCACCATTATTTGGAAATAAAAACACATTAGCTTTATCTCTGAGAATAAACAGTACCTTTCTCCTGTCATATAATGCATGGTTATCCAGTATCATCTTCCTTTCATGAGCAGCATACCTCCTCAAATCACGTCCAAATTGCTGTCAAAGACACAAATATCAAACATGTGCACAAATATCAAATGTATGCACAAGCCAAAATTGTCATCCTTTGCACCTTCTAACACCAAACCAAATAATAAACTAAGGAATAAAAATTACCTCTATTAAAGGAATGTAGTCTGATAAAATCAATCATCTGCAAGGAAATGTTTTGATAGTGAATCGTCCATCATTTCAGTCGTTTACTCTGAAAATTGGGCACTGTACAAGAAAGCAAAACCTGTGATGGACTCCCACAGACTGTAGGTGAATTAGCTCAACAGGGAACAGGAGCTCAGTGAGGCAGAGAAAAATGAAGTCATTGCCTACTCATCCAAAGGGCCCCACACTGAGTGTTTTTTGTGTAGACACCTACCTACAGAGTTGAGAAGGGTTTTTAAGTTGCCAAACACTTCCAGGATAAGAAAGGACCCCAAAGCCTGAAGAACTTAATCCAAAGTCCAAATAAATACATTTTGTTATCTCAAAAAAGTGACTGAAGTAATTCATAAGTTCAGCAGGAGAACACATCAATTTCAACATTTTGCCTGGTCGAAACCATCCTGCTTCCAATTAACCTGAGCAGAAGAGTGGCAAGGCACCAGCACTGCTTCCAGCACATCAAAAAGATAATTCAGAGCTGGCTCAGAAGCTCTCCATTGTAGCATGTAAACACTTCCCTAAAAATGAACATCAGAAGGCAAACATGTAGGACAGATCTAAAAAATATTCTGTCTGGAGAGAGATTAATAATTTGAGTTTTGTATTTGCATTAGGTAAAATTTTTTATTTTGAAAACAGTGCACTATTTTATATTATGCCAGCTAACTAGTATCTATTGTGAAAGTAGCCATCATTTTAAGTTTTCTTATTAAAACATAAATCAAAACATATTTTATTCTAGTTCAAAAGTAATGTCTAATTTTAAAATTTTTCCATTTTTTTACAATTTAAAAGTCAATTAAAATGCAACTAAAACAAAACATTTGATCTAATCCAAAAAGAAAGATGTCAAATCGTTTTCAATTTCCTACAAAACAAATTAAGTTCCAATTCAGAACATCTCTTCCTCAAATGTTTAATTTCCTGTAAAATTATGTGGCGCTTTCCAAATCATCTCTCTACTCAGTAACCATCTAAATTTGTTAACAGCATTGTGATGTAAAGAGACAACACAACTGACCAAAAACTTAGCTCTCCAGTTCATAAGCCTAAACACTAAGCTTCGAGGAAAATAGATCTTAACTCTCCTAGAGACACATCCATACATGTTAGTGATGGGTTCATCAGCCCAAACCCATGATGAGGGGTGGATAACAGCATGAAATGTGATGTGTGGACATCAGGAATATTTTTTTTTTTTAATCCATGAACTCTGAATAGTCCTGCAACAACAAAAAACGTGTTTGCAATGCTAAGACAACATAAACTGTTGTGGTTACTTACCCTGGAGCCTGTCCAGCCTAACAGAGCA
Source organism: Oenanthe melanoleuca (assembly GCF_029582105.1). NCBI lineage: Eukaryota > Metazoa > Chordata > Aves > Passeriformes > Muscicapidae > Oenanthe > Oenanthe melanoleuca. Next base: position 20,373,132 of record NC_079340.1, on the reverse strand, counting down.
TATGCATATTGCTCAAAGGGGGTTATGACCAGATCCACACGGATTGCCTTCCAGTCTTTGACTTCTGCCATTCCCAATTTTTTTGACGTGTTGCAAGTGCTGTTGTCTACTCTTGGCTGATATAATTTTAAAATTGCAAAACACTTCTGAAAATGATCCATGGCATCAACTTTTCTGCTTGGCAGCTGTTCCTTCACAAACGTTGATTCAATGATATCACAATAAAGGAGTAAGCCCTAAAGAGAAGATATTGGTCACATTGAATTGCTGAACTGATTTTACTGTAGTTCCAGAGTTTCTAGACAGTTGTCTTCAAAAATGCATGCGAAATGTAATTTCAGTAAACAAGGAACTGTGCCAGGCCAAATCTAGGCTAAGGAGAGACATGAATCAGCTTCATATTTTGGAAACACATTTGAGGGAAATTTGCACTGGTAGATATCTGACAGTAGTGAGGTCCTGCCCTGTACAAAAGAGATAGTATTTGCAATTCTTTCCCTCCCTCCTTTTCTCCTAAGCCTTTTTCTAGTTAATGTCAACAGAAATTTCTGAGTTAGGATTGATGTGTTCCCATGTGTCAGACATCTAGAAAAAAAAAGATTAGTCCAGAGCAGAGTCTGGGTGACAGATTCCCAAGTGGAAGATTCCATTTGGGCTCTATCTGTTGCATGAGATTTCCTTGCAAGAAGGTCTGGAGTCTCCAGAGAGACATAAGATCCTTGCCCATGTCTTGCTCAGAGGGAATGCCCATTTCTTCAAGTCCTTGGATCACTTTTTTGTTTCTGCTTTTAAATCACCCAAATGTTTACACATTCTCCTTCCTCTGGACTAGGGTTGTTTTTAATAGTGATGTTGAACTGAGGGTGTCTAGAAGTGGTGTTATGGCTGTCAGTTGTTAACTACAGTGGTGTTGTAGTTTAGGAATGGTATTCCCCCATTTAATAGCCCAGCTAAAATCACTGCTCTTACTTCCCCCTCCTCTGCCCCACCTGAAAACACAAAAGGCAAAGATCATGGGCTGAGATAAGAACAATTTCTTATCAAGGTGAGAAAACAAACAGTAACAGCAGCAATTTATAACAAAACGTATAAGACAAAGAAACTATTTACCTTTAAAATACCAGATCATTTCAACTTCCACTTTCTCCCATTGGAAGGAACATCCTTCTAGGAAGAGAAAAAGTCCCTTTCCCCCATCCCAGGCAATGATAGAAAGTGATGTTGAATAACATTAGTGTCTGGCCACGCCCCTTCCCTCTGATCTGGGCCAAAACCAGGACAAAAGGTGTCCAGATAGGACAACTTAATGTCCCAGCTAACAATGAACTGATTTTTGGAAGAATAGCTCAGTGTTAAAAAACAGATTTTGATTATTTCTTTATTTAGTGTAAGTGTGGTGACTTTATATGACAACATCTTAAATCCCTTGGAGAATACTTTGCAGTAATAAAATAACTTTTGTCACTCAAAGCTATAATTCTGGCCCCCAAAAAAACCAAAACATAACAAGAACACTTAACAAGATATGACTTCCAGGAAGATACACTGATTAGTATTATTCCATTTTTAGCCTCCAGCTTTTTGTTGATGATAGCTCCAAATTAACAATCCCATTATTTTACTGGAAATCAGTTACAGCTTTTTTACAGGTCAATGACCCAGCCTTTTTAGTAACTATTTTATTTGAATTGGCATTCTTTCACTTGTTCGGAATTTTTCCTGATTATGAAGATTTATAATAAACTGATAGAAGAAAACTCCTTATGTATATTCTTCTCTTGGATTACTAGTTTCCAAGTCTGCTGATTTGCAAAAGCTTAAATTTAGCAGGTGCTCTGTAACATCTATCTTTAAAACAGCAATTTTTTCTTCATTTTACCCCAATGTCACTAGGCACTGACACTGCTTTTTCCAAATATAGACTCAAAACAGCTGTTGAATGTTAATGCATAAGTGCTTATTTTCCTGCTCTTTTTTGATGAAACTATGTTCCCTTCAGGTTAATTTTGTTCTTTTAATGATAATAAAAATATTTTTAAAATCATTAATCATGGACTATTAATTGATGACTTCATGCTTTGATTAAGCACCAATATTCTCCCCATTTTCTGTAAAGATCTGTTAACTACTTAGCAGTACTTTCTCATCTTCTGTTTCATTTTACTTTTTGCTCTTGGAAATTTGGAACACTACATAGCATCTACCAGAAGTCAGGGTATCACCATTAAGTAAGAGCCAAAGCCTAGATCATGTGTATTGGGATAGTGCTTCCATTTAACCTAGCATAATTAGACAGTGGACATCACCATCACCCCATAAAGTAAAGGTGAAGTGGCATTTAGGTAGATTTGGAAAAAGCACTGCCTGAAGGGGCAGTCAGCCATGAAGATTCTGGCCACTGCTAGCTGCAGAGCTGCAGCCTTCTCATTACTCTGTGTCAGGCAATCTGCAGTTCTTTGCACATTTCAGATTGATCTATACACCATAAAGTGCTCTAGGTCTTGTTTACACAATCAAGTTTGAAAGTGTGGGCATTTTAATTTCTCAAATTTATAGCACCATCAAAACTAAATGTATTTTTTAGGACAGTTATGTTAAGGCCCTCAACAGTTTTCCATTTTTGGAATGACTGTACACTTCTACTTAAATATGCTGAGTGCTGGCACATCAATAGCATTGATATTGGAGTAAATCCATGTTCAAACTAAGGAAAAGTATGACTTCTTAGAAAAATATTAAATCAATCACTGAAAAATCAATCAAATATGGTCACTAGCGTTCTCAGTAATTTCTAATTAAATGGAATCTTTTCTATATTTAGGGTTACATGCTGTCATTTTTCATAATTGTTGCTAGCGGGATTAATTCTGTTAAAGCTAAGTAGGATCATTTTATATCATCTGAAAATGTATGTTCTTCTGAAATGTATGTGTTGTTGCTCTAAATTTTCTTCTGAGATAGTTTATAAAGTGAAACTGGATTTCTTTTTTCTTTTCAGTGAAATTCCTATATCTAATCCAAAAAAGGATGTAGCATCCTATTAGTACCTGTAGTTAATTTGGAAAAATCTCAGCCTAGATGAGGCAGATGGATTTCTAAAAAGTGGAAGAGCTAAAGGAACTGATGCCTGGGAGAAGTCAGGCCTTTTAGGGTAAGAAGTTATTAGCAAATGGCATCAAAGGTTTGATCAGCAATGCAAAACTTGGCAGCTCCTGCATAATCATAATCATAATCATGCCTTAGTGCCTTTTTCATCTTGAAGTTTCCTGCATGTTGGAATGATCTATTTCTGAGCATGTCTGGAGCAGCCTGGCTTTGGCAGCAATGGACAGATCAGCACTGAAATCCATGAATGAGTTATTTACCTCTCTATGCCATGAGCATTTGCACTGCTGAGCAAGATAAATGGACAGACAGACAGACAGGGACTTACATGTACCTACTCACCCACAAGCAGCTGTACAATACCCCAGAAAGATCACACATTTTAAGAAATGCCTCTATTGCCTGGATCTTCACTTAGAACACAGCAAGAAATGGAACCTTCTGCCTACTCCATACAATAACTTCACAAGCTGGATAATCAGATTTAGCCCTACACTCTCTTTAAAGATATTTAAGCCAAGATCTCTCATGTTCAGGGCTCTCTCTAACCACGTTGCAACAGTCTATTTTAGGTAAGAATTTCCTTGTCTGAGTCAGAATGAAACAAAAAAAATTCATAATGCATTGTGAAAAAAGCAGAGACAAAGGAGCTCTGGGTTCTTATGCACTCTTTCATCTGAAACAAAAGGTTCTTTCCTCTGGCTTCTTAATAATTTCTGTGTCTTGTGTGAGAAACAGGTTTCTTTGCTGGCAAAATCCAGCTGCCACTTAACAATGTAGTAAGAGCATCTCTTCCATTGTTGAAAATATGTATATAACAGGAACAGTGCTAAATATAGCTGTATGGTTTTCAGCAAAAAATGAAAGCATTTTTTCACAGTAAGTGAATGAAGCTACATCGACACAGATGGCTCAGCCTGTTTGCCCACAGACTTTCAAGCTCTAACCCACAGAAGTAATTTCTTTCTTACTTTATGAGGCTTTTTGGAACCATAAAGACCATAACCTGTGTACTGCATCACAGCTTTTCCATTTTGCTACTTTACTTTGAAGAGTTTGTGTTCTCTGCTCCTCAGCCCGTTTATCCCTGGTGATGCTGCATCAAAGAGCTTGATGCTGCTGATTTAGCCACTTCATTTTCAGCAGCTTTCAATGGAGGGAGCTTGTAACACTAAACTTTTCACGTAAGAAAAAGACCCTTTAAACTATTTAAAGCTGTGGTTCATAATTTAGAAGTCAAACATTGTAGAATCCTTCACTCAGAGCTGCCAAAAGGAAGACAACATTCTGAACTCCATGATGTGCATCGATTAATTTGGGCTTAGAAGCAGTAGCACAAAAGTGGCAAGCTGTGAAGCAGACTACTGCAAAAAAAGTTTAAAAGTGCTTTATTTGGTTTTTTTTTCTGTCCTCCTCTCTCTCTTAGAAATCAAAGGTAATAAAAAGGCAATAGGCCTATAAATCTCTCTTTCTTTTTTGCGTTTTGATTTTGCTGGTAGCTTATTTTTCAGTAGTGCCAGTAAAAGCCTGTATTTTGCAAATGCCACAGTAGGGAGGTTGTGTAACTAGCAGTACAAACCATGAAAAATCTGGAGGACAAACAGAACACAGGAAATCATTTTCCATATCTTTAAACTATACCCAGCTTCTTTGAGCTTGGTTTCTATGGCCATTATGCTTCTGACATGTTCTTCATCCTGGGATTTCTAGAGGTATCCCAATCTTTTTATCAAACTCTTGGCCACCCTTGACCTTCCATACTCCACCTGCACTCCTTTCTGCCAAATAGTCCCCTTAACAAGGAAATCAGTAAGAACAATTCATTTTCAATTTCCTTCCTTTCAATTCCTTTTAATGAAAGCAGCTCAAAGTGAACTGAAAAACTTTAGTGCTTGTCAGACTTCTCAGATCACAGCCATTTTTCTCAGTAATATAAGTGGAAAAGAAGAAATGAAAGGCTGCACTCAGGGCATGCTCCAGCCTTGGTCTGTTGTCACTTTTCCCTTCTGCTCTATTATAATGAACATGACTTTGGGAGGACCCATACGTGGTTTCCCAGAGATTCAAGTGTACATAAGAAGGGTAAAAGACACCTTCCAAGGAGAAAGGCAACTTTTCTCACAGTAAAGGGGATATAATAACCTTGGAAGGACCTATACATTAATAATAAAATTATAAAAATAGAGTATTTCCTCAGCACTCATTAATTGCCATGGCTTCATTACTTTTGAGTAGTCTAAATAGTACCTGCCATCAATCTACTTCAACACATACAGCTTCCACAGAGTAATGAGAAAAATCTAAAAAATTAATAATAGTTTCTTAACACTTCAAAGACCAAAAATCAACTGGAAGAAGAGGAATTCAGCTAATGTTGCATTTTACCAGGAAAAAAACAAGTTTGAGGCCCTTCCATCAAAGCCAACTGAAAGATTTTGACTACCTTGAGACAGAAAACTTCATACAGTCACATAAGCTTTTGAGTAGTTGGATGTTTTGAATCTTTCATGAGTTACCCATTAACATATAACACATTATATGCTAATTATAGTGTGCAGCTCAAGAATCAATTCAAAAGCATTCTCTGCAGTCTGTCTGCACTGAAAGCTGACTTGACTTAGCAGTGAGGCACTTGTTTCACCTCGGGGTGCTGGCCTTTTACTTGTTGAAATATGCTGCATTTCTCTGAACAGTGCTGGCAGTAAATGTTGAAAAATATCTCACCTGGCTAGAAAAACAGAAGAAAAACAAAAGTTTGTTTTTCCCAACATACTATATTTTTCTGACCCAGGATTATTTTGGCTACCTGCACCTGTTATAACTGAGACTCTTCCAACTTGAAAACTGCTGGAAACTGAAGAGCTGAATAGAAAAAAAAAAAAAAAAAGAAAAACAAAACCAACCACAACAAAACAACCCAAAATCCATCCCTTATATGAACAACTCCTCTATGAAATGACACAATTGTCTAGCAGCTTGGGTTGGAAGGGACCTTCCAAGATGTGTGCATTCTGCCAAACACAGACATCATGGAAAACTATGCCAATTGTTCAGTATTTCAATGGAAGCTGAGAGAATTGCTAATTAATGGACTGAAATGAAGCCAGAATTCCAGAAGTTTGGTACCTAAGCTTTCAGTCTTGCTCACCTCATACCATGAGGTCATCCAAATCCACCATGCTCAAAGCTGGATCTCCCTGGAGCAGCTTCCCTAGGAAAACCTACTCCCACCACCAGGAGAAAGCAAACAAATAGACTTTTTTTTCAAAGTATAAGAACAATTTTCTCTGATACTCAAAACTCTGTCTAGCTTGATTTCTCACCTCTGAGTAGCTTCATACTCTTAGGGTAAGATATTACAGAATGTGTGTGCACTTCTGATGTAACCTTCAACTTTAGGCTTTGGGGCTAGAGGATGCACCTAGATCATCATGGTTAGTAACCAAATAGAGCAATATCCTGCTCCAAAAGATTGCAGAGTAAAAAGGAGTCTAACATACTTTAAGCAGTATATAGGCTTAATTCAGTAGTTAGAACATGTCTCTTTTGGCCAAGTGTTCTTTAGTTCATACCTGCTTTTTCCATAAGTCAATAACTTTATGCAGAAGTTCATCATCTTCTCTTGGTCCTGGATTGGTGATCAAAAAATCTATGTCATGTCCAATATTCTTACCCCTAGAAAAAATAAATAACAAGAACATTAAAAGAGTTAAGTTCCTGTTGAATTTTGCTCTGTTTCCAAAGAGAGTATTTTTGCTGCATTTTAAAAAAAGTTTGTAGAATAAAAGTGATAGTGATGCTGCTTAAAACATAATCAAAATGCAATATTTTATTTCTATTAGGGGTCTGTTACTGTTTTTTATAAAATAATAATTACAACTTTTTGATCTATGTCCTCTGCTTTTCAAGTAGATACTACAGATCCATTTGCAAATGTTAAATATCTCTCTTTCTTCCCCTTTAAGTCCCAGAAAGAAAGACTTCAGTCATCTTTGGATTTTAAAAAAAAGCATAATCAAAATACCATGTTACATAATATGAATCCAGTGCAGTAACAGACAAACTTGGCAGTCAAACTACCACAGATTAAAATATTCTTCTTTGCTTTTGATGGACATTTTAATGTACAAAACTGTGACTATGAACATTTTTATTGTTTCTTTTAAAAGCAGACATAAATCCTCTGACTATTTTGCATTTCTTTTAAATATAACAATGCTTTTTACAGACATTGAGATTTATTCTTTTTTTTGGGGACCGTTCGTCCTTAATGTGACTAAATCTCATTACACAAACTAAGAATTTCGTAATTAAATCAATGTGCACAAAATTTAATTGCAAATGCTCTTAATGAAAAATTATGTCATAACCTCTTGTTTTTCTCTGTTTAAGAATTCAGCTTGCCTTTCATCTACTTTCTGAAGGTGTTAAACCTAAATCTGATTAAGACAAAGCTATCATTGGAAAACAGGCAAAAGCATGTTATTGAAATGTTTCCCTTCAGAATTATAAAGTGTTTGAGAACACATGAAAATTTATCTCACAGTGCAGCTCATCTGAGTATTGCAGAACCAATACAAGGTTTTGATTTTGGTCTCGGTAATCCAACAGGAGCTACATACACATTTACAGAGTGCAATCAGTCCAGCCTAAGGAGAAACGAGAGAGGAAAAATTTCTGCAATGAGAATAATTCTCCTTTATGGAGTTGGTGGACTAAGCACTCAAAATCTGGAGTAGTGACACTCATGTGTAGCTCACCTCCAAATGTTGTTCATGTGTTTATGGGAAAAGTCTGCTCTTGCTGATGTTCACAAGGGCACGTGATGTTGTAGCTCAGGAGGGTTTCAGTCAACACTGTGTCAAGCACTCAGAGAACTTGTGAACTGCTATCCAAGCAATGAAAACTGTGTGACCCAAAAAAACCTTTTTTTTTTTTTTTAATTTCATTAAATAATTTATTCTCTTAAAATAATGCCTAAAACTGAATCTGGTTTCTTTAACTTGGAAATTTGTAGGAACAGAAATGATAGGCAGACTTGTCAGCTGCCATTTGTGTGACAGGAAATCATCTAAGTGATGGATAGTTGAACAGCATTAGCACAAAGTTGTAAGGAGATGAAAGTCTGGGGTTTGCATTTGACAAGCAGTCTAACTCACTATAATGCAACTATTGTGCTGTGTCTGCAGCAAAGTGGAAATTGCTTAAACAGGTGGAAATTATTTCAAAAGAGGTTTCAAACAAAGCATCAGTCTAGGCTTAGAAACTGAACAGCAATTCAAACTCAAGAAGTTAGAAAATATTTAGTATTCCATGTAACACTTGTTATTTTGTAGGATGCCATTCATTATCTTTAAAATTACAATAATAATGCAAAGCTCTTACATAGCACTTTTTGCTAACGTCTCAAAATATTTTTTCACAGGGAAGGAATTTACTATTCCTATCTTACAGATGCAGAGTGGCATAAGAATATTTGCTTTAAATTATTTTTAAATAAATCAAAGGAAGAAGTTGGAAGCTGATGGAATTGGGAGCTGATTCCAAATGCTTCCTCAACATGGACACATTTTAGATTAATATTATCTACAAAATCCTGCGACAATTAAGCCATAAAATCACAGGAAATCCAAGGTACTTCATTGGCCCTCTATTTCCCAAGACAGAGAGCATTTATTGAAATGTTTTCAGGGGTCTCTTTTTTTTGGTAAAATTAGAGAATTTAAATCTCATATTAGCACACAATATTAGTTATCTTCACAGTCAAATTTCACATCCTTTTTGACTAATTCACAACGGATAAATTTCTGACTGAAATTGTTAAGCTGTTACTGGAACATTTAGTTTAATTGCCACTAATACTCTTTACCAAATAATGTATTTCAGCCTAGAAAAATGTATTCTTTTCCTTAAAATAGAAAATCAAAGTAGTAAATTAAAAAGATGTATAACATACATTGCTCACAGCTTGTAAATCATGCACAAAGGTGCAGTAAGGAATACATGGATTCAGATCACCATTGTATTGAAGCTGAAGGTGGCCAATAATTTCAGCAGAGTAGGATTTTCACATATACATATGTATTTGTGTGTGCATACATACAAACATACACTGATGGGTACTCAAAGTTACATAAAGGGTAAGTTATTTGTCATTCACTGGCTGTTAAATAGAAAACACAGAATCAGAGCTTGGTACAGGGAGCAGGGTCTTAAGAGTTTTCCTCACTAGAAAGGCACCCTAGTCGGCACTCTACATTGCCCTTCCTCTGGACCTACAAATCTCCCATTTAATATCTCAGGGTGGCCTGAGATAAACCCACCTGAGCTCCTGTTCTTAGAACACAAATGAAAGATGGGAGATGCAGGGATTTGATTCTGGCAAATGACAATTTACATTCTCTAATCACAAAGACTTAATATAAAGTGAGAATACTTTTTTTAAAATAAAAAGAGCTGCCATGACATTTTAGTAAAAATAATATACACCCCCTTAACATCTATGAGAATTGCACAGAACTTGTCTATTTTCTAGATCTCCTATGAGATGACAGTGATAATCTGTCTAGTTTCTACATTCTACCTGTATAAGCAGGATCTGGAAAATTATTTGCTTACACCTGAAATTGCTGAAGTCCTGGTGAACCAGGAGCATAGATGTACCCCAGGAGCAAAGTAATTACAAACAGAGCTGGGGAATTCAGGTTTCTGAAGCTTTGAACAGGAAAATATTCGAGTTTTGGATTTCCTATTCAGATCCACTTACATCTTTTTCTTCTCTTCAAATTTAAACCTAAATCTTTGCTGAGATGGAGCTATAAGAAAACCAGCACCTTAAAGAATGAAAATTGCAACTTGCCTTTTGTTCTAATAATTTATTCAAGCCTGAAGACAATAAAAGACAGTGCAATATTAATTATCTGTATTCAATTCTTGGCTGACTAAGCTTGTATAAAGCTGGTAAATGTTTCTTAGCAGTCAATTAACTACCTTTAAGGTTGTTGGAATTATCTTTCTTGCTGTTATTAGATTCCAAATCATCAGATATAACTATCATTATTACAAAAACTTAAAGATATGAATGTATGGCAAAGGATAATCATATTATCTTAATCTACAATGTCAGCCTGCATGACTAGCCATTTAATATTTGTATGTGTGCAGAATATTTTTGGGATACTGGAATAATACATAATGGTTAAGACATATCAATGACAATTCTGATAAAATTATTTCAGCTGAGGGAAGATGGACTGACATTTCCCTACTACTCACAAAATGTCACTATTGAATGAGAACAATTACTTCTGACTTTAAAACCTTAAACACTATACTAGATTTGTCTTTGGGTTATTTAGGCTATTTGGTAAGGAGTTCCTGTGATGTTTTGCTTAACAGACTATATTTTCCTCATTTCAGAGATTCACACTTTATTCAGAGTGAGATTATAATAGTTTTTGCAAATCCTTCTCAATCTCTTACTTCACTTCTGTGTGAAAACAGTTCTCCAGTTAAGCAATTTACCTTAGATTTGTCCTTGTCAGCTAAAAAACAATTTTCCTGACTTTGAAATAAAAATGGAAAGGCAACTAGGAATTTTGGACCAGCAATCCAATTTATTACAAATGCTTTCCAGGGCAGTCTAAAATACTGTTTCTTTACAGCTGCCATACTGTGCAATTCAATTGATTCTCAAAACCATCTTAGGAAAGGCACTTCAACAGTCTCTTTGTGAAAGACGTCACTTAATATTCAGAAGAAGAAAAATATTTTCAATAGCTGTTCTGAAAGACCATCAGAGATGACTGGTGTCCCACTGGTTCTGCAGTCTCAGAATCTGGACTGGAAACCAGCTGAACAACTGCTATTTTTATCTCTCACAAAACACAGATGGAAAATTTCCAAAAAATTTTTTGTAGTTTGTTGTTGTTTTGGAGATTTTTGGTTGGGTTTCAGGGTTTCTTGTGTTGTAACTGTCCCAGCATAGCCACAACTACATTTACTAAGCAAATACTATCTATTCCTTAATCAGAGAAAATTCTTGTTGGCATGATAGACTTAAAAGTGTTGAACAAATTCCCATGTGTGTTAAATCCTTCCATGTTTACACAAGCATTCTGAACTTTACACATGAAAACACTGCCACAGACAGTCAGTAATGTCAATTGTTTGCAGGAAGTTAAGCATATATATTCTTAAGAAGCTGGTAGACTGACAACTAACAAGTGCTTATTTCCAATGTCTGATCAACTATGATAAATACTAAAGAAGCATAAATTTTGGGGGGGTTCCTGGAATTCAGCATATTCATTGCATATAATTAATTACATTATAAAGCTTCAAATCAGACACTCATTTAACAGCAAAAAACAGTACAATAAAGTGGGTGCAAATAATGGTGAACATAAACAGATTTGGCAAACACATTTCAAGTTTCTTTCTGTGTGACTGAACTTTTATTCCTGTCAAAATTGTGGAAAAATAATAATTGTGGAGGAAGACATGAACTCTCAAATACTGGGTGTTGGCTAGTGTTTCAAGCTAATCTGTTTGATGAAACTGGATTGTATTTACTAAAACAATATATTAATGGTAATACTCAGATGATAACCAATATTTTAGCCATTACATTTGCAGCCTATACACTGAACAAGAAAAAGCCCATAACTCTGAAATATGTTATGGAGAGTGATGGCTATCAGGAAAGACAATGAAAAAAAATTGAACCATCAGGAATTGCTATCAAGAATATAGCAAATATTCACCATAAAACTGGAAAGATTTTTTACTTATCTCTTTCTTGAGCATTTTATTGTACAGCTGTGTTTTGATAGGGAAAGTTAAGAAAATCAGTAAAAGTAATCCCAGACCAGTACTATGTGGAGTGGGCCTTAGACAGCACATGGAGAGTCTGCACAGAATATCAGAGGATTTCCCTCTCCCTTCCTTAGAGAGAGCTCAGATTAAAAGCAATCCAGATGAAAATCATTTGTATAGCAAGTTGGATACTACCTAAGATGCCAAAAGTTAATGCAAATTAATGACAAGCCCTTTTTTTGTTGAAAGAAATATGGGAATTCATTATATGTTAAATTAAGCATCATCTTCTCTGCATTCTTCTTTTGGGAAATGGAGGGAGAACAGCTTCTAGACAGACATCCCCAAGTGATCTGAAAATACTTGAGGATATTTGAAGATTTTCTTGAATATAGATGAGAAATACGTGTAAACATCTGAGAAGAACAGTTCAGCAATTGCTGAAGTGATGATTATGTGGCAATGGAAAAGGAATTAAATGTTGCAGAAGGTTACACATAGCTGAAGAAATGAAGATACTGTGATATAGCACAATGATCTTTTGTCTGAGCAGTGAAGAGAACACTTGAGTAAGTAGCAGAATCACTTATTTTAGAAATGGCAAACAAATAATTTATAAATACCATAAAACACATTTTCCTGAAGGGGAACTCTAGTAGTCTTAGTGTTCATGCACAGTAAAACATGTAGTTACAGCTGAAATGGAACATGCACACATATGTACACATGGTGCAAACATTTCTTTCTGTCTGTTCTGATATCAATGCCATATTTTTACTCTAGGAAGGCATCCTCTGTGCTGGGTCTCATATAACTCCCACTGTAACAGCAGCATAGAATTATTGCTTGACATCAGTTGAGTTTGACCAAATAGAAGTGGCACATGAATTCTGTCTAATAATTGCAGTCCTGATTAATTTGTTTCTACAACCTATCTCTAACCAACACGTGCCTTTCAGGAAAAGGAACAGACATTTATATTCCAAATCCCAGGTAGTCTGCATGCCTGTGGATTTGCTTATTAAGCAGTCTTTGCCAAGAAGTCAAAGAGGGTATATAGAACTTCTTACAGCCAGATATTAAAATAATTCTGAGTTACTGTCAGTCAAACTATGAAGAGCTATATATTTTCTTTATATAATCCCCTTATAAAGAGAAAAAACATTCTTTAAGCTTGAAGTACTGGACTGTGACATTGTTACAACTGTTACAGAGAAAGTAAAATCCTGGCTGTTTGACAGAAGAAGAATTCTACCAATTGCAAAATAGTTACAGAATATTTCTTGGCTCTGACTCTACAGATTTTCAAAAGTTTGTTACATAGTGCCACATCCTCAGATATAAATTACTAAGCTTTATTTACTCTGAGTTTTAATAAAATAGAAACGCAATGGTCTACCAAGTAGAAAAATAAGTACAATTCCCTGAATATTTTGCCTAAAGAGAATTTACTGAATTCAGAATTTAATCACAAGTCTATTATTCCAGTACGTTTTTTTCCCCTGACCTTTTTTCAGATCTGAAATCTGGACCCAGAGTAAGTGGCTTTATTGACCCAGAAGGACATTAACCTTGGATACTTATACAACTAGTACACTGGCAGGAAATGAGCAGAGTCAGAACTGTGCAAGGGTTTCTGAAACACTGATTTCATGCTGAAGGAAGGGAAGAAGTTATTACGTTTGCAACATGGTTGTTTCATTTTCAACAGGAACTGGGTAATAGTTAAGAGAAGTTAGAAAGTTATTTTGTTTGTGACAGAAAGTGTTTCCCAAATTACAATAAAATGCTGTAACATTTATTTGAAGTTATTTCCTCAGAAACTCTCTGTTACATATTCTGACAAATAAAGGTTCTGACAAATTCTGACTGTAGAGAGCATTAACAGCCCAAGTAGCAGCATTATACTGTACCAGCCCATTGCCAGCACAAATGATCAGCTAAGCCCTGTACACCACATGTAAGCTCTTCTTCAAATCACTTCCAGCTTTAGCTCAGGAGTTTTCCTTAATATTCAGGTCAGCTCCACATTTCCAAAACAACATTCAGATTCAACAATGTCAATGCCATGGTGGTTCACATACATATAGAGTAGGTAGCAAGAAAATAAATGCTCACTGAAGTGCAAAAGCAGCTCAAGCAAAGTTAACAATCCAAAAACACTGACACAGAGAAAGCAGAGACAGCAGAATACAAAATGTGAGTGCTGGCAAGCCTGACTCACACTGTGCAGTGACCACTTTGTCAGCCAAGGCAGAGGGAAAGAGGGAATACTCAGTCAGAATAAACCAGGGGCTCTCAAACATGCCAAAATTTAGCACCAGCCTCATTTGTTCTCTGTGCCTGATCTCCACCTTAAACATGACAGACCTAAGATCAATGAGGATGCCTAAAGCAAGATGCCATTTCATAGTTCATCAAATTAGACAGAAGGCTCATCTTTACTATTTATCACATTAAGCCATATTATGCTTCCTTAAGTTTGGAGTTTTAAGAGTCATAGATTACTCCAATTCCAGAATTAAAATTTGGGAAAGCATTCCAGTGCAGGACAGGGTAGTAAATAGGAAAACAAAGTGTAGAGATTACCAGGTTACTTTCTGCAAAAACTAATGACAAGTACTAGATGACAATTTTAAGCATGGTTATTAAAAATAGTAACCAAGGAGTCTGCTCCCTATCTTAGCACTGCAAGTATCTATGACAGTAATTTGTTATACTCCTGGTCCAGTGAATGCCAACACAGTCAGAACATGTTTTTAGAAATAAATTAACATGCCTGAAGTAATGAGGAAAACAATAAACCAGGATCTGATCAGGGCTCTGTAGAAGGTAGTTATGGGTTGGGCTTCTTCAGATAATTTCTGCTCTCCTGGTTGTTATTTGAATTAGATACTAATTGCCTTTAAAGGCAGTTTGACACTAGTGGGTCCCAGTCAGTGTCAAAATTAATTCTCTTTTCTTTCTATTGCTACATAGGTGGTAAGGTACAAAAAAACTGCCTGTGGAGATGAAAAGTGCCAGTGTGAGAAGATACTTCTGCTAACATTTTATAGCTGAGTTCAAGGCCCAGCCTTTCATTCACCCTACTGCACTTGGTTTGCACCAGCTGATAAAAACTTTAAGTTGAACATTTCCAGAATTGTCAGTCCAAACTGGATGAGAGTTTTTATTCTATATCAAAGGAAATTCTGGAATTCCTGCCCCCTGAGGGCTAATTCTTCCCTGATTGTTCATTACAGCACTCTTCTAGGGTATAGTTAATATCTGTAAGATGATTTAATAGGACGCTGAATAATGTCTAAAATAGCAATAATCTAATTAAATTGACTGAAATAAATGTTGCCACTAGCAAAGACAATTAAAATTAAAACTGAAATAATTATATATTTAACTGAAAAGATACCATACAGTTATGAGAACTACCCTGATTCTTTTTCAGGGAATTTGTGGGTAAAAAAAATGCTGTCATAGCTTTGTCTGCAGAATTACTTTTCTCACTAATTTAAGAATAGAATTATTTTGGTTACACTATCTCTGAAATAAAAACATAGTGCAAACTGAGAACTGTTCCCCTGGGCAGCTATAAATCAGGCTTCTACAAAGGCTTGAATTGCCAAAGGTAGCATATAGCAGCTTCTTCACCCAGCCAAGTAATTTAACATAAACCCAGCTGAACTATGTGAGTATTTGGCAAAGATTCACAGGTATCTTCTCTGGAAAAAGTGCTTGAGGGTGGACACTTCATTAAAATGTTATTTTTCTTGCCCAGAGTAACAGTAATTCTAATTCACTGGAGGCAGAAGCCATTTTCCACGGCTGTGGAATGTATTTATTTTATTTTTGAAGTTAATCCAGCTCTGCAATGAAGCAGCATTGGGTTTCTAATCCTTTCCCTTTAGGATCAGAAACCTTACTAGACAGCATAGGGGAATACAGCTTTAATACAGAATACACAAAACAAGCATTTTTGGTTTCTCATTTATTCAGCAGGGTATTGCTGCTATTGTGCATCAATAGCTTCTGTTCACAAAATCTTTTAGGGAAAGACCTAACAATGCAGAGAATTAATTACTTAAAGGATCTTCTTGTATCAAGTCAGGAGAAAGGAGCATTACCTGCTGCAGCAGAAGGGGCTGGTTATTTCTACAAGTTTTGTTCTGAGGGTAAAAATTACTGAAGTGAAGAGAACCAGTGAAAAACCTGTGCAACAGCACTTAAATTTACTTGAAATGTAATTTCACCCTCAGTGACTACATGGCCTCAAAAGAAAGGTGGTAATGCATGGCACTCAGCTCGTCTCATTAAATGCACTTTCAAAGACCAAGGTTTGTCATGCTTTGCTTGGCTGTATCTTTTATGACCCAAAAGAAACTCAGACATTTCTCAGAATACAAGACACTCTGGTACTCCTTTTCATGTCATGATGATAAGTTTTGCTTTAAGAGATATTTAATTTAATGCAACAAAAAGAAAATATCAGAAAACAGTTATTCAACTGAAGTACTTAAATGACCAATGTAGCTAAACTTAGACCTATTCACTGACCTCAGAAATCTTTCTTAGATTATTTGCACTTAAATTATTTAATTAATTATTTGGTTTATGTATTTAAATTATTTAATGTGTTAAACGTATTCTATGCAAAACACTGAAAATATTTCCCTGCCCTGTGAAAACAATGAATGGTGAATGGTGTGTTTATATATTGCCTTCTGTGGACCTTTAGCCAAATTGTTGTTTCAAAGCACATTTGGTTTAAAATAAGGCTGTGTAAGGATTCTCTTATACATTAGCATCTATAAAAAAACATTGTCATGGAACAACATGTAAACCTGAATGGAACTCAAAATTTGAAGAACTGATTAAAAAAATTGATCACAAACAAAATCACCTATTTTTGTATGCATTATCTTGAGGATGGCCACCTGTTATTCACATGCTGAAACTACTTCTCTCCAACCTTAACCTCAAATTTGTTAAAAACAGAAAAGTAATTCCTGTGAAAAGCAGTTGCAAAATTGTATTTCAACCAAATTTACCGTACACTATTACAATAGTTCATAAAGCTGTCATCCACCAGTCTGATTCCTTCTAAGACAACAAAATAGAATAATGGCCAATGAAAGAATTTAGTCACCTGCTTGTTATTTAGAAAGTATGGCTCTCTCTAGGGACTGTAATGGTTGCACAGCCCGGATGGTGCTGCTGTCCTCTGGCTTTCATGGATGGTCAGGTTGGAAGGGACCCCAGTGGGGTCCCCCTCGAGCAGGGCAGCCCAGAGCACTCTGCTCAGAATCACATCCACATGGCTCTTGAATATTTCCTGTGAGGGAGACTCCACAGCTTCTCTGGGCACAGGCACTCACACAAGTAAGAAATTTTCCTCTATGGGAAGAACATTTTTGACTTCCTTCCATGACATTGATGCCTGAACATGACTGTCACAAATTATACCCTGATGCTGAATACTTATCAATTTTGGCTTGTACACAAGATGACTTTTTGTTGCTAACAGCTTTAGCCTCTCTGAATTCTCTATTTGGAGTAAATTCACTATTCCACCAAGCAAAACAAAACTATGCTTAAGCTTTGAATCACTTCAAGTGCTGTCTCAATTTCATATAAATAGCACAACTGTACCTGGAAGCTGTCCATGTAATTTCAAGCTTTAAAGCTTATGAAATGTACCGTACCAACCTGTCACAGTTTTATTTAAAGTCATGACATACATTGCTGAAGTTTTGCTTTTGCTGTCTTGGCAAATCCTTTAAATTACACTTAATTTCAATCAAGCATTTCAAATGACATCACAGAAACCTCCTGTTTAAACAGATTTTGCCCAGTGCCAATCAATGGCAAAACAAAAACCACTTCAACACTGTTTGAAAAAGATATACAGTCCAATAAGTATTGATGTGGATTTGGGATCTCATATATTCAGCTGAAATGTGAGGTATGCAAACGAATTTAGTCTTAAAACATCTACCTAGTTTTGCATGTATGAACTCTTCTGTCAGCACATTCTATGGAAACAAGCTTTCTTCCTCTTAAGAAACAGCCTGTAAGACATGGTACAGCATCCTTAGTTACTAGCAATTTTACAGATTTTAATTATTCTGAAACCTGCAGGAAAAAAGAACATATTCCAATATACAGTGAGTACTGAGGAATCAGACTTGACTGGAGAGAAGATTTTTTTATTATTTATAAGATGAGGCATCTCAGTCTAGACCTGCTCAGACATCCTGAAGTACCTAGTTTCTTTTGGCCTAATTAAAAGCCTTGAAGACAACTTTAGAGTTATTCAAACTGGGAGACAGGGAAATTCAACTACCTCCAAATTTGAAGAATACAGCTAAGAGATTATTGTACTCAGATGCTCAACATTTTGGTGAATAATCCGAGTATTATGCACTTTAGGAGAAAAAACCCAAAACCCAAACAAACAACCAAAACCAAAACAAAACAAACCCAACCAAATAAGCTAAACAAAAGCAACAGCTACTGAGAGAGGAAGGTAAAGAAAATTATCTCTACCTCTGTCCAAAAATAAATTAATTTAATAAATTAAAATAAATTAAGATGAAAGAGAAGATTAAGGTTTTTGAATTTCTGTCTTTGGAGGTAACAGGTGACTGGCACTTTTCAGGACAGACTCCCACAAACTGGGAGAGCACTGGACCCTTCCAGATCTGGATTATCCATTATTTACAGCTATTACTTTATCTCAAGACCAATTCAGGTGCACTGTCCACATTCTGCTGGTGTTCTGCCAGAGAAGAAATTTGGCCAGAGCTGTCTACAGATTGTATATATACTCCAAACACCTAAAGGCAGGTATGGAATCCTTGCAATGCATTCTAGATTTAAAAGTCAAAAAGCTTTCCAGTTTTTTGCTTCCATCTCAGCTGGTGCATAAGCTGCTCAGGTGCCACATTTCAAAAAGCATTAGTGCAAACCAAAACCTCCGCCAAGTGAGAGGTATGTTGCTAGAAAAAAAACCTAGTGACCTCTTCAGCATCAATAATAATGCAGCAGAAAAACCAGAAAGGTCAGCTGCATTCAAATTATTTACTGAAATAAGTAAACAAAAGTCCACATTATTAATTATGAAATGTGTATATTTTAAAAATGCTTTCATTAACCTATTTTTCACACCTTTTTTTTTTTGCAACTAGTAAAAAATTATTTTGCAACTAAGGCAGTTTCTATTTACTAGCTAAAGTTTTTTCCTGTCCAAGACAAAATTGCTTGGTTCAGAATTAATTTTCTATTTTAGCTACTCAGAATCTCATAAATATACATAAGTTTATGTTTAAGATAGAGCATTTCATGCATTTCATTTTAAAGAAGAAGGTAAAAGTTATCTTTCTACACTGATACTTTAGTAACATCATCAGCTTTATAGCAACAATTTGACCTGAAGCTTCTGGCAGTAGATTGAAAACGTGAATTCAAACCCCATCCATTTTAATTCTCTCTAGCTAATTCTCTTGGGTGTTCCAGAAGGCTCATTCCTTTAACATGTCCTTTTGTCACAGAAACTTTCATCAAAAAATCCTTTACATGCGTGTCTACTTTGGTATTTCTAAAAATCAAAATGTTCTCTTTAAACAATTTAAAAGACAATACTAATGTTCATGCAAGGAAGAAATATGCATTTTCAGAATGCTTGAATTTTATTAAATGTTCAGCCTGGGTTTCACTTACTTGGCGGTGATGGGACAATCTGTAGAATCACCCTACCATAAAAATAAAGGTTTCTATTTGCTTCCTGCTCAGCTGTACTGGAAGTTACATAAACATGACAGTTTTTCTATTAAAATTCCTTGAACTGAGAAATAGATTGCTTGCATCCACAGTGGGGGGGGGAGGGGGGGGGAAAGACAACCAGAAATAAGACATCTCTCAGAAATTCTAACATGAAATAGGATTAACACTTCTGCTTGAGCTGATAGTATAATGGCCAAGGAGTGCAGGTAATTGTTCAAGCATTTGGGCTAATGACAAAGACACGAGAAGACAAATTTTGAATTCTGGCATTTTGGAGAAATATGCGTCATTATACTTTAGTTGTGATTACTTTAAGGTATCTATTCCATCAAAGGGGATACATATAATACATTTGTGTAGTTGCCAGCAGAAAGCTGCAACATGGCAAGTTCGAGTATAGCCTTTCTACCAAGTTTTACTCAAGTACTTCTGAAAAAAATACACACAGTTTAAACTTCAAGCACTTGCATAATCTGATTAGATTTAAGAGAATTGCTCATTCATTCAAATTTTTAGAGTGAATTGTGAAATTTTTCCAGGATTGAGATGACATACAGATTTTCAAAAGCTGCACTTGCTGTAGTAGTTACAGCAAGGTAGGTAGGGAAATTTACAGATACATAATGCAAAGAAAATGAGATTGTTCCCTTCCAATAGCTAATTTGGATTGTGCAATCTACTAATTTTGTCTAAGGGAAGAGGATTTTATCCCTAATCTATGGCATACACTTAGAGAACTAGAGAAAGAAACTGAAATTCAAAACTTTTCTACTTGGTTTACATCAGTGATTTGAAAGACAGCTGTGTGGTGTGAATGTTCACTGTTCACTGTTTGCCAGCAGTTTCCTGAAGCTGAAATAGTCACACCCTTTGGGCCAAAACAGGTTATTCCATTTGAGAAAATCTTTTAAACTATGCTATCAAAGGAACACTGCATTTCCACAGAGAAAGGCTGCTAATATATCCTACAAGTATAGGCATACCAGAAAAGCCTTTTAAAGTGTGGAAAAGCCTGTCACTAAATCTAACTTCTAACTTGAGTAAATCCCTCCACTGTAAAATCTTTTTCTCCTCCTTCACAAAATTCCTTTGCTCTGCTTCAAGATGTGGTTCTCCATCATTCTAAGGAGCCCATGAAGTTGACTTAGTCGATTTAATTCTAGTATGAAAACTTCTCTGACTATTACTAACCAACTTCCCTAATCCCAAACCATGGCAAGGAAATACTCTGTTTGAGAATGTAGCTCCTTTGAGTTCTCTCTGTGCCCTTCATCCTGATCCAGATATTATAAAACTCCAGCCATATATTTTCAGAGAGCCTATCAAAGAACAAGACATGTCATATTTCTTTTATTCTTTTTCTGACTTCTTTCTGAAAACAATCCTGACTTTTTCAATCTGCACTGTTTTGGGACCTCAGGTAATGAGATATTTCAAGGGTCTCTTCAAGAGAGATACATATTTCAATATTCAAATGAAATGTGAAGATGCATTCCCTGGGTCACCATTTCTTGCCAGTTCAATTTTTCAAACAATCAGTTGAAAGTGACCCCCTATTTTGTCATGATTCAACTCAAATCAATGTCCAAGCTCCCATTGACCTTTCAGTGAGAACAGATGGGTTGTTCACATTCCATTTATAAAATAAAAAGGGTGAGGGTAAAATCTACATTGGCTAAGTGTAAGCATAGTAGCATTTATTGTAATGATACAAATGCATACTATAACAACAAGACATTTCATAAACAACACTTAAATAAGGATACTTTATCCAATATGTAACATCTCCATTGGATATCATATCAAATGATATTATCACTAAAGTAAACAAATTAGGTGCAACTGGACACATCAACCATTGCAATAGAAACAAATAATCAGGTGTGTTCCTTGTGTTTATCCACTAGACCTGTGTCTAAGTGTAAGATATGTCAAGATAAAAGGAAAACATTCTGCCATCCTAGATCAATAGCACAAAATAAACTATGCAAGGTTAAAATTACTTTACAAGGTACAAATTATTTTATGAACTAGCATGAATTTATAAGCACATACATGAGAAGAAGCAATCCACAAAGCTTTAATGGGTTTGGGTGTTTTGTTCTCCAAGATAGCCCCTAGTGATATGAAAGAACAGCTATCACAGCAAATTATTATAACCAAGTCTATCATATCAGGTTTTGCTGCTATTTAATGCTGATTTTCCATTCTTCAAAAAGATTGCCTGAAACATTTCCATCCACCTCTCCTACAGTACAGCAACAATCCATAATATATTCCACACTTCCAAACTAACTGAAAGCAACTGAAAGGACTATTTCTGACTATTATCTTTTCATTCATGCCTTTCACACACGATCTATTGTAAACCTTTCTAGTCTTTTCTTTGTTATCTGACAAGTAGAATATATCCTGTCTGACTCATATTGGAACAAAAAAAAAATTTAACCAGCAGCTACCTCCTTGTTATCATGTCACCATACCACTAGCAAGATCACATCACACTTAATTAAAATGTTGTGGCTACTCTTGCTCACAGGGATCTGCAAAATTTATCCTCTAGTTGCAAGGTCACTGATGTTTGCAGCTTTTCTCATGATTATCTGACAGGAAAACATCATTCTTAACTTGTGCTGTCAACCATCTTTACAGCAACTAACCAGTCTACAATAAATCTTGACTCCTGCTAAAGAGTCTTTCAGCAATAAGTAAACTCTGCTACAAATGACCTGTTTTCAAGCCGTGTTCCTGGGAACAAAACCATGGAAAAATATCAAAGTACAATATGTAGTGTTAAAACTGATTAAATTGAATTACAACTGATTTTTGATCTCGTGACTCTTAACATCAGGCATTTCATCCTGTCTCTGAACCACCTGGCACGTGAGCCTGCAAAACCTCTTGTGCACATGGTGAACCACAGAACACTGTTTGTCACAGTAACTGTTCACTAAAAGAATGTAAAATTTTCAGAACAACTTCATCTCTGACACAGATGCTCTGAGAGACTTATGAGTAAAGCATATCAAAAGTAGGAAATATACTCAAAAATACTGAGGCATCAGAAACTGCTCAAAGAAAGCACAGATTCAAGAAAGACTGCACACAAGACAAAATGTATTAAATCATTTCTACTTCTGGCCTGAATCACTTAGGCATAGACACTGCAGTTGATAGGTAAGAGATGCTTAAGTACCATTGTCTGAGACAAAATGAGAAATAGACACTTGTTTCCTGGTGCACCTAGATATGGCTAACAGAAAGCTGGCTAAGCATTATTAGCATTATTCTGTCTGCCTTAGCACATTAATTAAGCCTCCTAATCATAGCCAAGCCCTATTCTTAGCCTATTAATGCTACCTTACTGTTGACTTTACTGCTGGGAACTTAGTCTAAGACTGCTGCTAGAGTTTTGATTCAATTACCCTTTATACAGAGTTCTGATTTGATTTTCCTTTAGAAAGAATGTCACTTCTTCTGCCTGTCTCTTAGTGTTACAAAGACAATTGTTGTCTCTCTCTTCATTCCATTTCCACCTTGAATGGCCTTGATTTTGTAAGGCATCCTCTTCTTAGCAGGTGAACCCAAATGAAAATATTTTATAGATAACATGGAAGGAAAAGATCTATCAAACTAGGCATCTCCATCTCATCAAAGTCATGGATGCTTTGATTTGACCTCTTGTGCTTTATGTTTCTCTTTTATCTTACTACTTTATCTACAATCTCCTCTGTCTTTTTTTAATCTTGCTACTTCATCTTTTTGTGAGTATATTCCACTATCTTAATAGCCTTCCTTGTACCTAATGCTCTATAACTTTTAGAAGATTTTTACTTACCAGTTTTATGTACTATCATAAATATATTTTACTTTACAGCTATTTATTGGTGAGACAACTCGTAAGCTTAACACTCATCCATACATCCATACATCCATACTTTTCAAGTAGTATATTTTAAATATTATACTTGAACATACTTCTTGGCCTAAGTATTAAAATTGATTCATTTAAATTCACTGGCTGAGCATTTCAGAAACAAATGCATGGTGTTAGCTGAATTCATGTCAAATGTCTATAAGAGACTCTCCAATTATTGTGACTCTTCAGAGCAGTACTTCAAAAATATGATGCTTCCCCATAATATCCATGTGAAAGAAAAAAATGCAAACATTTTTTTAAAACCCTCACTAACGACTTAAAGCATTTGGTTTTGCTACAAATTCTGAGTGATAATTATAGTTGATTGTTTATTCTCTCTCTAATCACTCCATTTATTATTCACAGTGCGGATTTAGTAGAGCTGGTCAAGAAAATGAGAAAAAACAAAAGGATTTAGGTGAACAGTGAAAATAAATGAGACAGAAATGTTTTAATAAAAGTTGTCAATTCAATTTGTTGTCTAAAATCTCAAACAAAATATTGCAGTGATCTTGAAAAGGCATTGTGATGTTTCACAGAGGTTTCTGTGCCTCTGACTACCTCTTCCAGATGCATATTCCCTTGTCTTCAAATGACACCACATCAGTATGAAATTTCTATAGCTGAGGCTAGTCATGAAAGAGAAATTCTGAATAGAAAATTCATTTTGCTAAAGAAAAAAAGGCCTTTGAATTATAGCACCTACCAGAAAAAGAATTACATTTCTGCGCAGCTCTTCACTGAGAATTGAAAATTTTCACAGAAAACAAACAAAACTCATAAATATTTTGGTAGATATATTACAAGTAACCCTAAATATAAATGTATGATTCACTTCAGTCACTAATTTAGTTTCTGGATAGAGAGCTGTTCTATAACACCACAGATATGTCTTAGTCTACGATGCCTCTTCCCAAAGAGCAATACACAAACTCTCCTATTCCCTAGAACTAAGAAGAAAAAAACAAAACCAAGTAACAAACCAAACATCACTGAAAAGCCACTAAGATAAAATCACAAAAAGAATTAATCAAATCTTCACAGAATTTAGACTCTTATGCATAATGTAGCATACAATAAAATTCATAAATTAGTGGAAATTACTTATTCATATTCTTCCTTTACCATATTTTCTATGCAATATGCCCAATATCAGTAGCACAAGAGAAAACAAGTCTGGCAAACTGCTTGAGCCCTGTTGTATGCACTTCAAATCCATTGCAGCACATATAACATGACTCTGCTACAGAACAGTCCTATGGTTACCACCATTGATCTTGCACAAGTATTTAGCATAAAGAATTGCTTGTCCTTTCTACAGAGTTTGAAAATAAAGCTCTTTCAGTCTGTGAATACATCTTTGGACATGTTAATGTTAGGTACCAATTATTTGTACAGCTTCCTTTTTAATCATAAGAGCTTTTATTACCCCATGACATATCATACTAATCTATTCCCAAACTACCAGAACATTCAAAGAGCAACAGTTCAACCCTTATGCAGGAAGCAGGTTTTCCAGCTTATTAAATTATACTGATAAATCAATTTTAGTACATGCTCTGTATCATGCAACCTGCCTCCCTACCTCAGCCTCAGACTACATGTCATAATAATACCTGAGGCCATCAGACTTAGTGTGAATTTCTTTTTTGGATGACATGGTGTCCTCTTCAGATTGTCTCAGCACCAGTGCCTGTGTCAGGTACAAAAATCCCTTTCTGAAGGAAAATACATATTTATGTAATATATCTTTTATGCTCACTGAAAATTATGTTACTTGTATATTGGAAGAATTGTGTTCAAGGAAGGGCAAAGCATTTCTCCTTCCAAAACACCAGAGGAGTGTTTTTAAGATAAGTCATACCAGAATTTAGTAATTTACATGTTTAATTTCCATAATCCACTACTGCATATGCTAATTGTTCTAAAATTATGAATTAATATTTTTCAGTTACATAGCATAATAAAAACCACAATCATTTTTATTGCTAACCTTTTAAAATGGGAATGGTCAGTAGAATATGCATTATTAAGTACATTTAATTGATACAGTGGTACTATAAACAATTGTATCATACCCTTTTTATAACTTTTCAAAACATTCCCTTTCACAAAACTTGTGTAAATAGTGCAAAACCCGTTTTTACATTTTTGGAATTCTAATGGTATATAATCTTAAGGAATGGCAGTGCAGAAGCCACTGCAGCTTGGAGCTGGGAGTGCTGTAATTTGTACTGACAGCTGTCACTGCTCCTTTCCACTTAGGTGTGTCTAATGAGCCCCCCGTCAGGAGAGATTGCTTCTTGTTTCAGAGCTGGGACTTCACATCAGGAGAAAGCAAGTTAGCTGCTAGTTATAATCTGACACTCACACAAGCTACCAAAATGGCAAAACTCAGTGCTGAAATCCACTCTAGCTGATGACAACACCATTCTCTTGCATTTGAATAAGCAAAGCCACAGGAAAGGAAATATCCACAGCCCAAATCAGCCAGCCCAGCTTCCTACACATCAGATACCCAGATGGCTTTTGCTCTATCCCATGCTGAGCAGTAACCCCAGAAGGTTTTACTTTCCCCATGCTTGCCCTCATACACAGGAAAAGTTTTATCACAGTGAGTAGTCTCTGTTACATAGTGAAAGTTTTGAGACACTGAAATCCAAAAGTGAGAACAAACATCAAACAGAACTATGGAAACAGCAAACATGCTTTTGAACAAACTATGGTAGATTTCTAACAATTTGTATGACTTTTTGTGTAAGTAAAAGGCATACTATGTTGCAGACACTAAATCCATGAAAAGATTAAATTAAAACATTTTACATTTGTACAGAATGAACCAATTTATAAAACGTTGGACATTTACTGTTTCGGTATTAGATTATTTGTAAGATCTCAGAATAAATTTCTATGTGCATTGTTAACTGACTATTCTTCACACCATTTCATAAAATGCTTTTAATGTGTGACTTCTTGTCAAATAATTTTCATCACTTCTCAGTCACGCATTTTTCTTAAGACTTAAATAGATCTTTTTGAGTTCCTCTTCCTTAATTTCCATTCACTGACAAAACAAAGATGGGAATTTTTTTGTCTCATCTCTGCACATTATCACTGGCATTACACAAAAAAAAAGATTCTTCTTTTGACATTGCTTCTCTATAAATGGATTAAATGAGCTGTGAATATCAGCATTTAACCAATAAAAAAAGATCTTTATTTATTTAGAATGTATCAGATCTGCTTCATCTAAAAGTCTAATTGAAAAGGCTATTCAGGTCAGCTGTGATATTAGAAGACAACTGAATCACATTTAATGCTGCTTAAAGGATGTGAATGGGCTGAAAGAAAAATTAAACCATGGCCATTAAAATTTAATTTGACTTAGTGAAGCCATTAACATTTTGGTTTTATGCAGTGGCAAGCATTCTAAAAATATTTCCATATAATTTAGAAACCTAGAAGTGCCAAATGGCTGCCCCTTACATAGCAAAAATGATTGAATGTGACCTTACAGGGCAAATCAGTGAAGAAAAAGCAAAAGGACAAAAATTGTTCAAAAACCATTATTAGCTGTCATTCTGTTCTTCCTTCAGATATAAAGTGTCTTCTACTCTAGTAATTGCCCACTTTGTTTTTCATTTAACATTCAATTCATTTGGATATCAAATAAACATGACATGAAGATGTGGAAAGAAATAATCTATTTTTAAGACAATACCCTGTCTTACTTATAGAAGTATACCTGCAGTATGCTGCTTTGTCACCACAAGTTTGCCTTTGCAGTTTGAAAATGCCATTCCAATATCCCTTATATGTAACAGCAAATTTTTTTAATAGCACAACTCATCTTCAATGCAGTAACTTCAAAAACTTCCATCAGTTTTAAATGAAAATTTGAAATACCAGAGACTTTAACAGTCCCAAAATAATACAATCTTCAGACATTTCATATCTTGCTTTATAACATTATTTGTATTGCTCTGGCTGACATACTAGCAGCCACTATTAGACTTGATAGGAAACAGAGAACTCTTCACAGTGTGAGGGCACTTACAAAAGCATTCCAGAAGGTACAGGGTGATCATAGAAACTGTAAGACCAAGCCAGGGAGTTTTCTGGCTCTGCACACTGAGTGTAAAACTTCTGGCTTCACAAAAATCAGCCACCTCCATTCCACTTGAACTAGTTTTAGACATAAGACAGGTACATGGCTAAACAGCATCACTCTAATGATCTAGAACATCGGTGAAAGTAGGAAAGGGTCAAGTACTGTTGGGCATGTAAAAAACTTTAAATCAACAAGTTTTTGAAAGACTTTTAAAGTATATGCTTTGCTGAGTACTCAATTTTATTAAGTTCATGGATTTTTACAAAGTTCTTTTTGTCTATAGCCCTCAAATACCTTATTCATCAGTTTCTACTTCATGATTCATTGTGGCTAATAATAGATGAAATGACTGGAAAAATAATCAAAGCTCTAATGACAAAAGGAAGTATCTGAATTACTCCAATAGATTATCCTTTAAATTGACTTGGATAGCCATTAATTGGATTTTCTCCTTCCCCAACTTAATTTTTAATGGATTACAGAAAATTAAAAGCAGAAACTTGTGATGATCCTTGTCCTTTCACAATTACAGGGCTTCTAACTCCTGCCAGAGAATATTTTTACTTGCAGCATATCAATACCTCTAGTTCAAATATTTCTAATCTTAGGGAGTTTGGAAAGGCAAAGCTGTTTTACTAAGATCTGCAGCCAGGCAGATCAGAACATCTCCAGGTTAAAACTCTCATGCAAACCAGGCTTCAGTTTATCTGCAGTTTATCAGAGGAAAGGCTGTGCTCATGAATGATAGCCAAGCAGTTTCTCCAGTCTGTTGCTAGAATAATTGCTACATTATTCCAGGATCTGCTTAAATTTGAGTGTGTACAAACTAACATATCAGCTTCAATGTTCAGTGAGCAGCTTGCCTCACAGCTCCTTTATAGCAGATTTCCCTCTGGAAAATAAAATTAAATACCAGCATATAAAAACTGTATTTCTTTTAACAGCAGTAGGAAAAAAGTGAGCAGAAAATACAATTTGGACTTGATTGTGTTTTGGAGTAAAAAAAAAAAAAAAACATTAAAATTAAAAAAAGAAAAAAAACATAGAAATAACTGTACCTGAGAACAGTGTAATGCAAAGGTACACTGTAACAACAAGATGCAAGTAGAATAAACAATCTCTGCTTAGGAGTTTGCCTAAAAATTTAATACAAGAATCTTTTGCAGAATTGCAAAAAAATCTAATTCTATTAGTTTAGCCATAAGTCTAGCATTATTTTAATCCTAGATCTGAGGGGGAAGAAAATAATTTCTATAATAAGACTTCAAATACATTTACTCTGAGAACCAAAAAAAAATATTTTGTGTCATGCCAGGTATTCTAACCTCATTGCAGAACATCTACAGCCTCCAAAAGAATACTCTTATTAGGCATATCAAAAGTTCAAATAGATATTTTTATCAGGATCAGAACTTGTGATCAGATGTTCTATAATTTATCAAGAAGTTCAGCCAGAAACCACATGATGAGCTCAATTAAATAAACCACAAAGTCTTACATATATTCTAAAGCTTGGAAAACATAATATTCCTCAGACATTCAATCTCTCTCCTTTATGAGCATGTGCCAACACAGTTAGGTAAATGTGATTCCACATGCCATAGAGAAGTCTTATTTCTGAAACAAAGGCGCCACAATAACCTTGGCTATTTATCACTGCATGAACCTGCAAAATAATCTCTCAGAGTGTTTCTTTGTCTCAGCTATTTCATCTTATCTCCAAGATTGAAAGAAGAGATATCTTTAAATTATTTTCTTGGTACAGAACAGGAAAGACCAGAATCTTGTCCCGTGTCATTACTTTATGCATTCCTTTGCCTTGTAGGAAATGTCACTGCACACAGGAAAGAATTTTTTGCATTGTAATGTACAAAAGTATGGCAGTGGTGCCTGACAAACAGAGTCACCCTGTCCTTTGCTCTCTTCATTGCTTTTCTATTAACATTTCTTCTCTACAAATTTTACAGAGTATCAAATCCTCATTTCTAAAAGATAATATAAAATTCAAGCAAGGAGATAGTGATCTACACTCAGGTTCATGTTAGAACAGAATTAACAATAAGAGAGACTGGAAAAAATCTTCCCTGAAGACTGATGCAGCATGGAAAAATTAACCTCCTACAAAGATAAAAATACAATACAAGATACACTACTTCATGATGCAATGCCCAAGACACTTGAATAGTTTCTTAAGGACTGAAATATGAAAAACTACCTAAAACAAAGCCTCTCCTAATCTACTTCATTTTCTCTAAAGGCAAAGGTAGGAGAAGCCAACAAAAGTGTATCTAAGTAAGTGTTTGAGAATGTGAGAAATTAAATCATAATACTAAGAGGATCTCTAAATAATTTTCCAAAAACTAAGTGCCTAGTGATGATATAGTAACCGTGTCCTCAAAGCATAGATACAATTCTGCCGCTTCAGAGCTAACCACAACTGTGTTACATGCAACACCATAAAACTGAATCCTAATTTGTAAACAATTTGTGAATCATATGGACAGAGCACACAGACAACCACTCTGAAAATTCAGTTCTTACATATATACATATATATATAAAATATTCCTATTACTGTATGCAATTTTTATTCCGGATCCTTTTCTGAATTTAGAGGCTGTGGGTCTATGTATTGAGATATGAATAACCAGTAAAGAGACTGAAACCATAAACTACAATAGGATATAGTGCTTCCTCCAAGCATTTTTAACCTTATGACACTCTCAATTTAGATGACATCATCTAAAGAAAACCCCAAGTATCAGCAGCTGAATCAAGTTATCTAAAGCCCAGGATTTTACAGAATATCATGATAATGCCCCAGTGTATGGCAACCTCTTCTTGCAATTGCTCTGAAACCAGATATTAATATGGAACTACACAAAAAAGGGGAAAACCATGAAACTGCCATGAAACTTCCTGTGAAGTTTTTTTCTACTTGTCATTACTAATGACCCTACAACAATGCTAATATTACTATTAATGGCATTAACATACTGCTAACAGGAATAAAATTTTCTGTAACATGCAGTGATATACACAAAATGAGATAATGCCATTACTATAGAAATCTTCTTAACTCTCTTCATGGAATAAAATTACTCTTTTAATATCCACAGAAAAAATGTTGTCAGGTCCACAGTTTAACTCATTTAAAAATGATAACACACATTAGCCTGAACTACACTCCTGTTTTGGATATAGCTGGGACAAGTGCATTATTAATCAGGGATGTTGCTTATTAGAGTAAGGGATTTCTTCTCCCCATCCCAGGGCCTCTGTTCATGTAGGAAGGGAACCTTCATTCTCAGTGGGTTTTGTAAATTTTAAGGTGCTCAGAATTTGTCTTACTAACTTAAACCTCAAAATAAGAAAGGCTGAGCATTGAAAATAATACTATGACAATTCAACTGTGAATGGCAAATTCAGGATTTCTAATACCATTGTCCATGGTGTGATTTATATTACACCATCAGCATCTTTGATTTTTCCTTCTCTGCAGTCACCTGACACCTTCCCTGAGCAATGAAATACATTCCACACCATGTGGGTATGATTTATTTTATAAGTACAATTGTTCTATTTCTGTATTTCCATGCATTTCAGTGTTGCAATTTCTGTTTCAAAATGACCCAGATAAGTGTTAGAAAAGGTTGAAAAAGAAAAACTCTCCCAACATCTCAGTTGCAGCTATACCCACTGAAACCCAAGGAATGCTTTACAGGCAATTAGCCAAGTGCTCCTGTAGGAAAACAACAAGGGATAAACTTATTTAGACATCATTAATTTATTAACTTCTGCTCCTGAATTAGTTCAAATTAGAAAGATGTGAAGGGTTGCCATCATAATTCTTTTTTTTTTACAAGACTAGAAAAAGAAGCCATACAAAAGACCAGAGGGGAAAGATGAACCAATTCAAAGAAAAGTCCATGAACAAGTTGGCTGGGATTTAAAATAAAACTGAACAAAACTTATTATTTACTTTACCTTTATACTATGCTTCTCAATTCTGATTAAAATAATTATTACATCATCTGATTTCATGACATTTCAGGAATTTAAAGGAAAGTATCCAGTAACACAGTAAATACATCCATCCATGTGTGTATGTAATAGATTTGGGGGAAAGAATGTAACTTTCATCTCTATTTCATTTCTATTGAATCTCCAAAACTGTAGGTCTCTATGGAAGTTCTGCTTGCTGTAACTCATCCAGTTATCCTGCATGGTAAGGTTTATGCAGCTCATGACTTTCAACTCTCCAATCAAAAATCTGGATGGAAATAATCAACTGTTAATTTTTTCCAAGTTAGGAAACAGGAATACGAAGCAAGGCAAATCTGGATCCTGGGGAATCAGTCTATCATTCAGAGCCATCCTGAGCTATTTTTCCTCTTATGTTAGCAGTGTACAAGATGTAGTATGAGGCAAAGGTACAACTTGGCTATGTTATTGAATTATTTATATAATGATGAAAGGAACAAAAAAAAATTTGGTAATTGAAAACTGTGAGCTACTTAGCTTATACAAACTTCTTGTAGAGCATTGACACTACAGACAAAAGGCAAAAAAGAACAGATGTAGTCAATCCTATTGCAAGTCATCA
Organism: Oenanthe melanoleuca; assembly: GCF_029582105.1. Lineage (NCBI taxonomy): Eukaryota > Metazoa > Chordata > Aves > Passeriformes > Muscicapidae > Oenanthe > Oenanthe melanoleuca. The sequence goes on along the minus strand of NC_079340.1, from coordinate 20,340,798 downwards.
ATTAAAATATAGATAAGAGGAAAGAGGCATCTCAATCCATCTAGTTGTCTGAAAATCCTACACTGCAGCATTTATTTTCCACGGGCTTAGTAAAATGTAATTTAGGACTGACATATTGAATTAGATGCCTTTAAATGTCCAGGAATACATTGAACTATAAGTTTCAATATGTCTTTTGTACTATTGCATGCATTTTACTTTTCCCCTTTCTTCATATTAAATTGTTTTTCTGACTTGGACTCTCTCACTGGTTTTTCAAAACCATTACAATCATCTGCATCTACAAAACACAGGAACCTGGGACTGTCATAGAATTGCTCTCCTGTTTGAAAAAAAAACAAACAAGCCAACAAACAAACCCACAAAAAAATGTTGAAAAGGAACTCTGATACTTTCCCATGAATCTTTGGTTTTTCCAAGACACAAACACAATCTTTTGGTTTTTTTATGCACCTGCATAAAACAGCCAAGTGACCTCATTGTTTTTCACTCACCTCCTGAAACCACCAGTTATGGTAACTAAAGCATCTGGTAGAAATGAACACACAGTATTCTTGACAATCAAGCTTACTGCATCTGCTTCTGCTTTAGACACACAGCTAACAAGGTCTTCATAGTAGAGAAATCCTGGAAATTAAAGGGAAAAAGTGCTGATCACCCCACAGAAATACTAAAATCTACACAGCACTATTAAAGGTCCAAATCACAGGTGGTGTGGGTACAAGGCATCACAGACAGCCTCTTTCTTCCCTCATCTTTGTCCTTAGAGTTGATACATGTTTTTGTCATTATAATTTGTAATGTAATTTGTCAACACAGCAGTCACAATAATTTCTTAAGTCCTGAATATTTATAAATTACTCTGACTTGCCTACCAGCTCCCATCAATAGTATTTTTGGATTTACTGTTTCAAAAGGCAGTCTTCCCAATATAATGGTGTTCTACACAAGTACAGAGGTCAGAAATCTGTGCAATATCCCAGCTATCTTATTTCTGATCACAGGGCTTGTGTCTGTATGGCAGCTTGCTCCACATTTGAATATGACATGTAAAAGAGAAAGGGACAAAGAAGACTGCACATAAGAAAGCTGATCCAAGGGATTCTGAGGTGATGTAAAGCACATGAATTTAAGGGATTCTGAGGTGATACAGAGCATGCCAATTTAATGCAAAAATAAAGCAACATTATTTTAATGTCATATTACAGAATATGTTTTCCTTAATGTAACTTTCTTTGTTTCAATTAGTTCCTTTATTTAGGGAAGCAGAGCATAAACACAAGATCTGTGGGGAAGCAATGTTATTCATATGATCATGTTTAACACTTTAAAGCTAAGATGTGCTAGGATTACAGAAAAAAATGTATAAGTACTTTATGATAAGTCCAGATTTATCAGTGAAGTAGGGCTGCCTTGAGGGAGATAGATCTCCTCTGAAAAGTAGTTCTATATTTTGCCAATTTTGTAATTTTTTCACAACTTGTGCAGTAATGAGCCATTAATAGTTATGAGTGTAAGAGATTTCATTTGGTATCTGTGTAAGCAATTTAAAAATATCCATATTCCTCTGTTTTGAATGGCACAACTTTTAATTAGGAGCTCAGCGGCCCAAATATTTTCACGTAATTATTCAACAGACACACGACTGTAGCAAGAGAACAAATGCATAAATGAGCTTTGCCTTCCCTTGTGATCCTGTTATCCAGTTCTTAGAGCACTGAGATACAAGTTTTTATGACACTTTCACCTTACCTGCTTTCTGCATTTTTGACAGCTTCAGGGTCTTGTCAGCTTTTACCTCTTCCACAGTCCGCAAACCCATTCTGTACCATTTCTCAGATGTCTTCACCCCCACTCCAAAGACTGAAGTAAATTGCTAGGGTCAGTAGAAAAACACTTCAGTGTTGTTTTCTAAATGAGCAGTAAATTAATAATAAGTAGGTAACAGCAAGACTTCACAAGGAAAGCAATGGGTAGAGTCACTGAAGATAAATAGTGTGATACAAATTCAGCTTCCCTTCTTTGCATGACTACATTGAACAGAGGACTGGTTTTATACATGGACAGTTCTCATTAATGTGAAATCTAAACAAAAATACAGTAGTAGTCCCAGCACCTGTATGTAATTTACTAAAATGTACACTTTTAATTAAGGTTTGAAATAAGGGTTCTTAATAGAAATGCAAACAGCAATGTTAGGTAGCTCAATTCCTTGACACTGACCTGACAGAATAAGAGATGCCACAAGATTATCTTCATTATTTGATTGACATTACAGCTTTGTGCAATATGCACTTCCGGCTCTCAAAACAAAAATTAAAAAAAAAAACAAAAAACAAAAAACAAAAAAACCACACAAAACCAAAAACAAATAAACAAAAAAAAAAAAAAAAAAAAAAAAAAAAAAAAAAAACAAACTAGGGAAGGAAAAATAAACCAAAAAACAACCAAAACCCTCCAAACAAACAGAAAAACTGACACACAAAAAAACCCAGCCTAAAACACCCCAAAATCTACCAATCTATCAGAAATTGTTGTGTGGTCGTATTCCATCTATTACAAAGTAATTTTGTTCACTAACCTATTACCCATGAAAGGATGTAAAGCAAAAATGTCACAGTTGTAAGCATCACTCAATGGATCGATATCTCAGCTGAACACTGATATGAAAGCAAGAGCAAAAACCTCCATGCCTGTTCTTTATGTTCAGTTTGTCAATACTGTAGCTCTCCACACTTTCTTTGTGTTTTTATGGAATTAAATGAGTAGCTGTGTTAGACAATAATAACTGCTCTTTTCTATTGAATCTACAACCTCTGAATTCCCAGCATGCTAGCTTTGTGTTTTTGTGAAGATATTAATTTCTTGGAAATAATTAAGATAAAAAAGAGAAGAATTAAAATAATGGATAGGAATTTCCCTACATTTTGTATACAATGGGTGAAATTACCTACTCTTTGTCTGAATCATGGGAGCTTATAAAGGGATATGATTTTTTAAAATGCTTAGATTGTTATCTTTTAATGTTTTTGCTAGTGCTGAAATATTTTCAAAAGAGTCTATTACTGGGTTTAAAATTATTCTAGGAGATTAATTAACACTGAGACAAAGAAGTAAAGAAAAAGGATTCTATGCACCAAATTTTTAGGGGAAAATAACCAGAAATGTTTGTTTTTTTTCTTTCTGTACTAAGATCAATTGTTATTTAGGATAGTTATAGATGCTACAGATGCTGTCAGCAGTGCAGCACAAGTAGCAGGGAGCCCATTTCTTCAGTTGTGTGTGGGGCCACTGCTTCTTCTGAACTGATGAAAAGAATTATATGAATTCTTCTGTAAGGCAGCAAACTGACCCTGTCAATCCATGTCCCTACATCTAAAACATTGACCATAATCTAATTCAGTCATTTGATAACCATGGGGCCAGCAGTGAACTTTTTAGCTAGGATAAACAAAGCAGCAAGCACCAGGACTATGCTAAACAGTAAAATCTAGGAATTCACTAATATAAGATTCTTCTTAGAATCTCATAAAAAGTTGATGGAAACAACTGGTTATGACTAATTTAGACAAAATGTTGAGATGTATGCTCAGCTAATAAGAAAGCCACCCAAGTTTGTTGCAATTTTGCATATGAAAAAAAGCATAAAGCATATTTGAGATGGTTTGTCTCCTGATAGGTTTTATTCTAATCTCCAAGATATTTTCTTAAACCCTGAAGTGTAAGATTTAACAGCTGTTCCTCAATCATGCTGTAATGTAATCATGCATTAAGAAGCAAGTCTTCTTCTTAAATCCTGTTATACATGTGAATCCTCACCTCTTTTTTGAATATTGCTAAAGATGGCACCAATAACTGCCTCTGAAATCCTTCCATACCTTTATTGTAGGTCAGAGAGACTGGAAAAGTCTTTGGATAGCTGAAGCAAAAGTGAGTGATGCCAGGGAGAATTAAATAGTCCCATTTGTCTTACTTAGACAGATGGTATTTATAGAGATCAAAAATGCAGATAAAACTGGGGAAAAAAGTTTGTTCCTTTTACATGTTTCCAATGGAGAATTCAATAAATATTTCAGTAATAGGAACTGCAGTATTTACATGGTTTAGATTCCCAGCAACTATGAAGTTGTGTGACTAAGACTGTACAATCTGCCTAAGGAAGAACCAGCTGCAGTCCTCCTGCCTCATACAAAAGAATATTACAATAGATCTGAGTCATCTCCTTCACCTGGCATTTTCTTAATTCCAGAATAAAATGAAGTAGTTTTAAAGTGATAAACAGCTGAGGCAGAAATAAACTGAACACCACATTAAACTTACAGCAATGAGTAAGTTGCATAACATTACTTAAGAGCAACTATGTATATATCACATTAATTAGATATAGGAAGTTATTTCACACTATATATTATCACTGTTTCTCGATTTTACTTTCTTTTTATTCAAGATCTTTCTTTGTACTTGATATTGGTTGTTCCTTTATAATAAAATTGATGGCTTCGTCCAAGTTCTACTATAGGGAGGGAAATTTTAAATAACAGCAACAAAACTCAAATGATTTACCTTAAATGCTTTGTATCGCTCATCATTTAGCACTTCTTTAACTCTAGAACTCTCTCCTTCTTCAATAATCTCCTAAACAAAGAAAAACATTACTTACAAAAAAATAAATTTAAAAATCAATTGTAAGACCTTACCACAATTATAAGATTTAGTGAAATAATCTAAAATCAAGTTGCATCAATCTTTATCAATCAATAAAGAGAACCCCTAGCAAGCATACTGTTTTATTCCCATAGGATCAAATTCTGCAACCCTTTCAAAGACAGAAAATTACTGAAGGATGAAGGAGAAACTGGAACCACAGAATAAATTTCACAGTACTTACTTACTCATAAATTTATTCAAGGATGAAGTAGAAACTGGGACCATGGAATATATTTCACAGCACTTATTTACTCATAAAGTCACAGGCAGAAAGCAGTTATTTATCATAAGCTATCATGACTTGTCCTAAAAATTAGATTTCATTATTTGGTTGAGTTTTCTACTCTCAAAAGTAAGACCACTGTAAGAACAAATACATTTTTTCTGGAGTGTACAATTCTTTAGTCTTTCTGAAAAAAATTAAAAACAAAACTAACAAAGAAAACCACTAATATAATCCAAACAAACCATCCTATTTTCTGTGGGATCACGACTAATCCCAGCCCCCCATGGAAGGTATCAAAAGCATTTCAGAGCATTCTTAACTGGTGGAATGGGGCAAACAAGGAGCCAGAGCAAAGCACAACACTCAGCAATGACCTCTCCAAACAGCTGAGAACCCTGAGCACCTGCCTGCTGGAATAGCAGCACTCAGAGATGTCCTGCAAAGGCTAAGAACTAAAGAAAAATGCAGGGAATACTCCAAGTTCCAGTAAGAATGTGGAATTCACCCATCACCTGGATAAAAGGCTCTGCTATAACTATATATAACTTGATATAACATACCAAGATATGATGTAACATTAAAGTATTAAATATTTACCACTTCCACAAAAAGTAATATTTCCAATAAAGCATTCAAGTGAGTAAAGTGATGTTGCCAAGGGCAGAAGTCACACGAACAAAACTATTAACAGCTAACCTGTTGTATCTGAATCAGAGTGAGCCCTTAAAAATTCTGTGCAAAGCTGATGGTGCTTTATTTATTCCCTTGTATTTATTCACTTGTTACCCTCATTCCTAAGAGTGGGGGTTCCATGACAGAGCCTTGTGTTAGAACAAAAGGTTTCCAAAAATCATTTCATTGTCAGAAGCATGGATAACATATTGTTATCACAGAAAATGCAGAAGGTTGTGTACACACACATAAATCCCAGTGCTCCTCTCTGTGACCTGTAGATGTTGATCTGTAAAAGAATCAATTGGCAAATAATCCACAAGTACCTCAATGATATCTCTGACTTGGTCTCCCAAGCAGGGCAGCCCTTGTATATCTTTCATTCTGGTTACTGAAAATGGAAGAGATTTCAGCAAAGAAGCTGCCCTTAAAAATTCCAGGCAGAATATTTCATTTTCTTTGAACTCATAATTTTCAGCCATTACCTCAAAGGCATCCTGGGACAGGGAGAGATAAAGAAAAAAAAAAAGTTAAAGTTTAATAAAAGCTTAAAATATTCAGTATGCTTCTTAGAAAGGTTACTTTGTATGCTAATTCAAGAATTACTTCTTTACACTAGGGTGAAAAGATAGAATTCATTTTTTAAAAGCAGACTTATTTTCTAGCAACTTAATGTTTTCCAGGTACCATAAAAATGGTGTGTTTAGAGACAAATGTAAGAAAATATTTTGATCTGTAGCAGAGCCAAGCTTGAAAACCTTTTGTGAGATTTGCCTTCTGCATTCTGTGTGGATCTTACAAATCAGCGTCAAATAGAATCAAAATATTTAGAACTATGCCCAACCACAAGTAAACCAGCAGATCAGCAAGTACCATCTGCATTTTCAGACACAACCAAATAGAAATCTGTGGCAATACTGGAAACCACCTTCATCTTTTTGAACATGCTTCTACTTGGAACTTTAGGGAACAAACTCTCCTTTTCCTCATTTTTCAGATGTATAACCTTGCAAATGGAAACACATTTTCTTTATGGTCCTTTAGCTATCCATGGTTTGGTTTATTTAACATTGCACTCAAAAACACCTGAAGAATGTCCATATAGTTAGTTTTGGTTTTTTTTTCTAAATGACCCCTATGGTCTGCTCCCTGCATTTCATTTCTAAAATTTGCTGCTATTAATATATATATGTTTATATATATTCTGAAAGGGAAACATACCACACAGTGGTGCAGAGGAATTTTGCTGCTGTTTGTCAATGTAGAATATCAGCTTTTGAGAGAGAACCAATGCTGCAAAATAATTTTGTGAATAACCTAAGAACTTATGAAGGATTTTAGTTGATCAGCAGCTGGAAAAAAAAAAGGCCTGAGTGAAATCTTGCACAAACCACAAAAAACTTAAAGGATACAAAATTAAGTGATTTCTTCAGAAATGCTGAAGAGTGGACCATTGCTAGAAGAGACTTTCACTGTTCTGAATATTTATCTAGAACCTGGAGAAGTGGCTGTCAGTTTGCATCTGCCTGCAATCACCACTTCCCAGAGCTGTAGACCAAGTGCCTGTTCAGAAATATTTCTGGAATAGATATGAGTAAAATCAAGAGGCAATAAATGGCTTACCAGAGCAATTATTCCAATGCAAAATAGGAAGGAAAAAGATTAAGTGTCTTTTACCTGTCCTCACTGGTCATGTTTAGTCTCAAATTTCATTCCATTTGCAATGAATATACAGTTTATATAGTTTAAAGAAAAATAATTTTAGATTTTCTTTTGTGTGCTTTATTCTGGAAGACAATGGCCAGTAAAAACTCTCAGGCCTTGTGCATCCTAAATACTACATGTGAAATATCTCCAGGTGAATTTGTCCCAAGCCCTAACACTGACTGATATGAGAGCAAGCCCAGTGAAGTCAGCTCTTTATTACCTCTATGGAATAGAGAACAGCATCTCTCACCCTGCACTGAATGAATGCAGCCTCATCTAAACAACAATGAGATTTTACCTGAACTACCATCATTTAGATCACTAAACAAGAACAATTCCTTAAAACAAAACATACCTTTCAAAATGAATGTAGATTATTCACATATTGCATTTCATTGTTGGGTCAGTTCTATAAAAATAGACCATCAGACATGGTGTGTTGTTTAGCTAATAAACATTATAGTCTCATTGAAACAAAATGAAGGTTTTGCTCTCAATCTTCAAGAAAACATCTTTCCTTACCCTACAATTTGCAAAACATTCCTCTTAACAAAAAGAAAAGAAAAAAAAAAAAAAATGAGAGCCATCCCAGGACAGGGATCTTAAATGTTTTGACACTATTTCCTTAGAAAGAAGTTGGTACTATAGGTGAGCAAAACCACTTCGTTTCCCCCTTTTGTTTTCCCTGCACTATCTTAAAGTGTATAAAAGTAGCCTTGCTACAATTTCCTTTATTCTATATCACCAGTATCACCTTGATCTCCCTAAGAATCAGTTGCCTGGTGCCTGCCTCACTCTAAGAATCCTTCCCTTAGCTGCATATTTATTTACCAGCTACCCTGATTAGTAAGGGCTGTGAAAATCCATTTTCATAACATTTCATGAAAAAGCTCATGAGAAGGACAGCTGTTTAGCAACATGCCAGATCTGCAAGTTTCAACCATCATTTACATTCAACTATCCCTTGGGTATAAGGAATCAAAAAGAGGAGAGAGAATGCTCCTTTGGGGGAAAAAAAACCAAACCAAAACAAAACAAAAACCTCAATCTATTAGAAAAATAATGCACAAGCCTTAGCTTTCTAACATCTGTCTCTAAATCTCTTACAGTAGCTAATTGTTGGATTTATTCAACTGCCCTTTTTTTTTTCCACACTTAGGATCTTTATTTAGTTGACAGATTATGTTGTATGTAATTACAGACTTTTTGGTAAGACAGACACATTGTAGCTTCTATTTAGAAAGAGAACTAATGCAGCAATAGATGAAACTACCAGTTTGAGGTCATGAACATCATGGATTCATCCCAGTTTGTGCATGGAAGAAAGACACAGCAGAGACAGTACTGCAAAGCAAATGGGGAGATGTATTTTACAAGTGGGATAACAGGACTCTGCTGTTTCCTCTGCTATGGGGTTTTCTGGATTTTCTCCCATGTTCTTACACTTTTTTATTCTTTAACAGCTTCAAAGGTTTTTTCTTACTATGTAATAGAATATGCTAATTGTTGCTTCAAATGAGATTTACAGTTCAGCTCACAAAATTAAGATTACTTTTGATTTCTTTTTTCTTTCTTTATAATCTGTACACATAAATGCTCAAGAAAGCAGTGTTTGGCAAGAAATGTCTTAATGCAGTTAATACTAAAAGCATTAATCAGGGGCAGAGCTAAAAGATATAATTATTATATTCTTGTTTAAATAGTCTACACTGATAAACACAGCCAGAAAAGTGGTTTCCAAAAGCAGCTGCTCAGCAGCATGTGTTAATAATGGCAGAGACTGGCAAAGCCAGCTCCTTGATTAGAGTGCTCAAAAAGTCCTGGGATGTTTTTTCTCACTCCCAAAAGGCAGCCTCTCACATGCACATCTGGTAAGTGTTCCACACTGAATAATCAGCCATTGTGATAATTGTGTCTGCATATACCAGCACCAGCCCTGCTGTAGAGGTGTCAGTCCCTTCCCACTGGCAGGAGGGCAAGTCTCAGAAAAGCTGTGTCACCATCACTATTGGAAAATACAATCACACGAAACGTTTTACTCAGAGGCTGTTGATAATCAATGAGAAAATATAATCAGAGCATTTTTATTCTAGTTTACATTTTTCAATGTTTTCCTGCCTTTGTGAAGCTCATTAAGCTGTTTAAAATAAACAATTAAAGATTACTGAATATTCATTAGTCTCCTTGCAAAAAACCCACATTGCCTGCAAATGCTGCAACTAATTACAGATCTGTCTTTTAACATAAAACTACTTTTAACATTCTTTTTAATAAAACATTCCTTTAAAAAAAAAAGGCATCAACTAGAATTCATGTCTATTAAGTAGCATAGTTCATATTGAGTAATATGCTAGAGGGGACAAGCATATAAAATTTGAATATTATTTAAGAAAAGTCTACAATCTAATAGATCTCTTGTGAAGTCTACTTATGGTGGTATAAAAAGGAAAGCTACTGACCATTTATTCTAAATGAAGAACCTTACCTTCCCTTTATCAATCAGATCAATATTCAGATTACCTGTTTAAAAAGTATCAGTTTAAAAGGAAACTATATTTCCAGAGATTTCCCATACATGGGAATTTCATTATCTTCAGAGTACTCTGCAGGGTCTGCTCTATTTAAATATGGAACAGATCTGGGCTACATTTCAGTTCTTCTGTTATTGGAAATTTTACTTCCCTCTCTGAAATTATGGAATGTTTGTTGGTGAGACTTAAACTATGGAAAAATTTGGGGTTTAAATGAACTTCCAGATTCCAGTGGGTGAGATCCAAAAAACACACTAAGATTTTGCTCAATTATGTAAGAATAAGAAACATGACAGATGTAGAGAGGAATTCTGAATCTCATTTAATATCTGGTATTTAAGACCTTACAAGATAAAATATCATTACCAACATGAAGTTACCAGTAATCACCTTACATATGCAAAAAAGACAGATTAAAATACTATAGATGCTAAAAATTATTTATCTGAAACCAACAAAAAGTGCAAGATTCTCAACTAATATATGAGAATGCTTCTCAGAAAAAAATAATAATCAGTAACACCATGCTAATTTCTGTCTGCTGAACAGTTGACCCAATAACATTCAGCATAATTATCAGAGTACAAGTCATGCAGAAAGGCAAAACAAATTAATGGTCCCATGAGCTATTTCATACTGTCCTGCTAATTTCAACAATCAGAGCAAGACCAATGCTACTTGCAAAACAGTCTTTAATAAACTCAATTTAAGACTCTGCTAGAAAAGAAATCACAAATATTGCACCAAAAAAAGTATTTTTAATCTAATCTGTTTTGTAAAGAATTTATTACAGTTTCATGGAGAGGGCACTTGTCTTACTGCAATGCCTACACTCACAACTTTGCACTGAGACCTTGGAAAGCTGCTTCACACCTCCCTACCATTTTTAATCTTGGCATCTTCCATTCACTCTCTATTAGGACTGTGAACACTCCAGGGCTTTAAAGCTTTCACAATGTGCTTGTACTGCATCTTTCATAAAAAAAGGCCCCTATCTTACTTGAGTCTGCAAACACTGCTGCAGAACAAATTTAAAAGATATTAACACGCTGTTATACAAGTAAGTTCAATCTGCCAAAGAGCTAAATTGCAAATAGTGATTAAAAAAAAACAAAAATCTTACATGGTATGTGTTTGAAAAACTGTTATACTCAGAACAGCAATTTGAGTTAAATTGCTTTCACTCTCAATCACTCTTTTCTGCTTGTTGATTTAGGAGGCTGCAAATCCAAAGGATGGGTCCTACTTCTCATCACATCAACAACATCAGTGTTTGATGACCACACAAAACTGACCAAAGTTTTAGAATGCAGCTTTCATTCCAATAATTTTCCTCTCTATCACCACTGTAAATCTCGAGTTTGCATTGTGGTAGGAAGAGACATCTGGCATGTGAATGGCCTTTGTACAGGCTGAGAGAGAAAACAGAGAGAAAATAAGCACTTCCAGGTACTTACTTCAAGAAGAATTAAGCAATTTAGGCAAACCTCCAATATTGTCTAAAGTGACTTCCATATAAATGAAATTACCCCTTTTTGTTCAATCTGATTTTTTTGTTTCTGTATCTGGACTGAAAAGTCCAACACTTTCCCGGATCCAAAGATTTTATCATGTTATTTTGCATCAGCTAGAAAAACAAAGAAGCTGAGAAAGTAACAATAAAAGCATAATGTGCATGATCTCAGGGTCCTTGCATAAACACTATTACTAGAAATAAATATGTTATCTCCAGTTGCTCCTCATATTAACAAACAATAACAAGTTCATTTCTTGAAAAAGAGTGGGATTCATGAGTTTTTGTATTATTCCACATTATGTAAAAGAAAACCATACAAATGTGAAAAAAATCTGCTGACACAGCACAGAAATGCAGTTAGAGTGTTAATCACATAAAAATGGCCTACATAATAGACACACTGCAATAAGAAATATAAAATATAAAATGTATATTACATATATTAATATGGTAGAGAAAGCAACATAGATTTAAAGTATCATACAAATTTAAAATGCTGAAAAGTTAAATAGAGAGTTATACTCTCTGTTTTAGAAAGCACCTTTCCATTTATCTTAAAAATCTGAATACATATTTACTCCTTAGACCAACCATCAATTAATTTTTATTAGGTATACACTTTGCACACATTCACATCATAATTCAGAGGTGCAGTCTGGAGAATTTTTGCTGAAGCAAGCTATGTCATTGGGACACTACATGTTATTAAGAGTATCCATTCCATTAGTGGTTTTCTACTACACAGCTCCCAAGTTTATTATAATAACTAAAATTGAGGATCTTCTGAGGTGTGTTTTAAAATGAAATAATAATAATCATAATAACTGCTTGAGCCACTGGCATAACTGATACATTTTTCTGTACATACAAAAGAAGAAATATTTCTTTTTTATTTTCCCCTAACATAGTGGAAAAGAAACCAGGCATCTTTCCTGTGCTAAACATTCACATTCTCATTACCATGAATAACAGCCAAAGCAAAGCAACATCCAGTAGTATTAGCAATAAGCCTCAGAACCACAGAACCATTTGCCTTTAATTCTTCTATAAGAATTAAATTGTATTTTCCTCACAGAAGAATGTCTTTCTGAATTCTATTGCAGTCTGGTATTAGTATTCAAATCCAACAACCCCTCCTGGGCACAGCAGAATGACTCCTTTTATTTCAGCACAAGAAAACACAATGTAGCCTCCAAGTGTATATTTTCAGTGGGAGAGGGAAGATAGCTCCAAATAAGCCAGAGAACAATATTGTAATATTACATTCCATAATAATGCTAATATTTAAGACAAACATAAAGGAAACTTGCTAAGGTACAGACTCTGCTCAAAGGATCTGCTTTTTCTTCTGCAGCTTCACCCACCTGAGCAGCCACAGCTCACCTGTGAGCAGGGTGATGTGTTCAGGTGCATTCCTGCACCACCCAGCTCAGCAAAGCCTGTGCCAGGGGTTCTCAGCCTGCACACCCCAAGGCCACAGGGACCCAATACTGCACAAAGACCAAGTCTGAAGCATTGCATTTCTACTCCATGAACTGAAACTCCATTCCACTGTCTGCTCTTGGCATCTGACATTCTTGTTATATTGTTCACACAGCAAGCCTTACTACACAGCAGCTCATAAATTATTTGACTGGGATTTGCCCTATACTGAAATCTTGACATCTGCAACTTTTGTCCACCCTTCTGTAGCCCCTTCCATGTGTAAAACTGGCTTGTTGTAACATTCTGCAGGTTATTTTCTGCCTATTACAACAGACAGGAAACAGGAGACATTTGAACACAGAAATTGCACCTAGTATGTTAAACCAGCACTTTTTCCTCATGAGCTCTCATCAAATATCTCTGCTATTTTTTTTAATAAGTAGTCTTTCATGATGAAATATATGCAGAACAGGACTCAAGATTAGAAAGGGTCACTAATTATCAATTTCTTCAGAAATCAAGTTCCCAGAAGTTCCTCTCACAAGAAAACAGGACATACAAATCCTGCTGTCCCCACATTGCTGCTCCAATGAAATCACTACACTTTCTCAAACACAACTACTATTTATTTGAAAGGGGAACTGAATACAATATATCATGGCAAAGTCCAGTAAAAGGAAGAATCCAAGAGTTCAATGAAGAATGAATTAGCAAATAATAGCTTTGTGCCCCTTTTATGGGCATGATCAGAAAACAAGCTAACCAAAGAAAACAGAAAATCTGTAAGCAAAGGGAACAAGCCTGTCTCACAGAATAAGATTGTTATAACAAAATGCTGCCATCAACACATAACTCAGGATTGTTTGGACCCAATTTTCAGGATGTATGGTATTGACCCAGGGAAAATCTGTCATTTAATGGTTGGCTGCCCACAGCATGCACAAGTGAATTATACCAATGCTTCAGTGCATTTGCTAAGTGCTTGCACTGAAAAATCTGTTGGAATGCTTTTATTTGAGAACATGAATTACAGGATTAATACAAGGCCAACAAAAAAACAGCAAATGTAAAAATCAGGCTCCTGTGACATAAGGCAGACTAAATGGCAGCTGTCCAAGGCACAGGCCAGTTCTGGCAGTCCATAAACACCCAACACTTCAGCTACCATTGCCAGCTTTGGTGGTGAGGAATAAGAGCACCAGCCCTAAGGAGTTCTATTACAACTGTCAAGGTGCTGATTCTAGACAGACTCACACAATATAAACTTGTCCAGTTCCACCTCCAGAAACAAAACACAGCATGAACTCAGAGAAGTTACTCTCAAAATACATTGAAGATGACAAACTGACACCTTTGTCACACAAAACCCAGTGTCTATCCAGACTCAGAAATGTTTGATATATGGGGCAACAGAAGGGAATCTCAACACTCTCATCATCAAACTTACCCACTTCTAACATGTTCAGCTAAATTCATTTACCAAATACAAGCTGTACTTTGACATTAAGACTGCTGCATTGATAAACCTGGAAGTAATTTAGGGACTGCCTCTGAAACACAGGTATAACAGAAACTGCTCAATGAATGTGGTCTAAATGCTAATGACAAGTAAAACAACTTTGTGCCTTCTGGGAGCAACCATTTCACTTTGCCATTATCTGTCACATTCTTTTCAATTTTTTACCTTTAGAATATCTGAGAAAATGTTGTAATGTAGAAAATTCATCAAAGAGCCAGGTCCCACATCCTACTGTTTCCAGGAGGTGTAGAACTAAGACACTTACTTCCTATTTCTCACAGAAGTTTGGTATTTTACATAATGTTTCAGTCATACTCTGATTTGACATTTTCCCTTAGAGCAGTTTGTATTTGATATTTATAAACAGTGAAAAAGAACTGCTGCTTTCAAGAGGTTAAATGGTTCCAATCTCAGCCTTGTTTTACTAGCAGGAAGTGGGGAAATAAAGCCACTTCAAAAGAAACAGTTTTGGAATGTTGGAAATATTGGGGTTGGAAGGGGCCTCAGGAGGTCTCTAGTCCAACCTCAGGCTCAAAACAAGGTCAAAATTCAATTCCCATCACATTGCACAAAAAGGGATTTTTTTATAAATAAGCAAACAGTTTAACCTACTTGGCAACCATAAATAGTAACATATATTTGATGTAATTGCTGATTATTTCAAAGCATAACTATACGCCAGATTTAATTTTTAACTGTGCATTCCAAGATCAAGGTATTTTTTGAGTTGCTTATAGGTTTCTATTTAGTTTTTCTTCTAACCCTGTAAAGGGTTTATAGTCACAAATAACTGGTATCTCTTGCTATTCTTTTTATTTGGATCTTTCAAATAATATTTTCTTGAAATATTTGTATGTATTTACAGGAAAACAAGGTAGAATCATAAAAATTATAAATAAAAACAAAATAAATAATAAAGCTGTAGAAAAATGAGGAGGTGTTTGATGTTATAGCTGAAACATGTAACTATGTCAGATATATTTAGACTGCAGTACATTAGAGTCTGAGAAATGTTCCTTTTGAATTGTGGTTACTGAGTGTTTAGAGCCAGCCAGGAGGAACCATTAAGCTCAGTAACTCCAGAGGAATTTAGACCAGAGGACTCAGACCCTTCATACCTCTGAAATGGGCAATTTTATGAGCATTAATTAGGATATATGACAGTCTCCAAGATTTCTATTTAACTAGACAATTCAAAGGGAGTTTTGTGATGTTGAAGTCATTAAGATGCAGTCTGTTTTCATAAGTGCTCAGTTGTGAAAATCTGAAGTTTAGAACCATCCTTTGAAGAACTGAACACTTGGGCAAACCAAAAGGCAGCACAGCAACTGTGAAGAACCTTGGACTCACCTAAACCAAACTTTTGTTTTTCATACTTCCAGCTTGTCACATAAGACTCTGATGAAAGGCTAAAAGACATTTTTGGAATGTTATTCTATCATTTGTTTTAAAAATTCATGTGTTTACAAGCTATTAATGTATTTAAAGATCCACTGTGTTAAGCTTTCAGCAATACTTAGAGGATGCAATTAAGCTTGCACTCAATTTTAATTTAAGTATGGCAGATTTACAACTTTTTGAATTGTTATTATGCTGCCTGTTTACTCATGAATTTGCTGAGGGTGCCACAGAAAATACTGAGGCAAGTAATATAGTAATTATTCTAATTATGCTAGTTTTTATTTTATGGATAGAATAAATATTACCGTGAATTTCTTGTTGTAGTTATCCAAAGTTGTCTTCCTCTGGCAGGAATACTGAGACACTTTTGTTGCAATAAATGCTGGCATTTCCAATTCAGGTGTACTCAGAGGAGGAGATTGGCAATGCTCCTAGTAAGGGTAAGAAAAAAGGTGAGTTAGTTACACACAAGGCAAAAAGCTTAAAAATACAAAAAAGTACATTTTATGAGCCCAAAACACAAACCTCTGAAGAGAATGCAAGAAAATAATAAAGTTCCTGCCATTCTCCTATGAAAAACAGTTGATTTCACATTGGCTGGACTGACAGTATAGTTTATCTGGTGATTACTGGGATTTTTTATTTTCTGCAGTAACTTCTTGAAGGGAGTTTTCAATGTCACTGCCATTTAAAAAAAAAAGAAGTCTTCCTAAATTATGTGTGTCTCTACTACTCTCACTATTGAAGTAAGTTTGAGAAACTACAAAGCTTTAAGTGCAGATAAACTCTAAAATGTGGATTTTTCACAGAAAACACTCCATTATTCAATACAAGATTAGAGATATTAGACCAAACTGACTTTTTCACAGTCTGCAGCTAAATTCAGTAGTGGAGTAAAAATTTTTGTATGAATTGGAAATAAAGTTTCCTCCCCTCTTGCAGGTAAAATGATAGAAAACTTTTTCTTTTGGATTTAATTCACTAAGCTAAATGTTCCATTTTTGAGTCACTTTAGAGTGAAGAAAATATTTATAAACAGTTACAGAAAAATAATTGCCATTCTTTTTTCACCCAACAGCCAGCTGGTGATGTGGTCTCTCCCTTAGCCAATTGCCACAGGTGCTGGTACAATCCAGACATAATTTTTATACATTCATCAAAGGAAGGAAAAGGAGCCAGAAGCCAAAACTTGAATGGGCATTTCCTAATCTCCAGGCTGCCTCCATGCTCATTCACTTTTCACCTAATTTTGCTCCATGCAAAATAGACCAATGTCTTCAGGTCTATGGGCAGCCCATCCCTGAATTCTCTCAAAAGGCAGGACTCAGAGTCATATCCTCACTGACAAAAGAGAGTCCTGAGCACAAGTCCTCAACATCTGAATGCCCTGACTAGGAAGCACTCAGAAAAAGGCAAACTCAAACTGGTTTTCTGCTGCTTTATATAGCCAGTCCTTCAATTCCCTCCTTTCTTTAATGTGCCAAATCTGAAATACTTCAGACACATGAAGTACTTTCAGCAGTTCTCTGTATTTTTTGCTCTTGGTCCTTTTGTTTGAAATCTTTTGGCAGATGTGTCAAAAACCTACTGCATTTCACTATCCAAAAGCCACAGGGAAAGGGTTCAACAATAACAATAAAAAATATGAAGATACAGAAAAGAAATTTTTACACCAATAATGGAATGATGAGCCCTTTCTCCCCTGTTTCCAATCACACAGACTAAAGGCTAGCAAACCTGTAAGCACGTGTTTATCTTCATAGACACACCCCCATCTAATTTCATGCTAAATTGCCTTTGACACAAAGTAGTTAAATAACAGTATTCACACGCACACAAAAGGCATTTGCTTGCACAACTGAAGGAGCAGTGAATTTTATGGTGGTTTTCATAACATACTCTGAAAGGAACAAAGCTATTTTATGTGTAAGACCAGTCTTGGGAATAACCAAAATGGGTTTCAGTCAGGACAACAACACAACTCATCCACTTCTGCACACATTCATGAATTATATTTTAAAACTGATTTTAAATCATATAAACTATGATTGATTAGTGCTAATATACTGCTTGAAATGATAGTGCCAGCTGCAAAGACTGTGAACAAACAGAATGTTACTGAATAGAATATATAATAAGCTGTTACCTTCACTAGGACACAGACACACAAAGAACAGGAGCCCTACATGCAGCACTAGCTGGTACTGTGCAGGAGGGCAAAACTAATGCAGAAAATCCATGCACTTAAGAGTGTGATAGGCTGGACATAAACATCCTATTCCTGCCTTAGCAGAGATATTTGAGCATTTTACTTAAGCAGTAAGAATTATGCATTTAGGTAACTGGACTTGATTATGTATAACAACAGAAGAGATTTTGGATAGAAATTAACAGCAAAAACAAAAACATCTGGCAAACAATAATTACTACAGGCTGATTTGCAGGGAATATTATGGTGCCTGCATGTGAACTATAGAAATTATCTATCAGCAGCCGAACATGAGCTGAATTGATACTGCTATTTGGTGAGAAAATCAAATGGGAAAAAAACTGGTTTTACAGATTACAGGACAAACCTAAACTTCCATCAATAGCAATTATAGTGTAGAACAAGGAATCCTGGAAACTCATTACATCAAAACTAATTTCTAGTACTGGGGAGAAACAACTACAGATAAGAGAAAAATGGAAAAATATAAGTATTAATTGTTTTTTTTAGATAACACTAAAATGAATTTGTAGTACGCTGTGCAGGGGCAACCACTGAAAAATATCCAAATGTGTAGACTACTTAATCACCAGAGGTAGTCAGAGTTTCTACCCCACATCCAGGCTGCAGTGAATGTCATTTGCTACTCTTTCACAGTGACATTTTCCACATGGCATAAGCAGGAGAAACAGCCTTTACCACTTGCATCAATTTGTAAAGCAGACAGACTTGGCTGCAGAATTAATCTTGTGGGGGACTACTTTGCTCTTTGTCAAATTATTTTTTGACACACCAAGAAGTATAATGACATAGGGAAATAACAGGAAAAAATGAAGCAGCAGTGAATGAAGTGCACAGAGACAACCAGCCAGCAACCCAGGCAGCATTGACCAAATAATAAAGTCCTCTGATATCCAGCATTTTATGAAGAGAAGGCAGACAGTTTATAAGTTTCATTTTTATTTCCTGAGAAACTCTGACTGTCAGAATGAAGGATTTCTTCCATTACTTACAGCCTTTCTCTTTCACAATGAAACAGGGTGAGATGCTCCAGAAAACATTAAATATGTTTCCTGACACATGATAAGACAAAGGATCAAAAGATGGCTAATGTGGAAAAAAATCCTTTGTTCAAATAAATAAATCTCTTTTCCTTTCTAGGAAAAACAAAAGCAAAACCCTAATTAGCTAACAACTTCTAGGTTCTGACTGAGGAAAAGGCAGAAGAGATGCAGTCACAGCACAGCTCTTGAGGCTGCTGAGTCTGCAGCAGCCCTTACAGAACTCTTCCTCTCATTTTATCCCTCTGGAAGTCTCCCTCTGCCTCTTTTTCCTTCAAAGCCCAGGAAACATCAGCACTTCCTAGCACTGGGGATGCCCTTGTGTACCTATTGACATCTATGTCCTGCTATTATCAAGGGGACCCATCTGCTTGTGGTAGGAAAGGTGTCTCTGGACAAGGGCTGACCTTTGCCACAGAGATATTTTGCTTCCCTTTTAAAGCAGATATTTGGCTACCATATTTCCAAAGCTTATTAAACTAGATGATGGCTACTAAGCCTAAAAGTCAACTGTGACTCAATGAATCAATAATAATTCTGTCCATCTGAAATCTGGTCAACCAACCTTTTATTCTCTATAAATCACTGACATCAGAGCATCTCTTGGATCATTCACTACCACAGAAAGATGTACTTTAATGACAATTGTAATTAGGGTGTTAGCTAATGGTCTGTAACTCTGACTTTATTCCCCTTGTTTTGTATGGAGAAGGACATTTCTTTTTACTAATGCAGTAAAACAAATGTCCTGAATGAAGAATAACCTTCCAAATAGGCTACTGTAGGATCTGAAAGACAAAATCTTACTGCTATTGATATTAATGGGAATTCGACCACAAAACGACATGGGGATAAGATTTCACCCAAAACATTCCCTCACTGCAATCCATCCCTTTTACTTCAAAACCTTCATGATCTAGCTTGAGTTCAAGGTTTGTTAATTCACTTTCATTTCACATTTTACAAGTCTGACATAACGAACCAAATTTGTCTTCAGTGAAATTCCAATTAAATTACATTATGTATGAGTTCAGTCTAGTACTTAAAAAGAAAATTAACCTTTACTTCAATCTTTCCTCATTTCTCAAGGCAGAAAAAAGAATTAGCATGGTGACACTGCAACAAAAAATTATTTTTAAATTTACTGCACTCCTAGAATTGTTGTTTTCTCCTTGTTTGCTTTACAAAATGCTTATTACTTTAGAGAAGCTATACAATTAAGATTGGTTTTAACTATAAGCTTTAAAAATAACAGTATAGCTGTCACTGGCTTCCTTACTGTACTCTATATTTATTAGCAATCTTATTAGAAATCTTTATGTTGCAATAAAAACAGAAGCTTTTACTTGCAGAGCCAGTCTCAAAGTATAATAAGGATCACCTGACAGTGCTGATACCTTTTTCAGAAGTTTGTGCTCCACCAATATTCCAAAAGGAGTTTTATATAAAACTAAGGCTGTTGCCTTCTCATTGACTTAAAAAAAATTTGCAGGAATTATGGAGGAAGACCAAGGTGTTTCTTGCTTTGGAAAGAAAAAAAATTATGAAAACATTTTTTTCTGAGCTGTATGAATCCATAGGTCTCCTCATACTGCTGAAATTAAGAATGTACATAAAAGGTAATTTGGTTTACTTTTAATGCTGATGTGAAATTCTCAGGAAGGTTCACAGGATTTTGTTTATTGTTTTAATGCATTAGTTTTTCAGAGAACTTCTTTGCATTCCCTGTATTTATATTTTTATGGCCTGTAAGATGAAATAAAGCAGTAGCTATAAGGTTTGCTTTTGTTATGTTTCTTTTTGTATTAATTTCTTTGCTCTCTTCTCCCTCCAGCAGATTCACTGAAAAAATGTTAAAAATGTATTGCAAAAATATATCCTTGGAAGGGTTTCAAATATAAACACATATTCTGTCATGGAATCATGCTGAGTCTGAGAGCGACAGCTCCATCTGGTGTATTCACTCCCCCCTCCCCCCCAGCCCAAACTGTTATTAAACAGTAATTCTTATATGTAAAAAACTGGGAAATATTTTCTGGCAATGAAAATGCAATATGAATGAAAAAAATAATCAGGAGCTACAGTTTTTCTTGGGAAAGGATGGCATTTATGAATCATCCTTCATAATCTAAATACCAAAATGAAGAAGCAGCAAACAGCACAATGCCGCTCTTAAATATTCAGGCATTCTGTGCCTCAGAGGAGGGCACATGCTGCACACCCTGCCGTGGTCCCAGTGTGCTCACAGCTCACACAGAGCCTAATCCAGACCCTCAGGA
Organism: Oenanthe melanoleuca; assembly: GCF_029582105.1. Classification (NCBI taxonomy): domain Eukaryota; kingdom Metazoa; phylum Chordata; class Aves; order Passeriformes; family Muscicapidae; genus Oenanthe; species Oenanthe melanoleuca. The sequence continues at coordinate 20,319,545 of NC_079340.1, read as the reverse complement.
ATCAGCAGGAATCCCTCACTCTACCTCAGAGAGCTTTAATCAGATTTGGAGTTCTCTTGACACATGAATTAATTTCTTTGCCGGTGCGCACCAAGCCCATCCCCGCGAGGCTGGGGCGGTGCAGAACGAGGGAGCAGCTTCATCCAGTGCAGTGCTGGGCCTGTTCCATGGCTCAGTGGCACAGGCTGGGCACAGCACCTCCAGCATCCCCCCCAAACCCCCATCACTCACAGTCTGTGCCGAGGCATTGAGTACCACTGCTTCTCACTAGGCTCCAATCTGAGAAATCAGCAGATAATTTGTCAGGTATAGATCAAAGGAAAACATCATCACCCACTGCTTCAAGGTCAAACACCATGCACCAAATAATCAGTCTGCCATTTACAATATCCTCTGACTTACAGCTTCCATTGAAAGATAATAAAATATAATAAAACTTTTTCTTCTCCTAGCACAGTTTTACTTTATGGTGCCAAATCTGTAAACACATGTCCATAGACTACATCAGTCTTCTTTTCACAGATTCTTCAAGGGCCCAGCTGTTAGATGACCACCCTGCAACAGCAAAAGTTGTAATATTTTTGCATTGTTTTGGGGAGGCCAAGTATTCCATCAACAGCCCATTGAAATGTACTGCTCTCACTGGGATGTCTACCATGATATTGACATATTTGAGCAAATACCACAAATACCAGAACAGCATGAGTGCCTCATTGATGGATATTGCAGAGGAGTTGGGACTGTTGAGCCTCTCAAGACTCTAGGAACACCTAACAGCAGCATTCCAGTAATTAAAGGGCTGCAAGAGAGCTGGAGAGAGACTTGTAACAAGTGCACAGTGATAGGACCGGGTGAAAATAGCTTTACACCAGCAGATGGGAAATTTGAATTAGCTGGACAGAAGAAATTCTCTTCTGTGAAGGTGGTGAGGCACTGGAACAGATTGTCCAGAGAAGGTGTGGCTGCCCCAACCCTGGAAGTGTTCCAGGCCAGGTTCAATGGGACTTTGAGCAACCTGATCCTGTGGAAGGTGTCCCTGCCCATGGCAGGGCAGTGGGAGCTGGATGATCTCTAAGGTCCCTTCCAGTCCAAACCATTCTGTGATTCTGTATTACCAGTTTGTAATCTGAGATGACACAGTAACTCAGCATAACCAGACACTGATAAAGAAGATACAGAAGGTGTTTTTAATCTACCAAATCTGTGTGAATTACTATATAAATTTTATAGAAAAAAAATTAAAATTCAAAAATAATAATGCAACTATATATATTTTAGGTTTAAAAAAATAAATAAAATCACAGGCATTTATTTTGAATATCACTGCATTCACACTGCAGATGTCTTACCATGAGACGATACTTCATTTCTGAATCAACTGGTCTTCCTGCTTCCATGCAGGCTGTGAACCAGGAGATGTCCAGTAGTTCAAACCTAGAGCTGTCACCCACAGCCTGTCCTTTCAGCCAGTCCAGCACCTCCAGGTAAGAGTTGTTCTCAGCCACAATATGAGTGACAGAGTCACTGTCAAGAAGTACACAAAAAATTTTTCTTTTTTTTCACTGAATCCAACTGTACACAGATACAGAGTTATTTCTGTATTTACTTACCATCAACTTCCAGAAAATTGTAGTGTATATTGTATACTAGGATGTGGAAGCACTTAAGTTTTCATATCACCATATATTTATTCTGGTCACTGACTCTGCCTTGAGGAAAGACTATAGTCTGACAGGTCCTGTAAGTGCAGCATTTTCTTTCTTGAAGGATCATTTACCTGCCATAGACCCATAGACTCTAGCCCAACACACATTCTTTGCAATTCTGAAAATATTTAGTTTACACAAGCAGTACCATAATTAAAAGGTTGCTGACAACACCTGACAGTCTCTTCCCAATATTCCTCATCAATGAGTGCAACATTGAAAAGTCAGTTAACAATAATTATTTAAAACTTTACAGCAAGTAATATCTTTCTTTATACTTAAGTTTTTTCTGCTTGTATGAAGCCATTCATTACATATGGCATTGCCAAATATTCATGAATCAAACCTTATGAACTACATGCCCCATCTAAACACCACTTCCTTGCTGCTATGCCAGTATAACAAAACTGATGGTTTAGTGAATACAAAATTTACAGCTTGAACTGTTAATCAATACGTTATATATTGCCCAAAAATACAATAGCACAAATGTTACTGCAGTAAATTTCAGTTGTTGTATAGAACAATTGGAAAGGATTACCTGATTAAAAGGTGATCCTTTTAAAGATTAAAAAGACAGACTTCTGTACCCATCACAGTGAAATAATGGACAGGGACGAAGTTGTGTTTCAAGAAAAGATTTTGTGCACAGTTAGAATGATCTGTAAGTTTCTCTCTGGCCTGCTGATGCTTCTCAGCAAGTTTAGAAAAATACAGACTTGGGTAGGAAATTCTGAATGGTTCTGAGTTTTCCTGCTCCCTATGCATCCCACGAGGGTGTTGTCACCCACACAAAAAAGAAAGAGAAAGGAGAAAATTCTTCATTTCCATCAACTTGTAGGACTTCAGTATTTAGAAAATATATTCCAACATTAATTTCTGTCAGGCAACAGATTCCTAAACTTGTTGTGGGAAAGGCACAAACAGGCAGTGTCACTATTTGGCAATATTTTCACAGAAGGAAAGCCAGAGCTGGAACATAAATTGCCTTGATGGCAGCCACATCCATTTGAAAGTCTGTGACTTTCTGCTAGCCCATGATGGTGACAGCCTTCTGCAAATAGAGTAAATTTCCAGTAGACCTGACAGAAAGCTCAGCAACCTCTCTGTAACACCTGGAGGAGTTGAGCATCAGCCTGTTAAAGCAGAGAGGATCCCACTGGTGGAGATTGCTGATTAGCATGGACTTCAAAACATGGTGTGTGCTGTCAAAGGCAGACTGCACAACCTTTCAAAGCAAATTACCTTCCAGAAAACCAAGAAAATCCTTTGGCCTATCTCTGTGATCCTTATTGAAATGAGGAATCGCCAATTTCTTCAAGTCATGAAATCACAAATGATGAAATGGCAAATATTGGAATCGCTCCATAGAAAACTTATCAAATAACTCTCCAATGCAATAAAATACTGTATTTTGGAACTATAAGAAAAGTACTGAAGGGACTGTGCTTCAAAAATGTGTATCAGGCTACAGCACAATTTTTTTCTCTCCATATAGTGGAACTTGTAGGGCAGAGTCCATTGAAAAAGAATAAATACAAATTAATTTTTTTCTAAAATATTACAAACAGAGATTAAGTGAATCTCCATGAAATACTGTTTGGTCTACTATTATTTAACCCTAGGCCCCACTTTAATTAAACTGTCACATCTTTATACTTGAGTTAAAAAAAAAAAAAAAACAAAAAACAGTTAGAGACACAGGACTTCTGCTTCCTGTGGTTTATTTCACTTCATATAAAAAATTCATATGTTATGCATTTGTACCAAGCTGCAGAGCTGGGAACTTTGCCATCACTATGCTCACAGCAGCACTTTAGCTGCTGTGCTCCAGTTTCCTCTCATACCTGTACAGCTGTGCTATTTGCTTGGCACAGAACATAACAAATTTAGCATTTCCTCTGGCATTTTCAAAAGCAAAAATCGACACTTAAATAGCTTTGATTTATCCAGTAGCAGCTAAGCTGAAATTAAACATAACACCTGCCTCATAGAACTTACAGAAAGCCTGAAATACTGGCAATAAATACTTGTGTGTCAAAGAAGCCCAGATAAAGTATTTGCACAGTCCCCTACAGATTATTAATGTAGAATCCAGAACAGCACTCTGCATTTCTTTTTTCCTCAAGAATTCACTTAGTTTTGGATCAGATGCTAATTGCCTACTTCTGTTTAATACCTGCTTGAATCTTGCTTTACAAATTATTTCACCCTCCCTTCTTCCTCAAACTTTCAAAGTTGATGGGATTGAAAAAAAAAAAAAAAAAAGAAGTCTGTGGAAATGAGCTTTTATAGGGAGGACCCAGTTGTACACTCTCCGAGAAATGATCAATACTTGGCCTTCCTCCAGCTTTTCAGAGAACCTATATAGTGATGCAGCTTCTGGAAAACTGTATAATGACATAAGCAGCACTTATGTAAAGCTCTGTTTGGAGGAAGGCTTCCTTCAGAATGAGTTAGTTTACTGAAACCAGACAAACCTGAATCTGGAGTATGTTTTCACTCTCAAATGCCATATCTGTGGTGTTTTACTGCTAAGGTTTTTCTCCAGTGCCCTTCCAGATAGTACTAAAGCATAAGCCATAACTTTGAGACTCACACCAGTGTAAAAAAGTTAAATACTATAATACCAGGGATGATGTAGACAAATACCCCCCTCAACCCATCACAGTTTCCTTTACTATATATTTAACTTTCTTTCATTTTCAAAATTGACCATTAAGTTTAGATTAATCTTAATCTGACTTCAAAGGGGAAACAAACAATGACTGATTCAGATGAGCTAAAGATACAATTGATATGGAGACACATGAAAATTGACAGATTTACAATAAATTAGAAATGCACATTTTAAAAGTGAAAAATTAGAAATTTTGCTAAGTTTTGTGCTTTGCCTTCTCTCTGCCTAGAAGACAGTAGAAATAAACCACATACTAGGAACACCTATTGAACTCCTGATACTTATTTATAGTGCCAACTATATCCACCTAAACTTAGGCAAAAGCTTCAATCACAGGCACTTGTATGACTATATTTATTGAATTAGAATGTTCCACACAGCATTACTACATGCTATTTCAAAACATAAAAACATTTACTTACCTTAGCTCACTTTCTACTCTGAAACCTTTTCTTCTTCCCAGTTCCATCAAAAATCTCCTTCTGGTCATCCCCATCTTCCTCTGCATAATAAAAATGACAAAGCTACTGAACTTTATTTCATAGCTGCAGGAAAGTTTTGGGGAATGCAACCCTTTCTGTCTCTTCCTCAGGGAGGTTACAGCTGGAGCTTTGTACCTGTCCATGATGCAAGGTAGAAATGCTTTCACGTGGGTAAAATAGAGGTAATATGCTTTCTGCCAGGCAACAGCTGTATTTAATGTCACCACCCATTGAAGTAATTTTCTTGTTCCCCCTCTGAAATCAAAAGCAGGTGCTACACATACAGAAACATCACTCACTCTCTACCAGCTGGGACTTCAACAGAAATACTCCAGACAGGTGCAAAAATGTTTTCATGTCTTAAAACAGCCATTGCCTACAAAGACTATCCAAATAATATTGATCAGCCAAATCATCTCAAAATTTCAACCAGGTCTTCAGCTGATTGAATGGCTCAATTCCACCTTTTTGCCTTTCAGCACCCAGTGACCTCCACACAGCTACAGAGGAGATTATGGAGACCATTTACATTCCTCTTCTAGAGGAGGGGGCTCATTGCAGAACTACACCAAACTTTTTGCCAGTGTCATGTTGTATCCGGTTCTGTGTCTCCTGAATTTCTATTAGAGCAAGGTAAGCACAAAGAACCAGGTTTACAGCATCTGCATCTACTTCAGCACAAATCTACTTCAGTGGTAAATACCCCTATTCCCATGTCAAGCTGGATTTTTATTTTTAACATAGCAGAGAATTTGGATTTTACCAGTCCTTCACAACACATCAGAAATGTTATATGTTACAATTCTCATTGCTCATATTCAGGAAGGGAAGCAAGGTGGAAAAATCCCTAAGTCAGATCTATTAATTATATTTTCAGTTATTTTATCACAGGTGGATATACAAGCTGAATTTCAGGAAAATTAGTCAAAAGCTGTATCCTGCAACTATGGGCCTGAGTTTAAAACTTAATTGTAAAGGTATTGCTGAAATTTTCTGAACTCTATAGCTCTTGCTGCTTCAACTGTATTATTGCAGATATAAAGAAATATTTTTCATCAGAATAGAAACCAACCATCCAAAATTAGCATAGAGCTTTCAGCTCTGGGGTCTTCCTGAGGCCATGAAAAGAATTATATACATAGTGGAGTATATAGATTAGCCTGGATTCATTTCTTCCTTTGCCTAGGGATAACCCAGAAGCCAAAATATCTATTCCTCTTTTGGATTTATAATATTAAAATTGTAAAAATAAATCATTTCAAGCTTATTTTGAAATTATATGAGATATTTTCATAGGAACTGAAAAATGGACAAACTGACTTTAAGAGGCTTAAGCAAAAGAATAGCAGCAAGGAAGCAAAAAAAAACACAATAATAGGAACGGATCTGGCATTAATGCTGAGCTATCTGTTTTGGTTGTTCCATGCCTTTTTTCCAGACTACTAATAAGCCATTGAACTGGTCACTTCTCTGTTTATAGCTTGGTAAAACATTTTATCTCAATCCCTACAAGGAATAATATGTTGGAGAACAGATTCTTTACATATGTTAAACAAAGTTTTATTTTATGTTAAAATTAATTCAGTGCTCTAAAACATGTAAATATAATTTTCCCCAGTGTAACATCAATATGCTCAGTGCCACTAAAATCCTTCTGGCATCAATAACAAGTTGTAATTCCTTTGTGTAACTGTTATAACTCTTAAGCCAGATTTTCGAGGGTATTTAGATGCCAAAAGGCTGCAAACAGAGACCTAGTGGGATTTTCAAAATATCTAAGCAAGCTAGGCACTCAGCTCCTTTGGAAATCAATTTCTGGCTTTGAACCTAATGCAAAGAGATTTTCTCTAATAAACACAGTATAATATGAAAAAGTCTCTGCCAATGATGCAATTTTATTAAATGTACCTTCTAAAATTAACAGGATTTCCATATCCCAGATGAGTGAATTACTTATTCTCCTACAATATTATATCATAATATTTTTGACAGCACCACAGAAAGTAGAACAGGCATTAGAGAGAAAGCAAATACAACAGAGAAAAAGCAAGTCTCTTATTTATGACAAAGGAGAAGTATACTGTTATCTGAATCATGACACCACATATGATTCCTGGCCTAAAACCACAGAAACTTGCAGAAATTTTCCATCTCATTACAGTCTTATGGAGTTCAGAGTATTTCACATTCCTTGAGGGAAATCTGAACAAACTTTTATGTTCTTGCTATGGATCACTTTTGCACACTGTGAAAGGCAAAGATTAAGAATTTGACACAAATACTGATGGCCATTTAAGTAAACATTTATCATTTCTTGTGCCAGTAACAGCATCCTAAACTCCTCTGAGGTGCAGAGCACTGCTCAACTCCAAAGCAAGGTTGGAGAGAGAAAGTGCTGCAAAGTACAGCTCCTCTGAATTTCAGTTTTCACACATGTTCTCACTGCACTTCCTTGATTATTGTCAGTCTTTCAGTGCCCTGCTGTCATGTGAGCTGCATTGTAAATATTTTATAAAATAACACTTGTTCATTCATGTAGCTTTCATGAGGAGAATTGTGAAATCTGCTTTTAAAACATAGCTACAATCCGCTAACCTTCAGAGAAAGCATCTCTCACATACCAGCAATAAAAATCAGAGAAATGATTGGAGGCTTTCTTATTTGACATAGGCTTAAGAGCTTCTCATGCATATTGTCTCACAATGATTAATTTTCCTTAGCTTTTTCATTTAGTAATTTTTTTTCAGTAGTTCACTATTTTTCAATTAACCATTTCATAGAAATTTTTTAATGCAGCAGATGTTTTTCCTGGTTTAAAAATGAATACTCCCACATCTCTTTTTATAGTCTCTTTTTATAGCTGCAGCTGGGGAGATTCAGGTCAGACATTAGGAGGAATTTCTTAACAGAAGGGGTGATTAGGCATAGGAATGAGTGTACAGGGATGTGGCAGAGTTCTGAGGTATAGGTGCTTGAATTATTCCCATCAAAGATGTTAAACCCCCATAAGAAGCCATTTGACCAAGAATTTCAAAAAACTTATTAAATGATAGTATGCTCTGAATGTGCTTGCTTGGCTGTATGATGCTATTTGGCATATAAATAGACTTAGACTTTTAAAAGTAGACTTCAGACTTATAAAGTAGACTTAGAAAGGACAGAAAATTTTATAGCTGTTGTCATCAAATGTACACTATTTCTGATCTATATGGTGAAAAGGGCTAGTTATCTTTTTTTTTTCTTTGCTTCTTAATTGAAAATGAAATCTGAATAAAAAGAACTTATTTGGCAACATCTCTCAAATCATACCAAGAGCTAACAGCCTGTTTAATTTACTGCATACACAGGTATTCTAGAAAGAGGTTTTTTTTTCCTGAGCCCTTTCTGAAGAAACTAGGGAAGAGCAATATCCTAGTTCTGAATAATTAAATAGAGCACCAGGGTTCTCCCTTACAGCATAGGGAAAAAGTAATTGGTGACAAATCCTAGCAGGAGCTGTTTCCTACTCACATCAATATGCCTATATTCCCTGGAAACTATTATTTTCACTCATCCTTCAGTCTCTCTGTTCAGTAACAAGGTTTAATTGTTCTCTTTAGCTACTCTGCATATGGTAGTTGCTTCTCCTTGTTGTGCTTGTTATTGGACTATTCTTTGATTTTTGTGCTGGTACATCAATGGTTTTCTTTTTACTTTAGTCTCACGAGAGCCTTGTGAACCTTTAGCAACAAGCAGAGACATATCTGCATAATCCCATCAATACACATGGCCAGGCAGCTCCTGTGACAGTTACACATCTCTTCCCAGCATAGTTTACAAAGGTAAATCTGCCTGGATTTGGAGCAGCATTTATTTATTTAGCTGGTCTCATTTATCTCACTGTTAGTATTAAAGACATTTCCATTAACTAAGAAATACCAAGGAACCTTCCAGAGACGAGGAACTAAACAAGCAGGGTTGCACAGTCTAAATTTAGGCAGCTATAAATATTATTTATCTCAACATTGACTCGATAACTTTTCTGTGGACATTTCAGAAACTTCTTATATAATCATATAATATTAGAAATAAACACTGTTAAATTATAATAAATTATAATGCTGTTATAACAACAGTTCTTATCATTCTTTAGCTATAAAATACATTTATGTCCTCTTCTGCTTTCCTAGTAGGACACTGCAAATAAAACATCTAAATTGTTCATTCATTTTCTTTTAATTAGTTGTTATAATAGTTACTAGGTGGTAGAATTGATGCACCTTGCAGTGACACTGCAGCATTTCCAGACCTACCTACATTACAGAATATACAAATAGCAGTATGTGTGAGATTTTTGCATTTTTACATTTACAGGTAGTAAAACATGATGCATTAATAAAGATAGATGTACCTAAGCCAAAATAATGAAAACTGGGAAAAGGCTATTGCCATGATTCACAGAAATCTTTCAACTCTACACTAAATTTTGAGTAGTATGGGAAAGTTCCCACACCATCAAGCTGAGGAGATAATCTGACCAAGTAATATAAAAGAGGGAAGTAAGTGAGAATAAGTATCATAAATAATGTTGTTGCAAAGGGAAGAAGAAATAATGAATAATATTATAAAAAAAGCCCCCTTCTTAGGAGTTTGTGCAAGTCAAACCAAGGTAAATTTTATCTGTTTCTGGCTATTGAGCAAAAGCAACAGGTAACACCTAACAGCATGGTGAGTCCTTACAGAGCCTTTCTGCACACTCCACTGAAATAAGCTGTAGGAAAAAGTCAGAGCCAGCATCAGAGAAGCTGAAGGAATTGCTGATGAGGATTAGACACATCATTGTGTTATCAACAGAGAAAAAACAGAACAGATGTTCATGCAAGTGATGTGTTGTGAATTTTGCAGGTGAAGGAAAAATCAATTAGAAGCCTTTTTTTTTTTTATCCTAGAAATTTGAACTGAAGAAAGCTGAAAAGCAGAGTGGTATGAAGCAGAATTCTCACCTTTTTAATTTATTTAGGTGCAGTGTTCCACTAATGCAGAACTAATTACAGCAGAAGTAACCTAGCTGGGTAATTAATTCATAGCAGAAAATTTTAGCATCAGACAGCAAGATTTTTTTAACACAAAACAGCTCTTGACACAGTTTCCACAAAATGCATACTTTCCATTTCTTATTGACTTCACCTAATAAAGTGGCAGCTGCCTGCAGTATCACAAAACACGCAGTTTTTATTTTGCAGTGTGGATTTGATGGCTCTACCTTTAACTATAATGAAGGTTAATTTATTTCCAACTGCACAAAAAAATTATTTATCCAAGCTATGAACCATTCTTTTTCCAGGCTATCTCGAGGTTTGCTTCCATTGTTTCATCTTGCAGTAAACTCCATATTACTAAGTCAACTCAAAGTTGCAACAGCCCCCAGAAGCTGTGCCCCAGCCTAGCACTGCGTGTTTACTTAGCAATGAACAAGTGTTGGTCAATCTGTACTCAAAAAAAAGCACTGTCTGTAGAACATTTGTGGAAAGACAACTCCTAGAGTCATCTTTCTGACTCTGAATAATAGGTGCAAGTCTCTTGTCATTATTTTATGAAATGAAATTTCTACTTATTAGAAAATTCCATCACAAGCTTTGACGCATTTTTATACTTTTCAAGGACACATAGTACAATTGCACCTGAGGTAGTTATGTTATGAGCTTCACTCTTTCCTGTGTTTTATGCTGCAGAGAGGATTTGGTTTTAAGAAATGGAAGTTCATTTTCTTCTACATAAAAGTCAGACTCAACATACTATCACATAACTACTAATCAAGCTGGCAATTCAATATTTAAGTGGCAAATCAAAGAACACACAATAATAAAGATTTTTACCAGAAAACTTCAATGTCTTTCTTCCCATAAGGTTTCCCATATTCTTCTGCTTTTCTGCTCCTGCAATAAACTCATTATTGTTGTGTATTATGAAGCATGACAACAGGAAGGATATAAAGCAGGTAAACATATTTGAATATGCTGCTCTATTACAATTTACTCAAAATTTCACTAAAAATACAAGCTATTTTTAGTTACTTTGCACTTTGGGAAGTTATTAAGGACACAATTCAATATCATAGTTTTCTTTTGCTGTTGGCAGATTATTATGAGGTTTATAATGCACTAGAATTCAAAATGTCAACCATACAGACACAAAAAACAAAATGGGGCTAAATTTGTGTTTTTTTACAAAGCTGTAAAATCAGGACAAGTTAGAGGAAAGGCCTAAATCCTGAGACTGTGCTGTGGTTATGGACAGAGAGCAGGTACCAGTAAATACCAAAATTATTATATAGCAAAGAAACAATATTTTAACAAGCACATACATCTTTTCAAAAAACAGTTAGCCCATTTCCTGTTACTCTGGGCTGCTTTTCTGGAAGCTTGAGTCAAACACCAGAGAAGACACAAACCAACCTACCACTCAAGATTTCACTGTCCAAAGCAATGGACTAAAACAGAATTTGGAGATAATCTCTTTTATATTTTTAGGCCAAACCACCAAGTTACTTACATGAGGCACTGAGGAAAACAGTGCTTTTTTCTCTCTATGGCCTTACCCAACAGTCTGTGCTCTACAGACTCGTCACACAGTTGAATATCTCAACATAACATGCACAGCTACTGTATAATAACCTTCAAAGAACAAGGAAGACATAACAATGTATACAGACTAGAGCTTTGACAGCTGTGAGTGAATGTATATCAAAATCATGTCAAGAAGTCTGTGGAGGAAGATACTCAATACTACTGAACTACCAAAATAATGATATAAGATGCAGTCATGCTTTTTAATCTATGGGAAAGTAATCCAAGATGTTTCTTCTGAGTAATGAAATTTTATGTAAACAAAATGGGACACAATATAGAAAGTGTACACACAAGTTTAATTAAAGAATTGTAAGGAAGGGGTGTGTGTATGCATGTAAGTATCATAATCACTGAACCATGCAGTTAACATTGATAAAATTATATTTTGCTAACAGTATGGGTTTGTATCTCCAGAAAATCTGATCATTACATTATCTTGTGTAGGCAGCTAATAAAGTACAAAATGTGCCATATTGCACAACCAGCAGAGGGAAAAATCCATGCATATTTTCATACTTCAGTAAATCCAGAATATTCTTTGTCAGAAGTAATTATATGTACAGTGTATCTTTCCTGTTATACAGACTCAATGGATTCCTGGCTCCTTATTTCCCTTGTGTACAAGTTATGGGAGTTAAAATGTCTTCTTGATCTTTTCCTACACATTGTACAAGTGTTATAGACAAGGAGAGATGAGGGATGGGGACACACATGTGATGGAGGTCAGAGAAGGAACACAGTTGTGGGCAATTCTGCTCAGATGGCTGGGAAAAAAAAGTTCAGATCAACTTTTTCAACTGTTACTGCTTTGGTTGTAAGCAGCATGGTGAAAGGAACTGAACATAAATAGTTTTTAATGAATAATGGCGAAGGGAGGTTAAAGAAATTACCTAAATAAGACTGTAAGAGTGGATGTTTCCGAGAGCGAATAAAATTAAACTCACATTTCAAGGAGAAGATATCAGAAGTAATATTCTTCACTTTTAGCAACCATTTAGACATTCTTATCATTGCTCACTGGTTAAAATCATGAGACAACAAAACAGAAACCCAGCAGCCTCTGTGGTAAGCTAGGAAGCCATCACACAGGCTGCCTCTGCTTCACAGCAAACCACAACAGGGTCACCTCATGTCACCTCCACAGCTGCACTACCCACAAGCAGGTTTCAGCACAAATACCCCTGTAAACAACACTGCTAGCAGCAGTACAACACAAAAGGGTAAAGGTGAGGGGCAGAAATTAAGGAAAATGCTTTCAAAGGACTAAGAAGGAAAGAAGCAACTATTGGCACTACTTCTACAGATCAGTTGTACTCTATGTATTTACATTCATAATGTATTCTCAAAACAACGTTACACAGCTTGGCACAGGAATATAGCACATTCATTAAGTAAAAGCATTAGGAAAATAATGGAAAAGTAAACTTGTAAAATAAATTCCTAAATACACAGTACACAACAGATGGAGTCACAATTTTTTACTACCTTGTCACTCACACTACTACATTTGACATCAAAACTTACAGCTCGGCCTCTCTCCAAAATGTCTGAGCCAAAAGAAATCAATTGCTCCACCTGACTGTTAACCATCCAGGAAAATTTGAAAACCTTGCCCTCGCAAAGCTTGAGCAAACTGAGGTTAGAAGATCCAGCTGAGAAGACATTTCATATATAATAGAGCCAGTCACTTTATAAATCACTTTAAGAAAGGCTGTAGAGCCTTCTCAATTATCTCCAGAGCAAGTAAAAAATATTTTAGCAATACATCAAAACAATGATCACTCAGGTTCTTTTCTTGTCAAGTTTGAGACTATTTTCCCATACAGCAATGACTGAAGGTCTGTCCTGTTCTTGCATTTCCCAAGAAGCCACATTTCATTGACATGTATTTAAAAGGATACATTAAAAACACCCAACCTTAAGATTGCTTCAGTACTATAAATAAAACAGACACACCTAAACAGTTCTATACCACTTTTGCACCCTAATTCATGCTGAATATGCCTGAAAAGTAGTCAGTACTGTTCCCCTCCCTCACATTTCAAAACAGGCACATATGTAAGCTTAAGCAGCATACTTGGGCTCTTCAGACTTTTTATTTTCATTAATAACTAGAAGCTCCAAACTTATCCACCTTCCATTTAGATCACTGCTTTTCAATCTTTTCCTGCTGTGCAACACAAAACCTTCATATGAACAATTAGGTTAGGATAATCATTAGGTTCAAAGGAAACAAAGCTCATTTGTCTTTCTTTTAGACTAAGCCTAGAAATGAGAAAATTGATTGAGCATAGCAGTGACCAAGGGTCTGAAAACTATGCTCTGATTTTTCACTAAATGGAATAACTTTTGAACCTTAATGAACAAGATAAATCTTTAGAGCTCCAAGTTCACTAGTGCTAAGCATTGAATTCAGTAGGATCCCATGGCCTAAAAGTACTACAGGGCCAGCAATTTCAGGCATATGGACAATGGCAGGGTAGCAGGAGTCAGGATTGCTGGGATTACATATTCACATTACCCAATGGGTTTATGATCAATTAATTCCTGTGTAAGAAAAGAAACCTTTCTGCTCATATAAGGATGTTAGGTGTGGGGAGGCAACTCCTGTGTTTGGCCTGACAGTGTTCAACAGACTGGAGTCAGACCTGATTCAGAAGAAGCCACCTGGCTTGGTTTTGTGGGCACACAAGAAATAATTTCCCTCTGAACAACTCTAAGCCAAGCCATTGCACCTCTTTTCTATTTAATCTTCTTTCTTCTCTTTATCAACATAAATCAACATACAAGGATCCTAATTAAATATAATTATTGGGCAAATTAGTGAATTCATGTGGACAAGTGCTTTATACTGACAGGCAGGACACTGACCATAAAATGAAACCAAAATGTTTCTTTATGATTAAAAGTGTTTATTCAACCAAAAATTAAAGTCCTTGTATCAATTATCCAAAAACAACCCATATTCAGCTTAGGTTGAATAATGTGTTTCACTTGATGTGAAGCCAGGCAACATAAAGCAATTTCAAAATACTTATTGTCCTAATTCCTTATTTTACTTTTAAATTTAGGGCTATTTTTATTTTAAAATATCATTTTTGAATGAGAAGTAAAAAGAAAAAAAAGTCACCTTATTCTGCTGGTGACATTTACTGGTTTATCTAAGTTCTGTAAACACTGAGTCCTATACAAGCATAAGCAAAATGAATCCCAGAGCAATCAGTTTAATATCTTATGTGTTGGATCTCTGGCTTTTGTCAGATCTTGGTAACAGCACTGAACAATGTTTGGGGTGGCAGTTGACTATGGTTTGGGTTTTTGTAAACATATGCTTTTTTTAAAATAAGTTGCAGGCATTTCTTTAATTATGAACTTGGTTTTTAATAGTCATATTTTGACACATCAGAACAAACAAGCCCTAATGAGATAGACTCAGATATATTTAGACTGATATGATGCAATATGCAGCGATATAGATAAATTCAAGCTCTCACCAGAAAAACATGGCAAATGTGATCCATTCACCTTCATCAACATCTGTGCAGATGCACTGGCGGCACATTTTCAAACACTGGAAACTCTTTATCAAAACTGAATGTTTTTATGAAGTATATTTTTTTAGTTCAATCACAGTCACAGGATATAAAACAAGCAGGTTTTTTACATCAATCAATTTCTGTTATGCAAGGGGTCACACTCTGTAATGACTGTTAGTCATTTGCAACCTAAACAGCTATGAATTTACAAATCCATTTGAAGATTTCATGAAAAAGAAGACCAAGGTGAGTGTTATGATTTCTACACTGAATAATTTTCATTTTCATTTGTGGTTTAAAGCCAGCTTCTGGATTATTTCTGCTTCAGCTAGTATGACTAAAACTTGAATAGATGGCAAGGAAAAATTTGTGTTTCAATGAGACTCATGTAAGGTTTTCAGAAGCCTAAACAAGTGTTCAGTAGGATTTAGGGAAGAGTTGTGCCCTTTATAACTGGTGCAGAAGAAATGTGCTTTTAACTTGCATACCGATGCATTCACACATATTCACTTTTCACTTCTATGAATGTTAAAAACATTTTGTCTGTGTTGGGTAGGTCAAATGCTCAAAGTTGAAAACGTTTATCATTCAGCTGATACAACTTTATTGGAGACAGCAGTCATGCATCAACAAAGGTTCAGGACAGATACTTTTCCTGGGGGATTTGGGGAGTGAGGGAGTACAGTAACCAGAGGAACATTTTCTTGCTATTCAACTGCTTATCACTATATTATCCAGGAGAGCACATTATACCCCAGTGTTTTGCATAATGGCTGAATATGATACATGCCTTTTTAAGGCATGACAAGTCCAGTCTCACATATGACCCTTATGATCCCTCACATCAACTTTAGTTCTAGCCATAGTGGCTTAATTTCTTTCTTCATGTGATTTGTTCTAAATATAAATTCTTCTAACCTAATCTCATAAATTTAATTGAAACTTGTAAGCAGATAATACAGTCCATAAAATGGAAATTAATCATTTTTAAGCCAGATTCCAGTGTTGTATCTAACAATATTTTATGCAGAAATATTTGAACAGTAAACTGAAATGGAAAAAGAATTGTTCATTGAACAATTTAGATTAATTATCTCAACACAAAGGGATGAGGACAATTCTGTGCTAAGAACAGCTCAGCTTAAATTCCTGTTCTTGTGATCACGTTTTTTCTGGGGAAGGGATGTCAAATGCTCAAATAGTTCTCCTGAGAAAGCACCAGTAACTACTGTTCCAGACTGAGAACACATTCCTTGTTTCTTCTGAACACAAATTTACTTCAAGAAAAAGAAATCCTTTCAAAAAATGAAACTATTATCTCCGTCTCTTTAAGAATAATTTCAGTATATTTTGCCATTTTCAGAGATGGTTTTATAGAGATGGGTATTGTTTTCAATTACTGTTGACACACTTCTTGAACTTGGCTTACTAAAGCATAAAAGAATACATGAAATACTGTGTTCAATATCACTTATTCCCAAATGTCTAACTCAGAAATCACTGTTTAATCAATCCAAAAGTGGAGAGAAAATCCATTAGGCTTACAATCAATGACTGTAGATCATCTTCAAATAAAGTCTTCACTAAAGAGCTCATTTCAAACTAAGCTAACATTAAGTCCTGAAGTTATATAATCAGCAAACATCTGTTCACCAGAAAGGGAATCAAAGTCAGAACTTGGCATATCATAATACAGCTTTCATTTACAAGGTGATGTATGCTCATGGGGAATATCAGCCCTGGCAGACAAAAAAAAAGAAGGTTAAACTTTAACACTTATCTCCATTTCATATGCTGCTCAAAATAAAAATGAATTTGAAAATATTTTTTAGAATTAGCACAATATTTTCCTTATGAAGGTTCAGTGAGAGGTTGGTACACACTGGTACAGAGAAAAATTCTGTATTTTTTATATTTTCACTGCTGACAAACAGGGGAACATTAAGAATTCTGTCTAACTTTGGTAATTAATACTTGCTTAGATTGTGTAAATAGCATTTTACAAGAACATGGAGATTCCCAAATAAAAGGCAAAGTATAGCATTTTCTTTCCAAAGCATGGCATTACTCTATTGCCTTGCACACAAAATTTGCCAGGATAAACTAATAGTCAACTGTCATGTTAAGCTCCCTTGATACCAAGTGTCAGTTATCAAAAAAAAAAAAAAAATCCTATATCTTGTCATTAATCTGCACTGGGTTTTATCCACAGATCTCAAAACAAGCCAATGAGCTGCCAACCCTGACAGCTGCAAATGTCTCGTGCATGAATGTGTACTGTGGGCTAGATTCCTATCTCAGCTGCAGCAGTAACAATAAAAAGGTCCTTCTGTAAACAACATAAAGATGAAAGAAGTACATCAATTACCTGTGGTGAAATTACAGGTAGAACCTGCACGAATACAGGAAACAAAAGAAACAGTAATTTTGTATGTATAAATATTCCAAATTTAACTCTTAATAAATTAACCATCCAATCAAATAAATGAAGAAACTATTCCTAGCAACAACAACACTAACAAAAAACAAAACAAAACAAAAAAAAAAACAACTCCATTTTTAAAAACTAATTATACTGGTTCTGGTTCAGTAAGACATTTATTATTTGATTTCACGCATACATGGGGTGAAAGTTATTTTGAGTCTAAAGAACTGCCAAACTCTTCTTTTAGGATATTGCTTTTCACTGTCGAAGGAGATCAGCTGCCTTGCAGTAGATCTCCTTCTTTCTCTGTCCCTGAGCTCTAAGGATTCAATGCAGTTGAATACTCCCCCTTATGGGCTGCTACAACATGACATCATAGTGCTTTGTACTTCTCTTAACTAAATGCTACCACCTCCTACATGCACTGTATATATAGCAACAGAGTTAAGATAGGTCTAGAGAATTACAAGCCATATAAACTATTTCATTTCATTTGTGATAGCAGATTTTTGCAACTGCAAATTGTCATTCATTTTTTTGCTTTGAAGGTGTTTTTATCATCATTATTAAATTTCAGAATAAATATATAGAGTAAATATATAGGAAGATAATTGATAAAATCAGGATTTGCTGACTAGTGTTTTGTTCTTATCAGAATTTGTCCTGGACAATAAATATATATAAGAAATGTTGTTAGGAGATTTGCCACTGCAGTGACTTATTTGAAATCATATTTGTTAATCCTGTAAGAATCAAATGTACAACAGTGAAATAAAATGTAATTAAAATGGTATTCACTACATTTTCCTGAAGAAATGGAAAAAACTGTACAGTGTGTGTGTATGTGGCCACCAGCACCTACTCTCTGCATGTTTGGTTAGAATAACTTTCACCTCCAGGTTCATTATTCATTCTTTAAATCAAGCAGTCTGGATTTGCAACTTCATTATGCTAATCTTTTAGAAGAAAGCTCTATTAGTTAGACCTTATATAAGATCAGCTGCCCTAGTTTAAAATCTATTCAACTTAAAATGCCTTTCACCATTCAGAAAATCTTTCCTGGTTTCTGTTTTCACCCTACTACTGACTGAAAACACACAGGGTCTCCCACATGCTGAAACTGACTGTAATAGCTTATTCCTCAAAGCAGTTTGTGTTAGTACACATTCCCTGCTTTACTATGTCTTCATCATGCTTGAGGAGAGGAAAGTGTGTTGATATTTTTAATCTGAAATGTTATTCAAACAGCAAAATGCATAGTTACCATTGCTCCTCTCCACTTCTTTTTAACACCAATTCATCTTCTCAAAATGTGCTGAGAAACATTCATTAACAGTGATATAATTTCACCTCCTTTGTGCTGTGTCAGTCCAGCCAAATGCTCTGTTCTCTTTCAGACTTCAGAATTTAGCTGGCAACTTCAAAGAACAGCAAGCACTAACTTCCCCCAGAAGATCCCATAGCATTAAGCAAAGGACATTAAGGATTAAGACCCTCTCTGGAAATAAACAGCACTTCATTTGATTCAAGTTCTTCTCCCTGAACTTTAACTGAGTGGTTCTGGGATCATTCTAATAAAACAGTTCACTAAAAGCCATCCTTCCTGAAAGTGCTTTTATCTTTGTTTATTCTGCTTATAAAAATGAATGGGTTTATCTGCAACAGATTTGCAATTTAGATACCTAAACAAAATAATCAGATTAACAATTTTCTGCAACATATTCTGTGGGAGTTAATGTAAAAAAATTGTTTAGAACATTTATTAGAAGACTCAAGTGTGCCAACACATGTGTGCCAACAATACAAAGGATAAAATCAACTAGAGAACTTGGCAAAACCTACTAAAATCCCCTCAAAAAAAATTAAGCTTCAACACTGAAAAGCCATTTAACATTTGACAAATCTTTCCCAGTACTATTTTCCTCTCCTCAGTGAACCAAGGGGGTGATGTCACCTCTATTCAAGAAATTTACTTGATTTTGGTTTTCAAGTTTCCAAATAATGTTAAATCCAAAAACCAAACTTCCTCTATGAGTCTTAAAGGAGGTAATACCTATTGAAACAGAGAAGGTAATTAAACATTTCTCCTAAATTCTACTGATATGAAGCTATCAATAGCACTGAAATTTTACATGAAATGCTAAATTTAAACTTTGCTCTCTCTGAGACCGATTGCATTTAAGCAGAATCATCTTTTGTAAGGCAGATGTTCTAGGATTCTTCTATATGCAGTTGCACAAAATACTTTTGAGCTTTTAAAACTGGAGTTCATAGTGGGAACTAATTGTAAATGTATTTTCTTACTAGTTACAGGCAGTACAGGATGCTTTTGTTAAAGAATTAAACAATAAATAAGAAAGCTCTGTCTTTCAGACAGGGTAAACAGACACAAAAAGCTGCTTTCCCACCTCACCTTGTTTTTGAGGTGTCTCTAATCTTTCAAGGAGGGAGAAACACCCCACTCCAACAGGCAGCTTGTAATCTAAAAGTAGACAAAGTGATAGAAACTCAGAGGGGGCAAAGTAGGAGGCAGAAAGGCAATTCTTATTAATTAATATATTGGCTCACATCAAACAGAGGGATCTGGGGTTTTCTTCAGTCTGATTTGTATGGGTAGCAGGGTGAAAGCCATAACTGGCCACCATATCCCTCCTAGGAGGTTCCTGAGATTCTTATCCACACTTGTACAGGAGAGCTGCTTCGGCTTATTTATTCTGACAAGCATCTGGGCTCTCAGGTTTCCTGGGATACAGATAAAAAATCTGAAGAAGACTGATCTAAGAAAACCCTCACCAAAAATACTGTATTCTTTCTGGCCTTTCTCTCCTGCTGTTCTGCTCCTACACAAAGTGTTGACTTCACAGCAGTTTGCATGCTGTGAGAAACAGCAAGAGTTAAAAGAGATGAGTCAATTCATCTGCTATGAGAAAAACAAGGAAAATTAAAATAAATATTTATAGTATCATCAAGTTCCTGAGTTCAGTCAACCCAGAGCAGAACCTCAGTTCTTAAAACACTTAAATCTTTCAATACCTCAATTCAAGCTTCCTTTTGGATCTGCAATTATTTACAAAGTCTGGATAGATAAAGTTATTGGGGAAAAGAGGTGACCAAGATCCTAAGGAAAAAAAGAAATTATTTAATGAGTCAGTGGTTGTGAGGCTTTCCAGGTGTAACTGAAAATTACTTGACAGTATTGTCCCTTACCTGTTATTGAGCTTACTTTAACACCAGAAAAAAAGGCAGGACTGAAGCTTATGTAAGCAGCCTGGAAACTGTCAAAAATCCAAAAGCTGGACTGGCCATGACTGATGGCATCATGTCAGTGATGCAACAGAGACACTGGATCAGAGTGCCTGCAGCACACGGTGTGAGAGAATACTAACTCCAAACAATGAAATTATTTCTGTGCCTGAAATTCCAACTAAAGGTCAGCCACCCTAATCAACAGGAAAGAGTGGAGATGAATACAGTTAAAAGCAATTTTACTAGGACATTAAATAACTTCTAATCTGTTATAAGCTGTGGGCCACTCCAATTCATTTTGCTGATACAGGGCCAGTGTATGCTCCCATAGCTTTTGCACTCATACAAAGTGTTATGAACTGGGGCACAGCTGACCCAGAGGAGCGAATTGCCAGGGAATTCAATTGTCTGCTATAGTCTGCCAACATGGAGAGCTGCAAAATTGCAAGCAGAAACAATAGGTCATGCTCTGGACAGTGGAAAAGAGGTGACAAATGAGGCATGGGATGCTATGCAGAACATGTACGTTCCAGAGGATGAAAGTCATCATTGCATCATCCGATTTGTAACTTCTGGCCTCAGTGGATAGCCATATCATAGTCAAATCTCATTGCTTTGAAGGTCAGTGGTGAGGTTTTTATCAGCCTGACATTTATTGTCAACTGGTTTTTTTTTAAAGTTCTCATTTCATTTTAATAACAAAGGAACAAGGATATGAAGGTTATGTGTAAAAAAACTGACTCACTGACTTTTCATAAAATACTTGAATCTAAACAGACTTCAATTTATCAGGAATGCAGGTAACATTATCAAGTTTTTATTCACATCATACCTCAAATCAGCTTTTGAAAACAGGCATGGAATTTTAAGGTAGGATTGCTTTAGAAGTGTTCAAAAACCTAAAAGAAGCATAAAGAAAACACCAGAGTGCAAATTTTTGTGTTGATTTCTTTTCTTTCTCACTTCCTGTGGTTTATGGTTCACTTCTTTAGAAGTGAAGTTAATATTCACCAGTTCTAGAGAAGAGACTATTTCTAGAGAAGTGAAGTGTTCATCACTGAGGGAAAGCAGGAAGCTTCTCTTTCTACTACAGTTTGTCTTGAAAATGCAGATTTGCCCAATGCAGTGCAAGGAAAAACAAAAATAAGGGGAAATTTGCTTAAAATCATAATTAAGACCCTTACTCTCCACCCAAATAGTAGCTTATCCTCCTTTATACTATCTGATAGAACAGCAGTGTTAAATACATCAACATTCGGTAAATAATTTATGCTGTACACTGAAGTAGGCAACTTAAAATAAAAACTCTTCTACCAAATGCAGTTTAGCTAGTGTGTTTATTCCACACATTGCTTCAAAGTATATTCATCATTTGAGATATATCATTCCCATGACAATGGGATCACAAGGAATCGTGGTATAACAATGCTAGACCAAACAGACAGAATGTCAGCAGTGTCAGACTGGCAAATATATCATTTAACCAGAGATCAAAAGAGAAAATCTGAAGGTCAGAAATGCAATATTTATAATGCTGTCAGCACATGGATGCATACCAAACAACTCATATCCAGATCCCTAAAAATCTTATCAAAAATGTTTACAACACACAGGAGAAGTGCTGCTGGAATATCCTCCATTAATTTCCAATATGAATGAATACTAAGGCAAACATTTCCTAGTACATTCCCCAGGAACAGCAAGAAATCTTGAGATACACTTTAATGGTACCAACATAAGCAACAGTCAACTACTATTCTCATTCCCACTAATTCCACCTGGTACAACAAAATCCCCCCCAGCATTTTTCCAATGGGCAGCACACATTTCCTTGGATGGCTTTTGTCTTTAGAAAAGAGAAGAGAATAAACAGAAACAACTTCGTACTGCCACTGATTCATACAAGGCACTTTGGCACTGTGCAAAGAAAATATCTGTGAGAAAATTCATGGTTTTTCTTGAGTGTCTCTGTAACAATGGAACTGGAGATGCTAAAGGTACAGAAGGAGGGTTGACAAAACAAAGTTCACAAGGAAAATGAAAAGAGAATTGACATAAGCACATCAAACTCTGGCTTTATTCAGCATATAACAATAGAAGACTCCTCCACATTTGCTGTGGGAAACAATTCATCACTGAGTGTTTGTTCCTTTTCATATCTGTCCTGTAATCATGAAAGCATTTTACCTAGATATAATTTCACTTAATACCATGGTGATAGATGTTCAACAACATTACCATTACCTAAATGATAAACAAAACTGCACTAATAAAAAGGATCTAGAATAAAAGCTTATGAAATTACTGAGTTGAGGTTTTGTGAGTCAAATGAGAAAAATTCAAAAGCAGTTTGTCATTTTCTTCTTCATAGTTTTTTCATTTACAATTATTAACATAAATATAGTATCTCTTAAAATATCTTTTTGATATCTCCCCAAATACAGTCAGAATTTTTTAAAAATAGATCTCTCAGTTTTCAAGGTCCTTGAGATTTTATCATATTCTCTGTTGACTGTCAAATAAACTCTGCTCATTAAATTTTATCCATGTCAGCAGGCTAAGGACATATGACATGTAAAAGCCCTAGTTATGAATCAAGAAAACCTTGATTTATACAGCTTGTCTCCTTTCTCCTTTTGTTTACTTTTTGTACCCTCCCACTTCTAAAACTCTCTCCCTTTGTCACTCTCCTCAATTTCTCTATCTTCTATCTACCTCTCAATCTATCTTCAAGCTCCCATTCGTCTTTGGAATGTCTCCTTTTGTCTGGCTTTATTTAACAGGCTCAGAACTTCATTTTCCCAACTTCATTTTCAAGGATCTGCTGACTGTAAGAGAGAGGAGGTTTGTGCAATTTTGATCCAAACAATATCTGGATGCTGGCCAGCTGACACGGACGCTCCACCCCATCCCTCTTGAATAGTGAATAGCAAGCTTCCCCAAACCCTTTGGTCCTCCCAAAACAATCACTTCTTGCTCCTTTCCTTCCTTCCTTCCACATGCTGTCTGTGTGACAATAAGCAATAAATACCTTGCCCAAACAACAGATTCTGTTCTCAGACTCTCCCTCCTCTCTGTAATATTTAGCCAGTTTCCCTCAGACCTCCTTCTGTCCTACAGAAAGGTCCTGGATTTTGCAGTGTCCTGTTCCCCCCATCCACTTATTTATCTCAATTGTTCTAAATAAGTAGGAGAACTGAAGTTCTGACCTTTGAGTACCTGGTACAATTTTTTGAAGGAAACTTGCATGTCAGAATCACAGACATACATAATGCAGCACCATAACATACCATGGCACTGTAGTATTCAATACATATGCACCAACAGGGTCAGCTTTGCTGAGATCTTCCACTGTAAAATACCATGCAATGATGCCCACTGAGAGGTGAAGTATTACTTTGACATTTTTCCATTTATTTCATAGCAAGAGTCATGGGCATGGTAAAATACTTTCTACATATATCAATACTCAAGCCTCAAAAAAAAAAAAAAAAATCAATAGTGGTTGAACAAGAACTCATTATACTAACAAAATCCATCAGAAAATATTTTTTAAAAAATTTAAAACAAGCATCAGCCACAGCATTTCAAATTTAAGTTGCCTAGGAATTTCATTTAAATAAGGCAAGACACTGAAATAATACTGATTTTCTGTTTTTAAATATATTCACTAGGTTTTAGTGCATAAAAACATTGCCAGATGGAAAGCTGTTCATACACATTTTTCCATATTTTATCAGAAGAGTCAACACAGATGAATTTCAAAGGAAAGGTTTTATAAAGAAACTATATAAAGTCTAAATGCAAACTATACAAGGCAGCACATGAATCTGGAGCAACAGACAGCAAGTTTTACCAATGTGTTCAAAAGAATAATAATCAAAAAACTGTCTCAGTTAAACAGCAAAGAATACTGAGTACTTGCAAAGGATATCACAATCAAGAACTACAGCATCAATTCCTGCCTTCAAAAAATCAAAGAGAATTTCTAATGAACAATGTCACTTTTGTAGCAGGTAGTGGTTTTATTACTGCTATATTTTATTGTACTAGTTAAGAACATGATGTTTTGAAAAGATAAAGAAAACTAGGTGCAAAATCCAGGCTACAAACAAATACCTATGAGAATAAGTACATTTTTAATGCATGTTTCGTTGTGGCAAAGCTCTCTAGCATAACAGCTGAATCTTTAGCTAGGTCCAAAGAGAAGGTCAAACTAAAATGAAAAGCCATATCAAAACATTTCAGAAGGCTGAGTGATAACATTGTCCTTGAGACAATGAGGTTCATGTGATGTATTCAGTTTGCATGTGACAAAATACGCAAACAAAATCCCCCAGCATTCGGCAATAATTAAAATTCAGTTGAAACTACATGCCCCAGAAATGGATTGACGAATTACTGAAATAAAAGAAAAGGGCATATTTACCAGCAAACTGTATATAGTGGAAGTGATTTAAAGGTGATAGGTTTCAAATCAGTGTACAGCCTTGGTGCTAACCATTCTCAGCAAGTTTTAGTGGAGGGGGGGGTCTGAGTTTTGTTTCAATATTTTTTCCATTTGAGGCTTCTTTGGCTCCCGGTCTTTTGTAATCCCAAGAAATGTCACATACCAAAACTAGAACAACAGACATGGAGGAAACCCATTTGTGCCCATTTCATAACATCAAGATTTTCATAACTTGGACAAGCATGGATCTATTGTGTCCTGTGATTCTCCCTGCTACAGCACTGAATGCTCTCACAGAAACAAGGATGGAAGAAAACACTATGACAGAAAATAAGGAGATTGGCAAAGATCCATGAAGTTCTTAGGTGGGTGCAGCTCTCTTTGGCCTCTGAAAAACTCCTTAATTGACTTATCAAAATCATAAAAAACAATCTACTTCAGTCACAAAGGAAACTCAAGACTCTGGAACTGCATTTTCATACCTTGTGTATTTATAGGGCAAGTATCTCCCCTTGAATGTCATGGGGGAAGAGGGAGAGCAAACTAGAGAACAGTCAGCCCAACTTCAATTGTCACAAATATACACACAAACGTTGGGCCTCAATATACCTATAAATTGTTTCTGCAGTAAAAACTGACTTTTCAAGAACAAACTGTCTCAAATCAGTCTCATTTCCTTTCTCATTATGATAGCTACCTAGTTAAGGGGCACATATTATCACTGATACTTTTAATTAGGTCTCACATAAAAATCATCACACACAAACTAGAGAAATATAATTAAAGCACTGTTTGTTGTAAGAGGTTATCTGACTGTCATTGAGGACATATCCTGTGAATCACTTCCAAACTCAGAGTACTTCAAGTAGAGTTCCACAAGAGTTTGTCCTGCTCTTATCTGTATTCAGGATTTTTTTAATAACATGGGTGCTGCATAACAAGCATAATCCTAAATATCTATCAGGATATTACTGAGCCAGAAGTTGTTTCCATGGGATAAACAGTATACTGGGACCAGTTTAGACCTGTCATTTTTCATTATGACACAGCCAAATTGAAGTGTGTGCTGAAAGGGCAAAGGCTTAACAAGAGTTTCCCAAACTGCTACTTATGAACAAATTCTCGTGAAACTGGGTTTGCTCCTTCAGAAGCAGCAGGATGTCCTAGTCAAGCCCATCTGGTGCTTAGACAGCAATTATCCTTACAAACAGACATTTCCTTTTACTCCTTCAAGCACTAGAGCGCAAAATTTATTCTAGATCTTCTTCCTGCTGTTCCACTTAAGGACATGGGAAATCTGATGCATCCCCAAAAATTCAGTTAAAAAAATGGGTTACCAAACTTATTTCCAAGACTGACCCAATTTCCTCTGGTCGGGTTTGATCCTGCCTCCCTGCTGAAGCCCTGCCAAGATCTCTCCAGGTCCCTTTCAGACTCTGTGATTCCTGTTGATTATGTTGCTATTTTTATTTCCTGTTAAATGAAAAAAAGAAAAACACAAAACCAATTAGCAAGACTTTTATCAAACTTCTAAACAAACTGTAAGCAAGACTTCATTTTCCAATGTTCTTTATAGACTTATTTAGACTATGAGTATATTCCAGTTTTTTTACTTTAAGAATGTTTTTCTCCCACCCACCATGAATGCCAAGCCTGTCAATCACACTAACAACAACAAAATACATATGGGACAGTTTAAGGAGGAAGAGCAGACATGAGAAACTGCTCCTTTAACTTGTTTGGAATCAACTCCAGCATGACTGCCCAGGAGAAAAAGAAAATGAGTATGTGGTAAGTCATGTTACTTTCATTATTTTTGTATAAAATGGGGAAAAACAAACAGGGACAATGTTTCATATTTCCTGCATGGTAATATTTCATTGACCTATTTTGCTCCAGTATATTTTCCCGGGGCAGTATTCCAGCATTACACCCAGTAAAACGAGCTGCTTGCAGCTGCTATGGGGTTTTGCAAAGCTGAACTTGACTTTGAAAGTTTTGAGATAAGTTTCACATATTTAGTGCTTATGTTCATGAACATATAGAGGGTATTTAGTAAGAAATGCCAGTGATATGATCTAGGAAACAGTTTTTATACTGCTTTTTAACTATCTCTATGAAATTACAAATTGAGAACTTAATTTACAAAAAGCCAAGAAGCTGTAGCCTGGAAAAACTTGTTCTTTATGTTGCTTGCACATTTCAGACTCTAGGAAATTAACTTTTGCCAGTATATAGTGCAAAGATGTGTTAATTCTGCTTGATATACAGGCTCTGTATGGGAAAGAATTTCTCTTTCGAGGACAAAATACTTAGTGTATAAAATGCACACATTTAGATTCTTCTGAAATATGGCAGTTCTCAAGTACTAGATGTCTTTTTTCATTAGGGCTCAAAAAAAATGAGATTTCTTAATATATAGAATCAGATTTCTACTTTTTTATTGGAGGAGTGAAATTGTAAACAGTACAGATTAAAAGTGTTAATGTCTCCAGTAAGACATAAGTTTTTAAAATAGCAGATTACTCTCTGCACATGTACCCAAATACATTTTTAAGACTGCCAGGGTTCACAGCAGATCAGGAGGCTCCAGGGAATTTTCAAGTAGCAAGCAAGCCTGACCTGCCCTAGGCTAGTGCTGTTTCACATTTAAGTATCTCCAATCTGCTTCAAAATTTTATGTAAGCACCTGAAGGTTGGAAAGAAAGCATTTCTGTGGGTGTCCTTATCTGGGGAACTCTGGAAGCCTCAGTATTGTGCTCAAGAACTCCCTCCACTAAAGCCCTCACTGCCAACACGTGTTCAAGCACACATATTTATTTCTGTTTATCACACCATGGAAGGTGATACATTACACAGAGGAACTAGAAGTGTGAGGGTACTAAGTAGAAGCAGAAATCTAATTTGGGGTTCTCCAGCCAACAACTCTTGAAATAATCCCCTTGAGGATAATGGAAAGCAAGTGGAAGCGCATACTATATTCTCAATTTCTGTCACACACACTTAAGGACAGAAAACTACAGCATCCATTGAGCCAAGGGCAACATCAGCATCAAGAGATGAGATGCAGTATCCCAGATGAGTCTCCCCACATCTCTGGTCATCTTTTTTTTTTTTTTTTTTCCTCTTCTCATTATGTTTAATCTGACTAAAACACAAATGGAAAAATATATCTTGCTAGTCTTACAGTCCTTTTGGTTGAACCACCTATGCTACAGCCCTTTTGGGAGCTCAAAACTGAGCATGACCTTCCCAAACAGATCTGCCTCACTCAGTGGAGAGAGGCAGATTGCATTAACACTGGCCTTTTAAGAGTACTGTCCTAAAAGCCTAGAACACAAATTAAGGCAATGCCAACACAGAAGAATTAGCCACAGTTTAGTGTTGAGGGAGAGCAGAGAGAAAGCAGGCAGGAGGAGGAGGATGCCTGGGCACAGCAAGGTAGGGCAGCAGGCAGGGCAGAGCTGCAGCTCACCCTGCAGCCCAGCAAGCAGGGCAGGAAGGTGACAGCAGTGAGCAGCTGGCAGCCAGGAGAAGCTCCTGAGAAAATTCAGAAAATGCTCCTGGCCTGATGGGCAGTCAGAGGAGGATGAGCAGGTTCAGCTGGCAGCAAGCACTGAACTGCAAAATTCTTAAAGCACTATTTTTAATTTGCCTTTGAGGTGTTCTGGACTAGGACTGCTTACACCTACTTGGTAAGCAAGCAGCCTGTACCACATAAATACCTGCACTTATTATTCATGTTCCACACCTAATGCCATCTGTTATTTTGTTGTTTCCTGTAAGCAACCATTAAACCTGTAACTCACACATCTCCTACCCAGCTGCTTCCCACCTTCACATGAAGACTCTACAAGTGACAAAATCACTCCTGCACTCAAACCAAGCAAGCAACATTTCTTAAGGAATACATGCACCTCTCTCTTCTGCTTGTGCATACAGTGGAAAGAGTATTGCTGCCTCCTGTCATCCAGAAAGACGGTGCCCCCCTTGGAAAAACTCACAGCCAACATTATGAAACATTGAATACTACAAAGCACTATGAAATTCAACATAATGTTTTCATAATATGCAAGTCAAGCACCTCAAAGGTTTTTCTAAGCAGAACAAATTTAAGATGCAAGGGCTTCAATTTTATTTCTGAAAATCTGGGAGTTGAGTTTTGCCAGATTTAGTGTTCTACCAAGTCATAAAATAGCAAAAAGGTATTCACTGGCAACAACTGCCCTGCCAGTCACTCTAACAGTAAAAATACATGCTAGAAAATTTTAAGGACAGTTCAACATTTTCAGTAATGACAGGTATGTGCATATGTTGGTGTAACAACCAGTTTCCTTATACTGGAGTTACTCACACAGCAACATTGGTACTTCCTAAATTACCCTTTACAGGCGTTCACTTTAAGTGAGCAAACAGGAAAAAAGTTGCAAAAAGGACTTCCTCCTCAGATTTCTACTTCAGTAAAAATCAGTAAAGCGAGAGTTCAGTATTATTCATGCAGATCAAGTCTTTCTCCCTGGATAGAAGCATGACCACAAAACTACCATCTCAAGAGGAGTTTGAGAACTGGACAGCTTTTCAAGTTGCAGCTCTCTTAAGACAGGTACTGAATCTCTATGGAAGACTTTAGGGAGTTCAGTCTATATTCAGCTAGCAGAAACACTTACTGGATTTATCCTTGAAAACCAGGTATCTTATCCTACATCTAGTACAAATATTTTAATGTGCTAAAAATAGTTTAGCCACCACCTAGTAATATAACTTGAGAGCTTTGGTACTCTCTTGTTTTCTATAGAAATGTAATTCATGGTAGAAGCTAAGATCTCCAGCATTACAAACCATATAAAAAATGTTCTCTCACAGGAATATTTTTTATAGGAGAAAAGGTATTTCATGCCCAAATTTATTTCCTGCTGGGAAGAAATAATCATTTCAGAGAAAGTATGTCTAGCTTTATATTTGAATATAGCTTTAAAATTTACAGGATGTCAATAAGAATCTACTCTTCATCTTTTCTTCTCAATGCATATATACACACAGTAGTTGCTAGATGTTGTTCAGGTTTAATGTACTTGAGCTTTGGGGGGGGCGGGGGGGGTGAGTCATTCCTTTATTGGCTTTTATATTTCTTTGTTCTACAAAGTCCTTTCTAGTATATCTAAAATAACCTGAATTGCACAAAGTATTCCAAGCTCATTTTCAGACATCTTTCACTATCTTACTAATCTCCTCTCATACATATAAAATATATCCTCCATGATACATCTTTTTTATCACATTTTTCCTTATAACTTACTGAATACTATGACTCAGGTTTTAGAGTTCTACCTGTAACTTCTAAAGTCCATTCCGGCAATTGGATTTATAACCTTATTTTATATCCCTTTTGTTTCTTTTTATGCAAGTTACTCCTTGTAATTTTGTACACAGGACTTTTTTTCTTGTGTTTATCCTAATTCTAACTGTAAAAGCACCAATCTTTTCCAGTACTTTGTTTACACCAACAGTGAGAGTTCATGGTTGTTAAGGTTTCTCATCCTTTTCAACTGAAGGAACATTTTGTCAAGGAAAATAATAATGCTATAAAGTCTTCCCACAGGAGTTCCAGTTATAGCCACATAAAAAGTAGGCCACAGTTTAAAATGATAATTTTGTATTATTATTTTTTTTCATTTTGCCTGTATATAAACACATATGCTTATTCATGTACAATTAAAAAAAAAAACAAACCACACAGTATCACAGAGATGTAGCACAGGTGGACCACTGTTCCCACACTGAGAAAGCTAACCTCCTCCGTGGAATTAATTCATGCCATAAAAGTAATGGATCAGCTAAGCTGCTAACTTGATACTGTGAACAGCTACTCAGAGGATTAATTAGCTCAAAGACTTTCAGCTTAAAGGAAATCAGGCTAATTTATAGAAGTTAGAATGATCTTAAAGTACTCTGAAATTCTTTGCAGAATACAAGACAGAAAATTAATAACAATTGTTCGACAACTCAAAGGCTTCCAGGGAAATTTCAGCATACCATAACTACTGGCTTCATACTTGTTAATAGTGAGTCTTCCAAATTTATAAACAATTGTTAATGCCTATGCTTACACTCACAATGCTGATTAAAGCAGTTCAATAAATCAGTTATTATAGTGTAACCACATTAAGTGCTTGGCCATTCTGTGTATCAAAGACTGGCTCAGCCATTTGCCTGTGGCCACTGTGGACACTACCAGCACTCCAGAGTGCCTCAACACCAGCTACTCCATCATTTCCATAGTCAGACCACATGCTGGGGCTGTGCTGGAGCTCCCCACCCTAACACTGGACATATATGTGCATGAACCCTAAGAAAAGGCTGTTGAGGATACAGAAACAAGCACCAAATCGTGCCAGAACTAGGATTACCTCCATAGCCATAATTTTCAATTTTCACATAGACATCATGATAGCTTGTAACTGCTTCTTCACATGCTACCTTTTCCATTCACATTCTCAGCCAATGCAGAGAAATCAGCAGGTTTCTGCACTATTCTATGCCATCACAGAAATTGTAAGGCACACAAGGCCAGGACTGGCTGAAAATGAGAGAACAAATACGTAGTGCTGTTGATTTAATTCTGCCTTGAAGCATCAGACCCTGTTTCTGTCCCAGCACAAGACTTTTACTTGATGATATGCAAGTCACCAAGAAAAGACATTTCCCAAGTGCTTGACTTGCAGCAGTAGAAGGCAAGAGCGACAACCACAGTAACAGCTCTGCCTCAGAAGGTAAACAAAAACAAAATACTTAAAATGCAGATATACATTTACATCTCTTAGATCTAAACAGTTGTAGTTAGGTATCAAAACCCACTGGATACTCTGTGGGTTTTATTTCTCACGCACCCCAACTCCCCTTATAAATGAAGTTTTCATGTCAGAGAGTGGTCTCAGAAAAAGCAGTTATTAGTGTTTCTGAAGTACTTGGACAACAAAGTGTGCTGTAGAAGAGTTCAGATTCACAGAAGGTTTTGAGTACTGTGCAGTACAGGTACACAAGATGGATAAGCAGTGAGCACTGAACAGAAAACAATGCATCGACCTTCAGGAAAGTAATATCAGCTTTCAGGTTCTGTGACTGAGGCTGGGTTTTCTAGAAGAGGTATACTCATGTTGATATAACAATATATATGTAAAATGGGTATACACATATGTACCATGCAATTTTAGTATTTTCTTAAATTTAAAATCTTAATGATACAGATTTTTCTGCGTCATAAATACAAAAGTTCTTAACAAGCCATTCTGCAAAGTGTTCCAGCCTCATGAAAGACATTTTGTATAAAATCAGTACCTTAACTACTAAATAATAATTAACCACACAGATTTTGCAGTTTCCCCTCATAAATAAGTGAAGAAAGTAAGGGAGACCTGTTAGCCACGTGAATGCACCTTACTGTCATCTTGTATCTATGCTGTAATAGCAACACTGAAATATTCCATGCTGTGCTCAGTTTATCTACTTGGCCTCCATTTGCCATGTAGTCTGGTCCCTCTCCTAGTACTGATCTTAACATACTTGTAAAAATAGCTAATGCAATCTCAAGAAAATTAAAGGTTCCATGGTCATCACTGAACACCAGCAGCAAGACACCCACTTGCCTGATACATTTAACCACATAAAAAGAACAAATTTTCCCTTACACGGAAGCTTGATTAATGGCATAATTAAAGCTCAAAAGCAGCTTATCAAGCCAGTAACTGGAGATAGAAGTAGAAACTAGAAATAAATGGGAAAAGCCAAGAGAAGCAGAGAGTGCATAGCCTTGATTCTTTGCCTCTCCACCAAGACCAGTACAACTGATGGCAAATTAACACAATCCACAAACAACCCTGGTCCAACAACCCCAGCAATTCTCTCCTTTGAATTGTGATCTATTCTGTATTGCAAATTAGCAGGACTCTCCCAACCATAGTAGGAAAAAAAAATATAAACCCAGGCATAGCAGCTAACAAGCCAAAAAATATGAATATATGTCTGAATAGGACATTTGCATACCTAAAAGTAGATAAAATACACAATTAATATTTCAGCATTATCAGCTTTAAATAGTCTAGAAATACAGAATTATCTTAGGAAAGCCACATAACTATGTCTATGAGAAGACCTTATTGCACTAATATTTCTCTGTTAGCATCTGATTTGGTCACTACAGATGCAGACATTTACACCTAAGCATTACAAATACTAAAACTCATTTTGAGAGTGGTACATTATTAAAGAAAATATTCCTGAATATTTTTTTTTCACTTTCCATGCATAATAGTTAATGTCTTTTAAAAGCCACACTAAGCCACCTAACACACCATTTTGGGATATCTTGAGCTCTGATCCATTCTTTTCCACTTTTTAATAGCAAATTCGATGTGCCCTTTTTTTTCCAAATTACCATTCAGTAGTTAGTTCTATTTCAAGATGTAATATTTCTGGACATTCTGGTTTCATTTTAATTTACGATCAACATCAATTTTGTTAAAAAAACATGATTACCACAATCACATTACAGAAAAAAAATTGGTTTTGGAACTGAATTCTTTCCAGCAATACCCATCATCATGGTAAGTGCAAGACACAGCCCAAATATCTGGTGCTGAAGCTGAGCAGCCACTAGAGGAAACAGATTGGTAAACAGGCATGTGGGATGATGACAAGAACTTTTGCCTCAGGACACCTTTTAACCTGTTTCTAATTCTGGCTTATCCCATAGCAATCCTCAGTATTTTTGTTGGGCTGCTTGCTCCATTTCTATGACATTTGCTGCTTCATAATTTCTTCCTGTCTACTCCATTCACAATTCATTAGCCCTTATCCCTGTAATCTTTCTTCCTAAGAAAGAGGTAATACTGTGTCTTAGCTCTTATGTCAAAGTCACTGCCTAAGCATTAGAGTTACTCAATATTCTTTTCCTAATTATCCTTGTCAAGCAGTATAACAATTTCCACAACCTTGAGTATTTGAGCATGGAACTAATAATTAGTTTGTTTACAACTGTCAAGCTTCGTAGTATTGTAATAATTTTGGTTTTTTTCTCACCTCAGTTTGAAATGCCTGAATCTGCTGCGATTGTAGAAAAACTGTGCATGAATGGATCTCATTTCTTGGTAAGCAAATATTCCATAAGCACTCTTACTCAGGTGTATTTCAGCATGAGGATTGTACTCCTTACAGTGCCAGGAAGTAATCTGAAATTTTTCTTCTTTATACACATTTCATCAATTGCTTTAATTTTGCATTTTAGTGGGTTGATTTATACCTCTGACTCAAGGAATCCCCCTGCATAAAAGAAATCCCAGCCAGCATTCCCCTGCTCCAGAGAAAGAGCAGATATAATCAGCCATGAGCACACAGGTGTGGCAGAGGACATCTCATGAAATATAAGGAGGTTGTGGGGCTTTTTAACAATATAGATATTTTAAAGCCATCATTTATGTAAAAGCTTTTTCATAAAATTTGCATGATTAGTAACATTTACCAGCATAGAATTGTACATTAATTTTATAGTAAAAGTTTGGAGATACTAGAAACAATGTCTGAAAAATCTGATAACATCCTTTCCTGATCTCTGTAGAATATTTTGTGTAGTGTTTAATTGGTTACAACTAATTAGGAGAGAGGGCTAAAATAACTCCTTGAACTGCAGCAATTCCTCTACCAATAATTTAATTTGAGTAGCTACTGAAGTAAAAGTTCCTTAAAATCTATTTTAAAGGCAAAATTATTGCTGTGGTGCATTTTTGCACTGCAGAGCTATGATATTTGCTTGGCAATTCATTGCCCAACAGAATTGTTTCCTGGGTGCATCAGGAGTTATACCTGCTGTTTATGCTAACAAGAACTTCAGTGCTGTAACATGATCTGTGAGACTGCAGGTCCAGCATGGCCACAGAGTAAAACTGGGCTTTACCAACAATTCATACTAATGTAGTAGGACTAACAAAGCTGTCAAATACACACTGATTCCTGTCCTGTTCATCCATTACAAATTGGATCACTAAGTGTGCTGCAGTCTCCATCTCTGGATGAGAGGCAGTGAAGTTAAAGCTAAGAGTGGTTTGGTGGCTCTGCAAATAAAGCTCTACAACAGCACTGGATTGAGAAGTAATTTCAGATGTTAGTGGTGACCTATTCAAAACACAAGCGAAAAAAGCAAGGAGAACAATGGATGACCTTTGGTGACAGTCTACAATACAAAAGCAGTATGACTAAAAATGAAAGCATTTACTATTTAGTATGTTCTCCAAACTATATATATCTTCAAAATACCTTTAAAGATTATTTTGCACTGCAGAAAACATGGCATTATGCATGTGATACAATGAACAAGATAGATTTTTTTTAATGTCATTATAGAAAAAAAGAGAGAGGTCTCACACTGGTAGAAATTTTCCTAGAAATTTTATTATTCTTTAATTAGCATTGTCAATGTGATAAATCTGCATGTTTGAAACCAAATTATGACAATACTTTAAAAAAAAAAAAACAACAAATACCTATATTTTGCTACCATTAATAACCTTATTTGAGTAATTGCAAGATGTTGTTCTCCTACATACAAGCTAACCCATATGTTTACATAAAAGTAATTAAATCCACAGGCAAGTTTTTTTTCCAAGCTCCTGGCCCAATATATAAGAAATGTGTACAATGTCAGAAATTAAATGTTCCTTATCTGCTACAAGGTATGTTTCAGAAAGCACAGCCTTATTAGAGCTACCTTAGGAATATACAACAGAGTAACTGGATGTCAGACATTTCCACTCAGAAAATCTGAGTTTCTTTCTATATGACTTTTAGCATGATTTCTTACCTGATCTACTGTTCTGTGTAGAGATGTTCAGAATTCAAAAATCCCAAAAAACCTGAAGCCATTATGTGCCTGTTAACTGTCTTTTGCAAGAACCTGAGGGTTTGCTCTTCAGTTTATCCTTCAGTTATAAGATGCATATGATTTCCTTCTACTGCTGTCTGCAAAGTCTAAACAGAAACTCAATATCACCCTTAGACATAGAGCTTAGAATCACTAGAGAAAAGCTGGCCATCTATCACTACATAGCATTGAACCAAAGAAACCTAAGCCCAAAACCCTTAAAGCAAAACACTTCAACATGATGACACCTACTAAATAGAAGTGACATGTTTACCTTTGCATAATAATTTTTAAAAAGCAAATACAAGTTTGCCACTATGTGTGCATAGAGACCCTGTGCACACATGCAGATCTCACAACACATGTGCAGCGTTTCTGTGTGTCTAGCAAAGTTAGATGAATATTTAGATACTGATCTGGTTTTGCTACGAGATCTGTCAGGAATCACTGAAAAGTGAAAATTCCTTCTAGCCTGGCAGATAAAGAAAGCAACACTGTGGTATCTGGTATGAGAACACAGAGAGCTTCCTCCACTGCATGTTCAGAGAGGCCCAGGTTACTGCTTTACCTTTGCATGGGCTGAAAAATCGTCCATCCCAGCTGTAGAAGGCACATCTAAGTGCCTGTGAAGGCAGAGGGGCAGCCCAAGGGGAGCCACCCCAACACCTACACATGGCACCCATCTCAATTCCCAGACACAAAGCCCTCCCTCTCACAGTGTGACTCCTCCAGCCTGCCCCAAAGCTGCTGTGGCACCAACACCTTCAGCACACACAGTACAGGTGCTTTGTGCAGTGAGATATGCCAAAATGCAGAGGTAGTGCCAGCCCACTTCTAGGCAGCACCAGAGGAAAGCTTTTCTGGAAAGAAAGATCTGCAGCCAGCACACTGCACTTTGATAAAAGATATAAACACCAACCCACTAGATGTGCCTTTATTTCCCGTTTTCCAGTGAGCACTCTCATCTTTTTAATTTTTCCAAAGAGGAATATTGTTAAATGTTGGGAAAATGCTGCAGAAGGAAATAATCCTAAACCTGCCACTGAACTAACAGGAAACTACTTAGGAAGCTGTCCTGCACAAAATCCTTCATGTCAAATGCAAACTGCATTTTATTTGAAAGTGAATCAAACATTTATCAATACTAAGGTATTTTTGAAGTTTAAAGTGTTCAGAGTCTTGGAGACATTATAGCCACAAAAGCTGTGATAAGTTGGCCACAACACCCTAAATCAATTTGACTGCCTTCAGAATAGAAATAATCAACATTTATATGGTCATTTCTTTGAATATTTCTTGCCTTTGAGTGGCTAAAAAACAATCATTTTTATGATAATATCATATTCTGTTTTATAAACATACTGAGCATCCAACTGAAATTTTATAAGAAACTAAATTACATGCATTTCATAAAAATTTAGAAGTAATAGCTCTTCCTTTACACTTCTGTAGAATCTAAAAACACAAAAGGGTGGTATATTAGATCTGAAGTGTACCATGCAGTTTCATTTTTCATCAATAGTACCATACTTGTGATAGTTACTCAATATGCAGGTCACATCTGAGTGATGCTAATCTAGTCCTAATGTGCAAATCAGCATTAAGCCACAGCTGCATTGCACAGAGCATATTATATTCTATCTTGCTTTTTAATGTCTGAACTTGCTACACTGTGCTCCTGCTTTTCAGCTCCCTCTGAGTGTAGGTTGCTTGTTTGATGCTTTTTTTAAAATTCTGTTTTGAATTCCCAGTGACAGATTGAAAAAGATATAAAAGTGAAGTTTTACTTGAACTTCAGAACTGAAAATAGAAGACTTTCTTATTGGATTTGTATATAGAAATTTACTAAAAGAAATCTAAACACAGCAAAAATGGTCAGACATTGATTCTAAACCACTTTCATGTATTTCTCCTCTTTCTTGCTCTTTCAAAATGTGTTTTGAATTGCATGGCTGGAATAGGAATGCCCTGGAGAAAACCAGAGCCATGTTATTCACAAATACCCTACTGGGGATTTTTGAATAATATTTAGAAATTGAACCTGTGCCTTCCTGTGGGAGATTCCTGACTCCCTGCCAGTGCAAAACACTGCCAGAGCTTGTCAGGTTCAACTCACCGAGCCTGTCCTTTGACATCCATTTCTGTCAGCATTGCTACTGAGAGAAAGCAGCTCTTGTCCAGAAAAAGCAACCCTTGTCTCACTTGGGTGCTCCCTCCCATCCTGCAACGCAGAAGCAGCAGACAGGAAAGGATAGGAACCACATCTGCTTTCAATACTGACCACAGCAACCAAACACACCACACCTAGAGCTCCTCTGTTGCTATTTGAAATCTGCAGAATCCTACCTTCCCCAGTTTCAACTAAAAGGGTATTTCCCAATGATAGGAGAGATATTTTCACAGCATGGGATATGGGAATAGGTGGAAAGACACTAAAATTGGTTTAGGTGGCTTGGATATCTGCTTGGAAAAAAGATAACCAGCATCAGGTTCTGTTCAGATTGATCTGACATCCACCCCTGTATACTTAGTTTTACAAATAAAATTCAGACCATGAATGCCTTGAGTTTCCAGAGAGGTGGGGAAAAATTCTTTTCTAGGTCCTATATAAACAAAAGAAATTAAAGACTTACTAAGTACATTCTTATAAGCTAATTCTTCTGAGAAAGAGACAAAGGAGTGGTGCCCTGTATTCCCTGGGTGTCAAGCAAGCATAGAAAGCTTAGGTAAGGTCAGAGAAACATGGTCCCAATTTCAGGTACTATTGAGTCCCATCCTTGGGCTGGCTGTCAACACTTTAATGCCACAGGGTTTAACAATATACTGCATATCTCAGCCATAAAATAAGTTTTTTGCAGACACAAAATCTTTAATATTAAGTTTTGGCGTACCCAATTGTTTTGGAAGTAGAAGTGATGTAGGCATTGTTTATCCTGCCCTTGGCAAGCACACGAGGTTACCATGAAAAAAAGATTGCTCACCACAGAAAATTGGTGTTACAAAAATACACATCTTCAGCTACAAAACTAAATTAGGCCATGTAACTGCATTCATTTAGTTGCATTTTTATACAATTTTTATTTCTCTGACATTGATTTCTCCTGTTTATCTGCTATCTGCCACCTTTGTCACCTTCCCACTGTGCGTTTCACAGTGACTGAGCCTCCCTTCACCCACTAGCCTTTAAACCTCCTTGTCTTCACTGCTTTCCAACACCTTCCAAGGAGCTTGGTTTCTGCTCCTCTTTTAGCCAGGGTCCTCCTTCTCTTTGCTCCTTAATAAGGTTTTATTGATCATGAATTGAAATTTCTCCTACTGACATTCCTCATGGATTTACCCTCCTTCAGGCTTTCCTCATTTCCATTCTTCACAGATGTAAATGTTTCCTCTCAGAGGCAGCAGAAGTGGCTTAGATACCAAAAGTATTTTTTCAGAAACGCCTTAATTCCCAGATATTTCTACAGACTGTGCTCACTTCCTCAATGAAGAGTGGATAGTAGCAGCTGGGCACCTTAGGAGCTTGGTCTCTTTTGTGCAAACAGGAGTGATCTTTGCACCTATCCCTCTAGCAAGTACTTAACAGACTTTGAAAACACAGTGAAAATAAAGTTGTTCAGAATGAAAATTTTCAGGGCAGGAAGAAACTGGAAATTTCTTCTCCAGGGAGACAGATGCACACCTTTAAGAGAGAAGGAAGAAAATGTACCAAGGAGTAGA
Source organism: Oenanthe melanoleuca (assembly GCF_029582105.1). NCBI lineage: Eukaryota > Metazoa > Chordata > Aves > Passeriformes > Muscicapidae > Oenanthe > Oenanthe melanoleuca. The sequence continues at coordinate 20,279,786 of NC_079340.1, read as the reverse complement.
GTAGTGCAAGGTTTGCCCCCGAGCAGTCCTTGCAGGGATGCAGTGGGGGGCTGAGCAAAGGGACAGGTAAGAGCAGCTCCCTGGGTCACCCTGAACATCAGCAGCTGCCAAGTCCAGAGGGCTTTAGTTCTGTTCCTTACTGTTTCTAACCAAACAGGAAACTGCTTCTAAAAGCAGAATCGGTCACTTAGCACCATTGCAAAAAGAAGAAAATGGTAAGAACATGTTTAGAAAGGAGACAAACATTGTTTAACTTATCGCATAACTAGAAGCAAAGAGTCATGAGCTAAAAGAGACATGGGCTAAAAGAAAGGTATTTACATCTAAGCACCTCTGCTGCTGATCAATCATCTTCAACCAAGTCATAAGGGTACTACACATTCATGCATCATCAAAGCATAAGGCAATTGTAAAGTAAGAACAAAAATTGCATATTTATCCTTATTCTCAAAAAAAAGCAAAAGAAATATGAAACCGGATTACTGAATGTGGATATAATTTCTGAAATCTAGGGAACTGTGAAGATAAGCATCATTCTTGGTACATAAGAACACAAATTATTTTAGCTATCAAGTTATTAGTTAAACACATATGAATATTAGCAAATAAAACACTCAGAAGAAATTATTATACTGAGATACAAAGTCAAACATAATTATCACTGGATTCCCATGATTGATAGCTTAGCAGCTGAATTTCATCCAATCATTTTGGATTATTTTCCTGCCAAGTATTTTCAAATATCTCAAAAGCAACTTAATAAAACTGTCTAATGTCACAAGCCAGCAATGGAATCCCACAGTAAAAAATTCTGAGCCCGCGAAAAAATATTTATTGCAGGAGTGGCCCCTTATTTTTTTTCCTGCGACAGAAATTCATATTCCAGGTGCTGCTGCCAGAAATTATTTGAATTTTTTTTTTTTTTGTTTATGCAGTAGTTGCAAAGGATGCAAAGTGCTTGTCTGCTTTCCAGTCTTTAAGCTCCAGCACACAACAATTCAATCAAATTCTAAATGTCGTGATAGTCATAATTACATTAAATATGGATTAAAGGAATATCTTTTGACACAGAATACTTTGTTGATAATTTTAAATGTTAAGTTTTGTGTACCTCTCAAGTTCAGGGAACATGAAAAAGGATGTTAGAAGTTGTGGAAATTAAGCCACTGTGTCATAGTTTCTGGACTTTGTAAGCCCTTAACTGAAAAACAGGAAAACCCCACAGAGCCTTGGGCTTTGTAATTTTTAATTTTCTCCTGTTTCTGTTCTGTTCAAGTATCCTAGTTAGAAAAGTAACTCCCTCTTTTGAGAATTTGTGATTGGACGAATCTTTATTTTGATTGCTTTTGTACTCTTTCCTTCATGAAAGATCAGGAGATTTTACAATGAATGTAAGTTGCTCCACAACACTAATGTCCAAAATCATTAGTAACATTTAAAAATCGAGCCAGAAACTATAATCACTCTCCCATTGTTAAATACCAGCTGCTAACCATTTCAGAAATCTTCTAGCATGCCTAATCAGAATTTAGTCCTTCTGCTTTCACAGTATCTGTTTCCAATACAAAGCTATAAATTCCTAATTTTCCACTCTTTATTTCAACCTTAAAGGGGTAGGTGAAGAGGGACACCACAGTGCTCTTAACCTGACATATTTCCAAAGGCTTCTGGGAAAATACACTTTTCTGCAGTAAAGACTAAAGGCAGCTGAATTTTAGCAATTCTCATGAGAAAGTATGAACAAGGTTAAAAATTGATGTTGTAGAGGAGTTTTTCCAGGAAAGGGACAACTCTTAGGGCTCTCTTGGTTTGGAAAGGTGAATACATATACAATTCTGTGGAAAACAAGAAAATCCTGTGAGAACTAGACAATACAGAATGCCTCAGGAATAGGCAGGAGAGAGTCTGAAGTTTTAAGTTGTCTATTTCTACTGAGTTCAAAAAGCCTCCTATGTAAAAATGGGATTGCATTGAGTACAGCTGACTATAGTCTAAGTTTCTATTGCAAACAGAGGGAATCTGAAAGGCCTCCAATATTAACATTTTGAGGCAGTGGGTGATGTTAGTGCCAAAATGAGATAAATTTCCAAGGAGATACATTTCAAGCTGCTATTCTTAATCCAAGAACTAACTGGAGTTCTAAGCACAGAAATGAAAGACAGCTAGAAATTACTGGGAAAAAAATAGAGGAACTTCCACTTAAAGAAAAAAAATAAAAATAAAGGACTGTGAACAGAATACCCTTCTGTTGAAACCTGTCTGGATACTGCAACTACAAAGCTACTAATTGTAAATTGACATGAATGAAAGCAAAACAAGTACACTGTTACCCACCCAGACATCCACAGGGGTGTTATGTGAGGATCATTACGCCAGGACAGTTCTGCTGGCAGATTTTCACTAAGACACACTTGTAGCCTACGATTTAGATATAACCCATAATAACCTGAGCACATTTTGCTAATGCTGACTGAGCTATTATGGCTGAATTAAAAAGCTTAAGGCACTTAAAATGAAAGTCCATGAAGTCTGCAATGCAAGACTATAGAAAGCAGAAGAATTGAGGAAGTTACCAAATATCAGGAAGTTTCCCTCAGTAAAATGAAGCCATCCTGGGTTTTTTTACAGGATGACATCTGCTCTGAATAAGCATGATGCTAAGGGGAAGGGAAAAAAAAAAGCAAACACAACAGGAACACCAAGCCTATATGTTGCTAGTAATGTAGTGATTTCTGAATTTCAGTGTAATATTGTCTTTAATTTAAAATGTTCAGCAGATGTCTTGCATGACCTGTCAGTTATTGGCATACTGCTAAGAACAAAAACTTCCAGCCATTCCTAGAATGGCTTAAAAGACACTATTAAATATTTATCAGTCTTTCCATATCTAAAAACTCATGGAATTTGCCCACATTAAAAAATAAAAACAAAACACACAAATGCAATAGCAGAGATCTTGCATGAGTTTTCCCAGTGCCAATTTCATGCATAAGTGCAGACCTTACATTGGGGAATCTGGCTTGAAGTTTGGGTTGGACTGCTGGGAAACCACATCACACACTGGTGCTCAGGAAGAGGCATGTTGGAAAGAATTTAGAATTCCCAGAGGTCCTACAAAACCACTGCTTAGAAGAATAAGAATTTCAATCATTTCATGTATTTCAGCCCCCTGGAATACTGAACAGTAAATTCTACCCAAAATTCACATTAGTGTGTCAAATGCAGAAACACAGCTTTGTAGGGTATTTGATTTCCTCTAGGCACTCTTACCTGCAGAATTTGACTTCACATTAATAATCAGCTTGGCACAAAATTCCTACAAAATATAACTTCTTTATTTATATTCTTTCAATCTGCTATAGAATATTTTCATTTTGTTTCTTTGCTTTCCTATTTATTTCTTCCAGTGTAGCTGGGCTTTTTCACTTAACAGTTTAACTATTTTGTCCCCTGCTACTTGAATGCAATTTACACTTTTGAAAGGTGTTATTATCTGGATCCATTGCAACAGAGTCCTTGAAAAGCATAAGACAGAATTATTAAAACTTTACAAATGCCATGGGGTTGATTTCTCATGGTATGACCTTGATAGAGTAAAAACTTGATTTTCTATCAAACTTACTTAAAAGTCCCATTAGATATCTAGAACATCTAATCAGCATAATATGAGTAGTCAGGGTGCTTTAACCATCTGAATGTGGGATGAGATAGACATGAATTGAACAAGTCATATATGACTTTTTTGGTTAAAAAGAAATACAGGCATTAGACTACAAACATATGTTATCTATTTATAGCTGATGACCTATTTTACTCACTCAGAACTACTCAAGGCAAATGCTGACATTTGCCCTTAACCCCTAGTTTCCTGTGAAGGGGAAAATGCAACACTTCATTTGTGTTTTAGATTGTCTGGGTCCTGTAGAACATATAAAGCAGATTAGAGAAATGTCTCTATGGGCCAGCATCACATTTTAAGTAAAGGAGACTCTTCACTGGAACAAACAAACCAACCTCAAAACCTCACTCTTTTACCTGAATGTTTTTGATTCAGGTGGTTTCAGAGTATCTGAAATGCATGTGTACAAGCACAGCACTGAATTTAGAAGAGGCAGTAGGAAAAGAGGGCAAATAAATTCTGTAATAGTATCATCCCTAAAGCCTGGGTTTTATTTGGTCACATATACACTTTCCAAACTGAAAGTCCTCTACTGACAAAATTTCAGTACAGTTTTTAGAACTGTACCATGCATTATTTATGGTGTTATCGTTTCTTCCTTTTCCCTGTCCAATTAAGTATTCTTGAACTTGACAGTGTAGAGCTACATTTTCTGTTGAGTCTTGAAGGACTTCTGTGACTGTGCTCATGAATAAATTCAGAAATATATAAAACTGAGGAACTCAACAATTAGGTTATAGGAGGGTTTTCTGTTTTCCTATGTTCTTCATCACAACACAAACCACCACATTAGTTTCAAATGCAAGAAATATCCATTGGGTCAGCACAAATAAAACTGGTATCGTTTGATATTGGCAGACAATAGCTGAATTTCCACAACAAAATGTGAAGTATGGTTGCAACATCAAGAGTTTCTTGGATAAGATTTTGTCTTTGTTGAGTTTCAGCTTGAAGAAACCCTGATTCATGAATTTTCATCAGCTAAAGCCAAATAGAGCCACTTTTGTCATGTTAAACAGTGCCCAGATTCAGTGACACACTGCAAAAGTCTGGTTATCAGTCAGGTCAACAATTCCTCCAACATCCACCATCTGATCTTCTGCACCTCACACATCTGAATAAGCTTCAGATGCCCTCTCTCACACATGGATAATAGTGGGAAGCTGTAGTCATTTTATAAACATATTAGAGTGGGAAATGGTAGGGTCTCTTACTTGGCAGGTAATGCAAAAGAAAGCAAAATACAATTTGTTTTTCCTTATTTAAGTATTCTAGAAGATATCTGGTCATTCTGTGCAGGTATATTATTTGGCTGGGTAATTACAGTCACATGTAAAAAGCTAAGAAAATAATAAGTAAAAATAAAATTTGTTTTTATTACTTAAGATTTATTTCTCTGGACTAAAAATACAACACTTCTATTTAGGTTTATGTAGGAGATACACACCACTATGGATTATTTCATTAATTTATAAGGACAAGTTTCTAAATTGATTTTGTTTTCTACGTCTCCATGTCTGAAGCTTAAAACCTCTGCTTCCCTCCTTGCCAAGAAAAATAAGTGAACGTAAAATACAGATTTAGCAACGACACCCATCCATTTCATCAGCATCTTAAACTATTAGGGAGTTTTTGGCTTTTTTTTCATTTTTTACACTTTTATTGCACTAGAAAAAGCCCCAAGTAGTTGGGACCTATATTTGAAGTAATATGGTCATGGCTAGCAGCTTTAGTCACAAGAATGAATGTGGAAAGCCATGCTAGAAAATAGTACTTAGATTATTTCTTGAACTATAAAGAAACTTTGTCTGGTTTTATCAAAAAAAGTTATTTTATTTTGCTCCTGGTCAATTAAAAAACTGGATTCACACATTGATATCAAATTCATTACAAACTCATTTAACACAGTGGGGGATTGATTAACTTCTAATAAACAAACCATTTGCCAGCAATTGATAATTGCCATATCAAAATTCAAATGTTCTCTCTTTTTGTGTTCTTTTCCTGTTTTACAAGTGTATATATGCCCAATTGTAAGGATGGCTGTTATGTAATGTTATCATCCATTATTGCCTCTTGACTTTCACAAATCATCAAATAATTTAGACAGCAGCATACTTTTTTTTATGTTAGTGCTCAGCATTCATACAATTCCTAGTTTGCTTCTGCATGTAAGCAACACTACATGACAGTCACTCTGCACTATAATTCTTTAAAACCTTGATTAAAGCATTTAAATGTAAAAATGGAATATTCAGTCTAAGCTAAATTTCAGTATTAGTCAATGGTTTGAGGATGAGAAAGGGACAGACAAAATTAACCAACAGTGACTTTTTCCTAAAAAGAAACTACTCCCACACACAAGGAAACTGGGGTTAGGAGAGTAACTTAAAGTTAACATGTTGGTCACTTTCATCTCAGCATAAATATCACTGGCTTCCAGATACCATTATAATGACAGGCTAATATTAGAACTGTTCAAAAATATGTGTATTGTTTTCCTGGAATGAGCTTATTTTTGAAGCCATGTGAATCTTCAGAAATTACTAGGATGTGAAAGGACATTTGCATGTACAGTTTTGACCTCTTCTCTTGCTCTTTGCCTGTTAATATATCTCAGCTGGTTTGTCTTTTAACATTCCAAAACTTCCAGTAGCTTTCAAAGTTCAACTTTTCTCAAAGAAAACATGCTGCTTTTCCTTTCTCCCCACACTCTGAACTCTGCACAAGTTTTTAGATTAGATTAGTAATAGATTTAAATAGATTTAAAGATGTACTGCTCCAAAATGGTGCAATGGCAGCATACTGAAACTCAAGTGCTGTTTTATAAACTGCCAGGAAAGGAAGGAGTGTCTGTATGCCAGTGGAAATTTGGAATTTCTTGTAAGCATTTAATCTCTGCTGTCAACAGCATGTTGGGTCATTGACTTATAAAGCCTTGAAACAAAAATATTTATTTTTAGACACTTTAAATATATATTCTGATACTTATTTTACTTCAAGAGCTATACTTGCTAACTACTGTAATTTAAATTTCAAAAATTGGTAGAAAAATATTTTTCTAAAGGAGATTAATGTTTATTTATATATAGTAGAAGAGTCACTTCAATGACATTTGGCATCATTTTTGTAACCCATGCTAATTGCCTTGCTTCACATGCATTCCTGAACAGTATCTAATGCTATCAAATCAATCCTGAATATACTTAAAAGAAAGATTATAATATCTGAATACTTGGAAGGTTTGAGAACTTCAGAAGTAGACAGACTTCACTGTCTACTGTGAAGTGTGACAGAGAAAAAGATCATTTACAAAGATTCATCACTCTGAAAGGGAAGGGAAAGATGCACATGCTGGGTACCTCAGGACTTTGATTAAATATACAGATCCAGCATGAAATCCAAATAAATAAATGTTTGTGTGTGAAGACCAAGCAGCAATACAGAAGTATAAAAAACACAAATACTGTAACATTTAAGCATTAATAGCCTGTAAACAACATAAATATGCACAGGAACACCATAGCTTTAATCTAATATGTTGAGTCCTGTATCCAAAACTAGATGTCCTTCTTCCTATTGAAATCATCTAACAGTTTAACATCTATAAGATAGTTATGTCACTTGACAAATAGATCATTATACTGTTAAATTTCCATTTAAGAACAAAGGAGTGAAAAACTTCCAAAGCACCTTTTCCTTTGCTTCTTTCTAACTGACACTAACTGTTCAGGTCTTGACAGCTAAAGTAATAGGAAATCAAACCTCTCAAATTAAGTTACCTTGATAACTATCCCCACAACATCTATCATCCAGAAGCATCACTAGCACCAGATGTGTTGCGCTGACAGGAGACATTGTTGATTGCACTAAACCAGAAAATAATTAAACCATTTAAGCACACTAATAAATTTATTGGCCTCCCAGAAGGCAGGATATTGGGGTGTGGGGGAGGGAATGCTCTATCTAAAGGCTTTCAAATTTCCAAACTGAGAAAAATAAAGCAGATTTTTAAATCAAATATTCTTAACCACTTTCTAGCTTAGTACTTACTGAGGAAGTTTGCAAAGCTCTTTGTGTCAATGGTTCTCATTGAGTAATACTCTGCTAGCTTTTGGCTTTGCCCCTTCAAGATGTGGCTCTCAAAATCTGGGGCTGCCCTGGCCATAAATCACTAAGCAACACCTGATCTCTATCACAGACCAGGAGAGAGGTGACTACTCTGTGCTATACCTGTCCTTCTCCTCACCTCAAAAGTCTTCATCCAGACTCACTGCTGTGACCCATCACAGATTTTGTTCATACTTTGTATGAAGTGAAGACATTTACAGACACAGGCAATGTGTAGCTGTTTTTCTTCAGGGGCAGAAATAGTTTCCTCTGTTTCAGCCAGAGCCACATGTTGCATGCACTACTGGCAGACAGTCTCTCCAACACAACAGTTGTGAAGGCTGGGTTCTTACAGCAACTTGGACCTAGCATGTGTGCTTCACAATAACAGGTCTTAATTGTGCTCAATCTTGATACATCTGCTGTATGCCTAAATTATCACTATTTGTGGTGTTTTGTCCTACTTGCAATGATTTCCAGCCAGCACCTTAAGGTCTACCTTTACACAAGCTAATTTCAGCCATTGAAATGCAGCCACTGTGATGTTGCTGATGGAGTCAGTGATTACCACTGCTAATAATATTGCTTGCTAGGGCTGAGGCAATGTGAATCAAGCAAATCAAGTGCTCATTTTCAAGATGCTTACAGACACAGACACATTACATACTCATGACTATGTGAATTAAAGAGTATCTATATATAGGATAGCTATAGCCATTAAGATTATTAAAATCTAAAGAATGGAACTAAAGCACTACCTCAAAAACCTAAATCAGTATCAAAGGAGGTACAGAAAATCTATTCCACTATCCAGGGTGTACTTTAAAAGCCAAGTAGCTCAACACATTTCCAGGTGGGCATTTGAAATTTTCTCAATGTAGATGCTCAAGGTGCTTATGAGGTGGTTTATTTCCAAAGAGAAGACAGCCAGCCACCAAAGTGTTTAGGGTAGACAGGCACATACTAAGCCACATTTGGTTTCCAGATTCAGTAAGATTGTTTATTTTTATAATTAAGATTTGCTACTTCCAGTTCCCTTGATGAAATGTAATGTGCTTACAATTATGCAGATGTTCTTTCTTAATCTTTCAAGAATACATAGGTTTTGCTTTTAAGACTACTGTTACAGCTTAACTGTTGCTGACAAGCTCTGACATAGCATTTGCTCTGAGAGGTAAGATGATTCTCATACTCCTTTTCTACAGCTTTTTTGGTCTCAGCTGTTTCCCAGAACTTCTTGTTCTAATTGTTTTTGTCTAGATGCAGGAAAGCAGAAGGCAGCTGATTTTGCAGGCAGTGTCAGCAGGGAGCATATCTACACAGTTCCCAGGCCCGTGGCCAGCAGGGGAGATCTGAAGGTCCACCCACTTTCTGGGGTTCTCCAAGATTGATCCCCCTGCTCCCAACAGCCAGACACACCTGGGGAACACCTGTATTTAGTTACTTAGCTTGTACAGCAGCAGTTAACAAAGATTTTGACTTAACTTGCCCTAACAGAGTCCTTGCCAGTGTCAGCCACCAGTGACCAGGGAATTGACTCCTGACAGGCTATTTCCTGTTGTCATTTTCAGTGTCCCTCACGAGAGCAAGATGGAAAAAGAGTCAGTATCCAGAAAACTGAGTTTGGTATCTCAGTGCAATGCACAGAGCATTTTGCACTGACTCAGCCTGAGCCATTGTTTACAGGCATTACTCTTCCTACTGACTCAATATTCAAATACTGAAAACACCACCATCACAACCATTTTAGCACTTGCTTCCTCTTATTCCCTTAGTAAGCAAATTAGGTAAACTGAAGGGACTTTTTCATATTTGCAGAGATGTCTGCTCACTTAAGGAAACAACAAATAGCAAAACCAGATTGTTTCAATAGGAAAGATGAACAAGAAATTGCACATAATCACACAGCCAACGGACAGTCTTTGTTTTCACAGAATAAACCAGACACAGAAGGACACCACTTGACTCAAATCACCTGCATGCACTTACTGTCAGTAGACTCAGGTAGCTGGAAGCAGCAGCTGGCCTCAGACCTGGTTTAGCCCTGACAAAGACAAGATTATTAACAGAAGCTGACAGTGTCAATTCTGCTCTATGTCACCATTAAACTGGGTCAACAGCATATTGCACTCACACCTTGGGCTCAGTCCTGAGGAAAAGTCAGTTCTTAAAGCACCAGGTCTGCTTCTAGCAGAACTCTCTGTACTGAGGACATTTCTGCAGCATGTCTTGTTCTCAGGTGACTGGCACTTTGACTACAGACTAGAAATATTTTCCAGGCATTAATTCTTAGTTGTGGCCAAAAATGGGACTTTGGACAATTCAATATTTCCCTTCGTTCTGATTCAGAAGTAATAGTTGCAAACTTCCCATAAAAGTAAAAATAAAGTGCTTTGGAACCACTAAGGCAGGATAATTTACATGTCTCATTTTGGGTCTTTTACCTTATATTGAAAAACATGAAAAGTAATTGATTCAAATTTACCATTTTTTAATATTAAGACTTATCATCAATGAAATTAAAGAAGCCCTGAAAAAACAACTTGTTTTGATTGATGAAGCACTTTTAGAGATAAATGGCTTGCTAGAAGAATTTCAGCTGGCCCTTTTGAATTCTCCTTTCTCATAAAAAGAAATCAGACTTCCTAATCTTGCAGCCTACATCAGCAGAGGCTCTGCTGCTTTTTTGCTGAGGCTAAATTTCTGGTGGTCACAGTTATTTCTACATGTGGTAACTTCCTTCCTCTTTCAAACACTAAAACACAATTTGCTTAAGCATATATTGGTGCATTACTACAAAGATATGGGAAGTGGTTTTATTTTCTGTGTTCCAGTAAATGCCCTTTCAATAAGGACATGCAAATACAGACAGAGCTTGGCCCACAGAACATTACACTGTCAGTGAGAAAGACAGGATAATTTTTGAAAGAACCTTGGAAACCTCTCCTTTCTCCATCAGGTTAGCCTAAGAATAATGGGGACATCATGATCTAGGAAAAATAACATGACACTTCCCTTTTTATGCACTATATAAACAGATTTACATTGCAAATCAAACTTTACTGTCTGTCCTAGGACAAGGCTTTCAAGGAGATGATCATTCCTTCCACATGTGAGACTGAGTAAAGCAGGTTCAAAAAGTCTTGGACAGTCAAGTATGAGCTCTTGGGCTTAGAAACCCTAGGTCATAAACAAATAAATCATAGGTGAACCCACTCATAGCACATATAAGAATAAAGGGTCAACTAGTTTAATGTTTCACTGAGCTCTTAATATGAGATGGTACTATTGCAATAGGCAATTTGCTCAGAGCAATGCAAACCACTGGAGTTCAATGAGCTACTATCGAAAGAAAACATCTTTCAGTCAAGGAAAAAAACAGGTTGTGGTAGGTGAGGCAGTACAGAATACTCAGAAAAATACAGCTCAATGCATATTAAACTTTGTCAAATAATTCCAAAAACCCCTTGGTTTTATTTTGAAGTGTTAGAGCAGCAGTACTACAAACAGATCACCATCAGTGTAATAAAGTAATTCCAGCTGCCCTAAAGAATGTAAAGTACTCTACTGTTCCTTCCAGCAAAGGAAACATCTAGATCTCTAACTCCCATTACATGTTGAACATGGCTCTTAGTAACACAATATTAGACAGGCAGTTTCTTAACTGAAAGCATGCCTTAACAGCAGCATTCCATGGTGGATGGCAAATCCACAGCAGACCAGGAAACCCAACCCCAGCAGTCCTACATAGGGAATATACTCCCTTGCCACCACCACTGCCAGCAACACAACTCCATTTGTACTGTGCAAGGTTTTATGTAAGCCAAACACAGAGACAGCTGCTCTGAAATCTTAGAGATCTCATGAATAGTAACATTTCTGGTTTTATTAGCATGACTAATTCTTATGCTTCCACAACTTTGGAAAGGCATCAGTGTCCAAGAGGTAAGAAGAAGCCTCAGGGAGTGCAAAGTGTGACTCTGCATGTACAACTGGCCTCATGTCATTGCAACCACTCCCACTCAGACCCAAGGTCAAAAGCTTATTAGAACTGTTAAGCACCTGCACTGGATTACCAGGTTCAGGACAGACAAGATTGCATCTCCCAGCTCTGACTGGCACAACTGTTAACAGCTAATCTTGTCCTTAGCAGCTCTGCAGCAAACAGGATTGCTGCTAGGCTCTGCTTCCCCACTAAAGCACCAGGCTCGCCTATCTGAAATGACAGCTGCTGTTTCTTATACCACTTCTATAACTGTGACTCAAGTCTCATTGCAGAATGTCAACATTTGTGCTCAACAAATATGATTCACCATGTTTTGAAAGTAACAGAAATGGAATGAAAGAGGCAGCATATGATTCACCACAGCCTTGAAACCACACAGAGCTACATTGAATTAGAATTATGCTACCAGCATTTTATCTCTGAAATATTTGCAACAGTTATTATGAATTGAGAAGACTGTAAAATAAACACAACGAGAAATTTACCAATATAGTTTGACATTTCTTGCCACAAACTGCTAACCCAGAAAAAATAATCTATTATGTTTTTCCCCCCCCCACTTCTAATCACTTTCACTGAAGCACACTTGCTTTCCCTTCTTCCTTCAGATTTGTCTTTGTCTTCACCCAGTAGTAGCTGATCTCTTTCATATAATCATCTGGAAGAGAGATTTGAATGATGTTTTTTATATTTTTCCATGTTCATTTTAAATTGCATCCTTTGACTGTAGGTATGGTGCCCCTAATCCATGTTTCAAAAAATAATTTTTAAAATAATTGATACTTCATTTTTGCATATCTTTGCTTGTTATTAGTAACTTATATATTGTGAATATAAAGGCACTGGAAGCAAAGATAAATTAAAGCCTCAGTGGGGCAGGCATCATGCAGAGTTTTAGCAAGGGATTTTTTTCTTCAAAGACACTAAAAAACATAAGCCAGACAAAAGAGAAAAGTATTTTTAATGCCCTTTGAATAAAAATGTGAATTAGTCATTAATATATTAACCATGATTCAGCAAATGAAGATGGAACCATCTAAGCACATGCCCATATGCTTTATTGATTCAGAGCCCACATATCTTGCCTGAATTAATGTGAGATCTCAGTTTTGGCCATAAAGTCCTGCTTCCTCTCCCAGAGGAGCTTAAACTCATGAGTGATGCCAGACCTGAGAAACACATCACAGTTCTGAGGCTGAAGTTCTGCTCATTCATAAGAGGTCTGAGATTGGTAGCTGCCAAAGTTTCCCAATTGAGCCTGAAGTTCTGTAACTCTTACCCCCACCTTTTTCTAACCCTCATGCCCCTTTCAACCTTTTCTCCTCTAATGAAACTGTTCATCAGTTCTCTAGCACAAGGCCATGCATTCAGAAAGATGACTCAAAACCCAGCATTGTTTAAGTGAGAGATTGCTAAAAGAAGGAAGATTTAGTTTGAAAAGCTCTGTAACACCCAGATAAAGTACAGAGAATTGCAATTCTAGTATGTGATATAGTTACAACATGTTAATCTGCTCTGCAAACTGGTTTCACTGTAAAGCCACTTTGCACACAAAGTGCTATTGCTACCACTAGATGTCAGTTTTACACACTTTAAAATGGCCAATTCCCTTAAAAATAGTAACTCCCCGTTCACAATAGAAATGGCTCTCCATTATGGGGTTCTTTCTGAACTGACTTTTAATTTTAAGTATCTCACATTTTATTCACCCTCTCTCCACTTCTTCCTCAGCCCCTTGGGGCATAGCTCTCCTTTATTAGAGAAAAAAAATTCCGCTCTGTGTTTATTCCATTATTTACACAGTCTGAGACACTGGCAGTTTTTGCCAGATATCACTAACAAAAGTCTGTATCTCAGGTTCTCTCTCTAGAGGCCAGCACTGAAATCTTACTTTTATTCCCCAGAGATATTTTATATTCCATAAGGATACTTTTACTAAGAAAAGCCATTACATTTTTTATTAAGAAATGTCAAAGTAATTACAGATAGGCTGCCATGCCAGTTAATAAGGGATATCATTGATATGGTTTATTACAATTTTATTATTTTTCAGATTTTTACCTGTTTTGACTGCCTAAATGTAGATAGCTTTTATTTATACTTCAAATCTCTGTCTCTCAAAAGTCAAAAATGTAGCTGTAGATTCCTCCTAATCTCTCACTCTAAAGGGCTCTTTTCAGGCATTTTTCTTAAGAACAGTTTTCATTAACAAGTCTTAACATAAACTTAGTCATACTGAATACAGAACTTCTATATTATACATTTACTTTATAGCAACAAAATGGAATTACTTTTTGTCAAGTAAATCTCTCATTACTCCTTCTCCCCAAAGAAAATTAGGAGGAAGTCAAACTCATTATACATTATTACATTCAAATATATGTATACACACACAAAAAGCAACAAACATCTCCAAAGCTGTCCATGCTCAGAACTGGCAATGTTACAGAATGTAGCTCTGAATTTTTATAAGGTAATGACAAGGCTGTCACCTTACATGAAGCTTACTGCCAGATATTGACAGTTTAGCTAGCATCACACTATGTTTGTTTATCCTGTCAAAGAAATCTCCTCACCCTCATTCACATCAAAATCTGACATTTTCAAGCTCCTACTGATCCTTCACAGCTGTCCTGGGCTGCTCAAAGTATTCTTTGCACCTGCAGCTGTAACCATCTCATACAAGTGCTTACCTACCAGAAAGGGCTGGAAAGTAAGGAGGGGGAAAGATGTAGTTCAGTGAACTTCAAAACAGAGTTGAAAACACTGTATGATGCAATCAATTCTATCAATAGTCTTCTCCAAAGACACTAGAAAACTTCTCTTAGGCAGCAACTCCATCGAAACCATTCCCTCGCACAGCAATCTCAGCAACTGTAAAAGCACGGCAGAAAAACTCCGAGGCAAACACAGAATCCAAAACACATCAAGTCCCATGACTGCTGACAGCAATGTTCACAACTTAGAAGCCTTCCTTGGAGAAGTGCTATGCCTGGGGCAGATGAGGGTGTCATTTATGCTACATGAAAAATAATATAATATATTGCATTGCAACATTTTGCCCCATTCCCTTTACCTTCCTACACACACTCACTATCAGTTATCCGCCTACCAGGTATCCTCAGGACTGCAAAATGCCCTAAATCTCACTCAGCCCACTGATTGTACAGATGGTACCTTCTCTTTGCTTTTGATGCAAGGCATTTCCTTTGTCAGCACCATGGTGGCAAGCAGCTGCAGCAGGATAGGCTCAGGTCCAAGACATGCTTCTGCAAGTAAAGGAGTAAAAGACACACCTCAAGCACTTGCTCTACTACAGCATTTCTCTCGCTCCAGGATGCTCTCTGCAGAACAAAGCTGGTTGGCTTGATCTGCAAGCTAGGAATTTTGGTTACTCTGAGCTACTGAAGTAAGTGAGTTACTGAAAACATTGATGTCGGGTGAATGAAGCAGCCAGTAGAAATAAGGAAATCAACAGCAGGCTTGAAGAGAACAGATTTTTTTATATGCTTTCTAAATTGTGCTCTAATATAAAACTGTAAACATTAAAACCAAAACAAACAAACAAAACAACAAACCAAACACAAAAAAAAAAAAAAAAACCAACAACCAAAAAACTAAAGAACAATCTGTCCCTTTAATTCCTCACTGTATATTTGGCAACTCAAATCCCTCCAGGAAAGAAACTACTTTAACTTCTTCTTTATCACACACATTCATTTGCAACTTATTCCATTCATGCCAATATGAATCACTAACAACGTATATCATAACCAACAACAGAAGCAACGGTTAATTAAAACCTGGAAGCATTAGTCATCTTCCTACAGAAGCTACCATGCAATTTCAGAAGTGTTGAGTTTGCAAGATATTTTTATACTTTTTCCTAGGACCAGAATTCTGCTGCTAAAGAGCAGCAGCAGCCCTTAGTTTCAATCAATAGTGCATTTTACCAAAGGGGAAAAAAAAAAAAAGCATTCAGCTGGACTCATAGATATCAATCACCTCATCTCAAACCCCAGTGAGATATAGCTTGATCCCCTCATTGAGGATTGTCCTGTGGGAGGAGAAATAAGTTAGAACTCTCTCAATAAAGCATTCCTCAATAAGAGAATTTCTTAGATCCATAGCTCCCTTCTCTACCAAACTCCATTGCAAGTTTAAAAAGTGCCTGATCTGAATCATACACACAGCACTTTCCCAAATGGACAGGCAGCTGTGCTTAGGCAGCACATTCCTGCAAACAGCATCTTGAGAGGACTGAAAGTTACACAAGATATTTCTCTGAAATTCCCAAGCCGTTATACCCTAGCCATCTTTACATGCACAAGTAAAGGTTTCAATACTCTAATTGCAAAAAAAAGGGAGCAAGCAAGAACCAAACCCTTGTAACAAAGAAGCATAGCTACCTCCCACTCCTCTTCTTACTTAAAAAGTGCAAGAAGCATGAGGAAATAGCCCTACTCCTGGCAGTCATTGATATGCAGAAGCAATTTGGTGAGTCACCACTGCAGCTGATGAAGCCAAACCAGCCCAGATGGGCCTGTATGGCAATCACACAGCTCAATACAGGTTTAAATTTCCTCAGGAATTTGGTGATTTCTAGATCTGTTGGATCATCTGCTAATTACCATACCCACTACATGTAGATATGCAGCTGCTTTTTATTACAGTATAATTACAGGCTAAGTATTAAATGTAGGGGCTTCTCTACTGTCTGAAATGGCATATTTTCACAACAAAAATGTCAAAGAAATGCAGAGATTCACTGGAATTTAAATATAGACTGACGAAATAGGTTTTCTCTGAGAATGTATATGTTCTAAACCTGATATTCTCTCATACACTTAGTGTCTCCATTTGTATGCCTGATACAAACCCATCTATCATGCTGATGAGATGGTGAGAGAAAAGGCAAAATAGTTTGGTTTGGGACTGATGGCTGGAACATTATTCAGAAAAAAACAGACCTGGGAAAACATCAGTCATACTACAGTGAACTCAGTATCACTGAGTTCACTGGAAAGTATCTATTGCAGAGATTTCACATCCACTATAGGTATGCCTAGGATGTGTCAGGAAATAAATTAATTTGCTCTTCTCAACACAAAAATAGATGGAAAGTTAGAATTGCATCTATTAAATGGACATGTTTTCAGCCTGACCTATCCTCTGCTGAAACCTATGCTGAAAAAGGGGGCATTTTAGCATTAGATGGTTTCTGGACTGAAAACATGCAATCACAAACTTTGGTCCTGGTACAATCCAGAGACTTCACTTTTTGGTCTTCACCAGAAATTTTGCACTGAAGGAAACCCCATAGATTAAAAAAAAAAAAAAAAAGGTTTAATTTAGACTAATTTAAAACTCTGACTTAAGAAGTTTGACTGCAAGCAGCGCATTAGCTTGAACATTAAAAGTAGTGCATGAAGTCCTTGTTGACATTGAGGTGAAAGGTATATAGAGCTACACAAACTACTGAAATAATTTGGTGAAACTGTTTCCAGTACCTGAATTAGCTTGTTCAGCACTAGAATGGGCACTTTATGTGCCAAGGTAGAACACTACAAATCCTATTTCTTTTTCATCACCAGGCTTTCATGGGTTGAGAAGTCATGCAGAACTTTAGAACAAGAGCAGACCAAACATGAGGTTAATAATATCCCAACCATTGTTAAAGTATCTTCCACTCAGCCATTGTTATACTAATCTGCTGATTTGAGGGAAAAAATGCAAAGAAATTCTGTGGTGAAGAGACCATATTAAATGGCTTGCTTATCACTTCTTGAATGATTCATTAACCAGCCTAATTTAATCTGCCACATGCCCGGTAAAATTCCAGTTTAGCAATGCAGTGTGTGCTACCAGCTTTCTACAAATGTTAAAACAGGCCAATAACAAAAAGTTAAGCATTAACTAAGATGACACAAGCATGTAGCTACAAAACTAAATACTGTTTTTTCAGGTCTTTCCCTCATTCACTTTTTAAAATATCATGTATTTCACTTCATTAATTGCTCTTGATTAAAATGATCTCCATGTAAACTCTAAAACCTGTTTTCTCTCTTTTCAGAATGCATCAGATTATGAGCTGAGCAGATTCAAAACAATGCACCAGCCGTGAGTGTCTCATTATTTTCCATTTCCCCATTGAATGACAAATGCACTTGTACTCTGACAGTTGCTCTGTTAATAAATCAGGAAAATGAGAATTGAAACCTCCTGCTTGTGTGAACTTTAACATTAATTGATGGGGGTGGGACTTCCTCAGGATTAGGATCCTGGAATTTTTGCAAGAGCTGTGGCTCAGATCAGCTGGCAGGAAAGTCTTCTGCAATAGAATGCTGGCTGTTATTCTTCCTCAGAACAGAAAGGGACAACCATAATATTAGTAAAAGTACAAATTCAATTTATTCCAGAGCATAAAGGCTCTTTGCTTGTATTGTATTTGTGGTCAAGTTTTCAGAATTGGTTTATCAGCTACTTAGGGATTAATTTAAGTGATCAGTTTAACAAAGTGCTATGTTGAAAGTAATTTACATAGAATTTAAATACAGTACTGAATAAGCAAATATATATATAACAGTTGAGAAATGCCTTCATATAACTTGTGACAAATCAAGTTCATTCCAAAGGATATCCTTAATGTTCAAATATATTATTTCTCTTGTAGTACTACAGAGAAATAATATTAGAGAATTTTCTCGATGAGCCAATGAAACCAAGAAGACTTCAGCAGTGTATTGCTGTTCTTCACCTAATGGTTGTTATTATTCCATGTATTATTCCATGTATCTTTCCCCTCCCCCACTAGCTGGGAAAACATTGATCTATTTACAAATTGTCTTCTGAATTCCCCTCTATTGGTAAGAAACTGGATAAACTTGAAGGCATTTTTACCTAAAGAATTCCTATTCCTACTGAATTAATTGAGAGCATAGATAAATATTGGAAAATATTTAATATTTATGGGTTTAATTTAATAATTAACTAGATGAGTAAAAAAATCAAAGGACTTCCTTGCAAAGCACTTTAGTCTAGCAGGACATCATTTTGAGAGAAAATATAGAGAGAATAATTATAAAGTCAACCAAGGATACATTTTCTGTTTCTTACATATATGAATCTGATCTACTACAATATTGGGACAAACAGAAATATATGGAACTGAGGTCAAGAGTTGCACTCTACTCATGTGAGCATTCAAGCTTTGAATCCTCCAATTGTATATTGGAATAACAAAAGTGTTTTGCCATATGAATTCTGTTGTCCATAGCATTAAAATTCCATAAATTCACAGTGTGGATGTCATATCCTTAGCACCAATTTCCAATCTAAAATCTGTTACTCTTACATTGTGCTACTTGCTATTGCAAAAACTACCTGAGTTTCTACCACTCACAATTTAACTGGAGACAGTCTACATTGACCCATCTAAGACAGAACTGGCCTGTTCAAGCACGTTCACGCAGCAGTAATTCCCAATGAACCAAAACACTAAGCACAGAAAAACATAAAATGAATAATTGCCAGACAAGGTGAGACTGAAATCCTGTGTTTCTCCTGGCAGTGGCCAGGTTTTCAGGTCTCTGCCTTTATGAAAGTTTCCTTATGAGGCTTCATCAGGCAGGAGTTAACTTCTTTGACCACCAGCAAAAGCTCTTTGCCATTCCCACTCTAGTTCAACACTTGGTATTCCTGTTTTCCACAAGATTTTGAGTCTACAAGGCTATAAGTGCTCTTTGAGCTAAAACACATAGTTATCCCCCATTCTGCTGGGACATCTCATGACAGGGGTACCAGGAACAATCTGCAGCCGTGCTTGGGCGTGCCTCCCTGCCCTGTGCATCAAACACCTCCACTAACTTAGTGCAAGACTCTTTTCCCTCCAGCCAGTACCATTGTTCTCTAAGAGGAAAAAATTACCTGGGAGAAAAGACAAAATGGTTTATCTGGAAGAGTTTATCATAGTAATTCTGTTTTGATACCCTTAAGTAAACTTTTTTTTGCACTTCACTTCTCATGAAGTCTCTTACTATATTCTGTTGGGTTTATAATGTCAATGTTGGCTTTGACAACCTAATGACAGCCCTATATAAACCAGTTCCCACCTACACTTAAAGCCACAGGTCTACTCAAATTGTTTCTGAGCAACTACTGGATATTAAGTTGAAATTACCAAGGTGCAGACTCTACTAGTATCTTGCCCTACCCCTGAAATGCAATAATGAAAGATTTTTTTCCCCACTTGCTAAACAATATCAGAAGATAGATGCTGCTTTAAAACACAGGACAGCAGAGTACTGAGTCACTTGTCCAAACCCTCTCTGGAGCTGCCAGGGTTGTGCAACAAACTGCTCTCACAGGTTTACATGTTTTCAGAAATCCCGACAGCATGTTGAAATCTCAAGCCTTGCTTAAAGCCTTTCCTCCTGCACAAGCACCGCTGTATTTTTCCCTCCACATAGCAGACTCAGTTGATAAACTCTGACCCTGAAAGCCTGAGATCACCCAAAACACTGAACTAGCTCACTCTCAAGAATGCCAGTACAACTGCACTTTCCAGATACTTCCCATGAGAGCAGTTTCAAACATCCCACTGACAGTCATGGGCTCGTTTAGACAGTGCTGACATTTCTGCCAGGGAGAACACTATATTGAAAAACACCATGCTACATTCAGGAGCACTTTTTAAGAGAGTGCAGGTAGCATAATCAACTTCATACCACAGATATACAAGAATACTGGAACTTAAGGCCTTTCCAAACATGCTGTCTTGCTGTGCAAATAAGATTGGTATTTATAACTGTATATTGCAAAACCCAGCATATAGGCAATAACTCAATTACAAACATCCAAACTTTGGAAGCATATCTCAAGAAAGAAATGTAATTACAGCTCCATCACCTCAGTGTAGATATTCCAAGACTTACAGTATCAGATGTTTATGCAGAAGGTTTTTCATCATGCTTTCAGCTTACGCAAGTTTCATTTTCCCAGGGACCGTGAAATTAAGAGGCTGCCTTTATAGCTAATGTGATTAGAAATTCATCCCAGATCAAACTCAGAATAAATTTTGCTCTCAGCTTGGGAGCTCTGGGGACTACTTTACAAAATCAGGACTGAAATCTTTCATCAAAAAGTCAGTACTTTCTATCACATGCAAATTCAGAAGCCTGTTCTGACTGTGACAGATTTCCAGGTAAGCAAGAAATCCTCACCTGTGAATCAGTCTGAGATGTCAAGTCTTGAGTTTACCATTTGTATATAGCAACACACAGTTATGGAAGATCCTGGGTAATAAGTGAGCTGAGCTGCAGAACACATAATTACAAGTTCTGTTTAATTATGGTGTGGGCAGCATTTGATCTCCTTTGAAATAAACATCTATCAATTTTCACCTCTGTGAAAAATGTTATTACTTTATTCCCCAGGAATTTACAGCATATGCAGAAAAAATAGCTATTCTTAAATCAAGTAAGTATTCATTAATTATGAGTGATTTCTAGATTAGTTTCTAACATCTTTTTTATTTGATTTGATCATAATTTTTAAGAACTCCCTACTGAAATTTTCCATCCTTGCCTTCCAAGAATAGGGAATGTCTTTTCCTGAATCATATGAATAAATTCTCAGTTGTAAGAGCTGTTACATACCAGGAAAGTACCTTTGTAATGCTGAGGTGTTCCACTTGAGACGTCTGAACTTGCCTAGTTCAAACTGCAAGAGCTAGAAATGTTACACATTAACACTTTTTTGTTCTCCCCTCTCCACTCCCTTTTATTTCTTTATTAGGAAGGTAAACAACTTAACGTGGAAAATTCACTTTTCGGCTTTTACACAGACATCAACACTTTTATTCACTTCAATTCCTAATAAAAATACTAATAAAATTAATGAGATTTCTACGACAACCAGGCTGTTTCTTAAAAAAAAAAAAGTTAAAGAGCTTTTGCTGTCTCTCTAAGCAAGATCCAAGAGTACAGAAATCTTGTCTTGTTCAGACAATCTGCATTTAGACTTTCCCCACTCCATAGAAAACTTTGGGCTGAAAAGCAAAGGCAGTAGATGATTTCTATTAGTAAGCAGGAAAGATTTTTCCCCTATCCTTG
The DNA here is from genome assembly GCF_029582105.1 of Oenanthe melanoleuca. Classification (NCBI taxonomy): domain Eukaryota; kingdom Metazoa; phylum Chordata; class Aves; order Passeriformes; family Muscicapidae; genus Oenanthe; species Oenanthe melanoleuca. The sequence continues at coordinate 20,257,879 of NC_079340.1, read as the reverse complement.
GGATATACCATAATGTTTCCTTATTACCCTATATCCTTTAAATACCAGTCCTGACTCAGGCTGAATGTTTTATGTCTAAATATGTAGACTTGGTTCCTTTCTTCCCTTAGGTTTTGTTGTAGCTTAAATATCACTAAAAAAACTCCACTTATTCCCAAAACTGCAGAAGCCTAGGGCTGGAAATTCAGAAAATACCTCTTTATACAGTGAGACCTCCCAGTAAAAAAATTATATCTATAAGAGACCAGAACAGGTTTCCAGTACATAACTCTAGTGTTACAGAAACATACTATAGGACACTATAAACATTCCAAAGGAAAAAAAAAGGTATCTGAATTTTACCTCAAATCCCATTTTTATTATTTTTATTATATAATCATTTTTAGCATAGAAAGTCTACCCAGGTATCAAATACTTACAGAGGCATCCACTGCCTGAAGATTAGAATGAATTCTGGATATTCTCCTGTTCACAGGAGGATCTAGGAAATTTTTTTCAGCAAAACAATGCCATCTTTTACAGCAGCAGAAAATATTACACTTCTGCAGCAGAAAGGAGGCAATGGACACTTGCATTACAGCAGTGCCTCTTCCATCCTGCCATGAGCAATGGAGACTTTTGCAATGACATCAGTTACTCAAGGATGAGGAGAGGCCCCCTCACAACTAAGGAGCATAAAGATGTAGCTAGAAATTACATTTGGCAGAATATGCCAAATAGAGAGAAAACAGGTATCTGTATACAGGAATCATTGGAATTCACTGGAAAATGTAGTTCAGTCTTTGAAAAAGATTCTAGAAATAGTAGCAAAACAGTTCCCTCAAAAGTTTAAAATACATAAAACTGCACAAAATATATATGTTTGTATCCTCTGATGAAGTCCTGACATGCAGATATTTGCTGGGGTCTTCCTTCTTTTCAAAGAGCAGAGGAGGCAGTTCAGTTTTTACTGAGCTACAGTACTGCAGGTGTGGTTAAAGTGGGAACTGACTTGGCAGTGTTTAATTCCTGTGGTTCTGTGTACTATATTCCTGCCCCTGGGCTGAGCAGAAAGAATATTAAAAAAAAGGTTTTATTTATGCACATACCACAGTTAGACTGAATTATCACTATTGTAATTTTGAGGAAGGCCTCAGGGTTAAGATATATTGTCAGTGTTGGAGGGAATTTTTCCATTTTCTTGAAAATTGCATCAGGAAACTCCAATAAAATAAATTAATTTTTTCCCTTCTTATTGAAAATAATCCCATTCTCAAACAGATTAAACATCAGCTGGATATTATCTGGAGGTCACCAAAGAACTGATGAAGTATGAAAATATCAGAGAAAATCCCAAACTATCTCCCAAACACCCTTGATGCCATGATGAAAACCAGTTTCAAGCTGTCCAAATATCTTCTTGGCACATTTTGTCCTCCCTATCCCAGTTAGGAAATGACAGAGGCACAGATGTTGCAGCTTCAGATGAATTATGTACATGTACACACACACACACACACACACACACACACATACACACACACACACACACACACACACATATATATATATATATATATAAATAACATATAAATCAGTATAAGCCTACAAGTGTCCAGAGTCTCCTCTTCTTCAGCCCCATGATTCTCCATTACACATTAACAGTAATGTTCATTAATGCTCAGGACAATTTATAAATTAGAAAATTGTAGTATTAGTGAACCTATACCAATCACTTTTCATGCTGCTCTACCATGCTCAGCCATCTATGGAATGTCATTAGACAGGGTGGAGTAACAGTTATAAGTGTTTCTTTAATATTGAAACTATGCTTATTTTTAGGGACCTTCAGCAAGATAGATCAGAGATACTTTTTAATAACAGTGAGACCGAGGAGAGATCTATCAGCCCTCTTTGAAGAGCAAGAGTAGATCAGCCTCTGAGAATGAAGCCCCTGCTTTTCCAGGTGGAGGGACTGCATCATTCAGCTTCATCTCACCAAGTTTTTGTGAAAGTAGAAATCTTTCTCTTTGTTAGTACCCTAGACCTGCCTAAATAGAAATGAAATATCAGCCACATAGCAACTCGATTTGGGAACCAAAAATCAAAGAAATGGGTCATCTGCTTTGGATACATATGCAAATGACCTGCTTAGGTTTCTACACAAAGCCAGAAATGAAGACCAGAAATGGAAGCTGTTGCCCAAATCACAAACCACTTCTTCACTAACATCTTATTTCTGGACAGGATCCTTTTCCTCCACCCTGCCAGTTGATGTGCTTTCCTTTTCTCTATTACATGTCTGTACTCAGACAACAGAGAAGAGGTTGTTGCAGTTTCAAATCACTTGTCCTTCTTCCCTTTTAGAGAATCATATTTGTTAGTCAGAAAGTGCTGCACCTGGGACTCAAAACCAGAAGAAAATAACTTCTGGCTCACTCAAGCAATGAAGTGTGAAGGGCTATTAATTTATAATCTCATTTTAGCAGAATTCCACATGTGCCCCAGCTCAAGTACATACTGGGCAGAAAACAGAACAGATGTCCAGGTCCATTTTTCTCCAAGTGCCCAAACTGAAGTCCTCTCAGTTTTTGGAAGAAATACAATATTTATTTTACAGTGTGTTATCGACATATATTTGTGTTCTCTGCAGTAGAGACATTTCATTCTAGCCTCTGTGAAAAAAAGTGAAAACAACCACTTTTTGCTTTTGTATGAGCACGTGGAGAGCTTCATTCATTAGTTCATACATTTATGCTGTGATGTCAGGTGGTCTATGCACTATTTCCAAGATAGTGGAGGAAAGTATTAAACCAAATCATATAAACTTTATTCAGTTCAGAAATAAGAATAGAACAGCTTGAGGTTATACTAAGCAATGAAAACTGCATTACTTATAAATGGGGTCATCAAGACAAGCAAAGTAGAGAAGTTACGAGCTGCAAGGAGAAGTTAAGGGACCATAGAGGAGGGTCAGATGCAGCTGCAAGCCAGACAGTTGGGGCTGCAGCAACCAGACACTTGAAACAGCTTCAGAGGAGGCTGCTCAGTGCAGCTGGGCTGGAAAAGATGAAGTGCACTTCGTAGGAATGCCACAGCAGCCCCTTGTGCAACAGAATTCAAGACCTGAAACCCAACTGTCTGAAACCAATAGAATTAACAACTTTGCCAAAAATACGTATTTCAAAGATTTGCCCCATGCAGAAATTGTGTTCAGCATGCAAATAAGTACCTTTTTATTAGGACCTTCCTTATAAAGTCCCTTTCCAAGAGCAAGCAATGGGAGGAATGTAGGATTACCTTGCAGCACTTGTGCATAACTGCATGCAGATGCACTGACACTCATCAACACATGACTCAGGGCATCAGAGAGCCTCTCTGGATTGATCACCTGTAACCACCTAAGTACAGACAGTACCATAATGTACATATTTATCAAATTATGAGTCACAAGCATCTTCATGCTGGCCTTCTCATTTTCAGTGCCTCAGAGCACCTATATGCTTGCAGTGGGTGCAGTATAGGGGCTGAGCAGTTACCATCAAGCACAGGAGCTGCTCAGCTGCCAGAAGCAGGAGCACTGCTCTGATGGATGCTACACATGACCAGAAATTTCTTGTTTCAAGGTGTAGCTCTGCGTCTTGTTCTGTGTCTGTTGTCACCAGCTCCAGCACCATGCTCCCCTCAAATACAGTATAAACACACTTCGACTTTACAGTCTTAATGTTTGTAATTGTTAGAAATAAAATTCTGATATGCTCTGAATTCTTGAAGAAGGGAACTGTTTTCAGGCCAGACTATGGCGAGTCTTCTGCCACACTAACAGCAGCTTTCCTGCAGGATGTTACAGTTTAGGACTACTCAGACAACATCTTGCAGGTTTTTTTATCAAACTCCTGGAGGACAAAGGGATTAAAGAATATTCTCTATAGTAGGAAGGCAAGTCAGTCTCTCTGTCCAAATCTGTTTTGATCTGGACTGAGACTGCTGCTAAAAATTATAATGGAACAGTAGTACCTAATCCATCTTTAAAAATATTTTATTTTATTCTTCCATAAGGCATGTCTGATTTTTCAAACCCTGACAATCTCCTTCTGTTTCTAATAGCCAAGAATTCTGGGAAGAAAAAGAAAAGGAGATTTTATGTATTTTACAGTTCTTATACTAGCTTTTCTGCTTTCCATTTTCCTCTACCAACTACCATTGCACATTTTAGGTACTCTCCAATGATATCCTTGACAGAGCATTAGGTCTCAGTTTCTTCTTCACAATTCTGGCACTGAGTTTGACAGACACCTGCTACCACAGCTTTGTCATTTCTCCTATTTAGTTCCTCACTGCACAGTTTCATGGCTTTTTATTATTTTACCAAGCTCTCAGAATACAGACTATATGCTAAAAATATGTTACCATTTCAATTAACATACATGCATAAGTATAATCAATCCTTTCCTAAATCACTGATCTGGCTGATATAATTAATTACCTTTATCAGTATATTAGTTCCTCATTTCATTCCTCTGGCTCAGGCAATAATCTGAAGAAATACATGAGAATATTAGACATATTCATACTGTTACTTTAAATAATAGACACTACAGTTCGAGAATACAGAAGTAAAAGAATTCTTTGTATTGCTTGGAATGTCAACATTAATTAGCACCTATATTCCTTCTATATTACTGGTACAACTTCTGTTCATATATAGCCCACAAATAGATAGAATTAAATACACTCTGAAAAAGAGTTCCAAAGTCAATTATTTCTAAGCATTTTATTTTTAAAGAAACAGAAGTATGATTCACATGTGTAGTCTTAGAGGTATTCTCTGTTAGATTGTTCCTTTCTAGGGATTTATTCAAAATTACAGATAAACAAATTTCAATAATTTCAGCTTTTAACCAAAAGCAGTATTAATTATGTATCATATACCTCCATGCATTGGTATTTTATTGGGCTTTCCCTTAAAAATAAAAAAGGCAGCCAAGTAAACAGTGCAAAATAACAAATGTTGCTAATTCCTGACCACAGTCATTACAGATGAGGTCTTTCCAGCAACACTTTTCTACCATCATTACGATGACTGTAGCTTCAGATCCTCTTTCAATCATGATGAACAATGGGAATAAATTCATCAGGATTAAAGATGTAAATGCTCCCAAACAAGCCTAAGACAAAACCAACATATCTGTATACATCTATACCTGTCATGTACCTTGCAGAGTCCACAGGATGGAGCACCCGTTTCTGGGAAAGCGCCACTTTCTGGACAGATCTGAAGTGCTGTTCATTCATAACCAATGCTCCAAGAACATCTTGAAACACGGCCCCATGGCACAGCTCCAGCAGACACCCAGGCTTAGCCTTAGAACTCCCTCTACACCAAGCTCAAAACATCATTCCTCTACCATGGCATTTCTTTCTACTCTGACATCCCTGTGCATCAGCTTTCTTAAAGCAAAGCAATTCTGGGTCAGTTCAGAGGTCTGTGTCAGGTGACATTTGTGACAGCAGCCTGCACCCGATGCTCAAGGAAGAGAAGAATGAGAGAATGGGTACGGGTGGGTGCCTCCACACATGTGTGAGCACAACATCACTGCTGGGCTGGAGTAACACCCACAGACCACCTGAAACAAATGAAATTACATGGTGCAATCCAACTCAGGTAGTATCAGTTCCACCAGGAATGAGAATAATAATAGGAATCCATAACTTCTTTAGAAGCCTCATGATACTCTGAGTAGTTTTGTTTTTTTTTAAAGAGAGCAATTCTCCCATGAATGGAATGATGAAAGTTAACCAACCTCAAGGAAAGGTTAAGCTTGAAAGAAATCACAATGTTTAACAAAAAGATACCTTAAAAACCAATAACTTCTTCCTGGAAGACTCTACTGCATCAATATTGTCTTCCTATTTGCTAACTAATATGAACATTTTATAGCAAAAGCTATACAAATAACATACCCCTTGTGAGTAGTTTCAAATTACAGACAGTGCATGGCAAACTTGTCTGCACTCATCAGTCTGTTTATAAACATAATCCTGACTCAACATCATAGTGATGAAACAAACAGGACTGTTTCAAATGTATGACATAAGCCCAGACAGATAGCTACAATACAGAGAAAGGTGTTAAATATCTAAATCCATGCTGCAGATGTTGGTAAAATTCACTAATAACCAAAAATTAAAAATCTTTTACAGCTATCACCTATGCATATTATTTCTAAACAGTCAGAAAGTTTCTTCAATCACAAAATATTTTAGATTGTAAATTCCTCACAAAAGTGACCCTCTTGTTATCTATTAGACTATAATAAAAAAGGGAAGATTGTTTATAAATAATACAGTGGAGTATAATGGATATTAAAATTTACATATATGTGTTTCTTTACATGTAGACTTTTGTCGTATTGTCTTTCTTCTTTCATTTCTGACTTTTGTCAGAATTTTTGGATTTTAAATCTGGAGGGAAGTTATTCTGAAATCCAGTGTTTGTTACTAAATATAAACTTTTTCTCCCAATATTTCTGAGAGTGGAAAGATGCAGGATCATATGACCACAAACTTGTAAAGTAACTCTTTTAAATTATGTACTACAGCAATAAATGCTTCATATTAGGATCTATAAAAATAATAACCCTCTCTGATATAGTGTTTAACTCCAATTCATCTGCTACAGTTTTGTGGTCTTAATGCAATTAAAGTTACAAACTGTGTAAACATATCCTCAGCAACAATCCATAAAATTTGCAGCTGTAGACAACAGAAAAATGTCATGGCTGCAGTTACAAGTCTGAACAATTTTTCTGAACAGAAGAGAGTATTCCATTAAAGCGTCATCCTTGGTCATAAAACGTCCCCTTGATATTATTTCAAATAGTAGTTTGATACTTATTAAGATAATAATTTCTTTCTTTAGAAAGTATCCCATCTCCCTGATTATTTTACTGGGTTGTTTTGTTTTGTTTGTTTGTTTGGGTTTGGTGGTATTGTGGTTTTGTTGGTTTTTTGGGGTTTTTTTGGGGGAAGATGGTATTTCAAATCCACTACATTTTTGTGTAAAAAAGACTTTTGAAACTTTTCCTGTTCAGTGACATCTCTGCTCCCAGAACACAGTCAGGCAATTCCAGTTATCCAGGAAATAAGAGAGAGCAGTCTTAAGCAGATAGAAACAAATACTATAGACTAAATTACTTTTCCCATTCTTAGGCAGGAATACGAAAATGCTCAGACAGCATAATTATGGTCAAGGTCAGTGAAATGCAGATTACCAAACTGTGCCAGAGAACACACCCACCAACCCTTTCCCTTTGGCTGTATGTTACAGGCAGTGCAGTAAAGAAGTGGTTTAAAAATTTTTCATTTTTCAGCATTTTCCAGATACTGAAGGCATTGTAGTATGTGTTACAGCACTATACAAAAATAACCTTATTTCAAGACATTCATTTCACTTTGAAATTTTAGAAGTTTGTGCAGCCTTTTGTCTGTGTGAGCAATTTCATCAGCAGGAACACAAACATATTTAGACCATTCATCATCCATGCCTGGATGCTGACTGATGCTCCTGTTGAAAGGTTCCAGCTGAACGGAAGGACACAAACCACTGCTTCCCTCTGATTCTTCCCTCATTCTCAGTGCCAGGGCCCAAAACCCCAAGCTGCTCCCACGGAGGCCTCCTGGGTACCCCCCAGGGTAAATCCACTCCCCAAACAGGAGGGTGGATGGGAAAGCAGACTGGTACAATTTAATCCTACTGCAACAAGTGTGAGGAGGGAGAGCAGGGTATACAAACTCTGTAGAAAAGTCAGAAACGAGCGTGGTTTGCCAGGCTGCAAAGAACCCTGTGTCCCTACACCCTTCCTTCCGTGGTTAGGCTCAGAGTAGGATCAAGCTGGCCAGTTAGGGCTACCTCCACTGCAATGATTCTTGGCTGGTGGAAGGGGATCAGGTTTGCAGCACAAGCAGAGCTCTTCCCAAGAGTCGCTGTGGGTATCAGCTGGCTCCAACACAGGTCACTGCCTCTGAGACAATCTGATCTCAAATGCTTTGAGTCTGACATTAAATAATTAGTGTGTCTGTAGGAGCAAATTTTGTGTTTCTGTATGCACATGAAACAGATGACAGTAAAACTGAAAAGCAGAAGTGCAGCTTTTTGCACAGTCCCCAGAGAAAGAAAACACACATTCTCAGCAGGTGCTAAAATGTGTTTGCTCAGAAGACTCTTCATGAGAAAATCCTACTAAATTTACTGTTTTCACATCTCTGCCTGCAGTACATGCCTACATGTATGACCTGTTTCCTCCAGTGAGCCTAATGACAAACCTAAATCCCATTCAATAAAATTTAGAGTTGCATTTTCAAATGCATCTCCTATTACTGTAAGACCAGCTTTGAGTATGTCATTTGGTATCCAAAATGATAAAGGATTACAATTTTAAGATTTCTAGGGCAGTTGATAGGAGTCCTCCAAAACCAACCTATTTGGGGTTGAGCCAAACCCATTGAGCCATTTGATCCACAGTGAGAAGACCAAAACCTCTGAAAATCAGTATTATGTAAAAATACTTGGGTCAGAAATGTACCCTCTTCCCATCTGGTAAGACATAGCTACAGGCCACATGTAACTTTCCCTGTACAAGAAGTGTTTCCTAGTTTAAAATAGCATACAAGCATCCTGGGAAAGGAAAAAAATTCATTGAAATAGATTAGTTGGAAAAAAACAGACACATATAATTTTAAACAAAAAGCAGAACTGTTTCACCTGTTTGTAGCAATCAGTAAGTAGCAAACATAGAGAATATCATGAGAAATCATGTCCCATAAACTCATGCTATGGGACACTGAACAGTAAGTTACGTGGGCAGTGTGTCACCAAAATAGAAATAGAGGGGGCAAAAAGCTATGTTTAAATTGACGTAGTTTTAAACAATAGAGTTTAAGTGCATTTCTGGCCTGGTATAAAGTACCACAAATTTGCATTCAGATCCATATGATCAAGCACAAAACCCTCACAGGCAGCATGTGACAGTCTACTGCTAATTTTCTGTTTCCCCTCCACTCTTCACCGCTACAGCCCATTGCACATCTTCCTACGAATATTCTGAAAGCAGAAGAAATCAAACACATACAACCTACTATCAAACAGCACATTCTGTTAGGAAAAAAATTGAGCTTGAAACACAACTACAGATTCCAGTTCAGATTCACACGGTTTGCATTCAGGCTGTCCTCCAATGCAGATGTAGATGGTACCAGTCTGGGCTATTTTCACTCCACAGCCGTGAAAAAGAGAACTGTGGCAATCATTTCCTAACTTTCATGTGAATGCAGAGTGATCAAGCCAAATTCCTGTTACTGACCAGTTATATCTACACTCACATAACAGTGCTCCTATGGCTGGAGCTCTCTCTTTAGTGTTAATCCAGTAGCTCAGAGCTCAAGCAGTAGATGCATCTTTTAAATATAGTTCTTCATATTTGAATACATACTGTCTTTGAATCAATTATCAATCTGAGATTAATGACAGCCTGTAGATATGGGCAGGGCGAAGTACCTCTGGGCTAGGTGAAATACTATGACCTCAAGACAGTAAAATCAGACAGGTATTTTGAAGTGAATTATCAATTATTTTATGTATTGCTCAGGAGAGCTTATAGTGCTGCTCTATTTCCAGGATTGTGAGCAAAAGCTCACAAACGTGTCTTTTAAGGAGCAAATTGTGCAATATCCTGTGATTCTCCACATTACCCAAAAGTAGGGAAGTCAAAATCAAAGAATACACTTGGCAAAAGAAGGTTGTACATTAAATTCTCTCAAATGATTCTTTCATATAAAAAACAGTTGCATACTTCACTCCTGAGTACTTCTAAGAAAAAAAATTGGCCCAATCACCTCTAATAATGTTGGAGAGAAAACTTCATTAATAGAGAAGGGGTTAAGAAATGAGTTTCCTAACATGACTGAGAGAAAAAGTCTTACATGGTCATGTCATGAATAAAAATGAAACCTGATAATCAAACTGATTGCTTACTGCAAATCAGGTTTCTTGGCAGTTTTATATACATTGAAGTCACTAGGCTGTATCTATGAGCATTAATGTAATCTGTAAAAAGTAGCTTCCTCTTGAATAGTCATGCATAGATTGAGATACTTTGATGCAGCACTGTCTCCTCAAAGCATCAAAAATAAACATTAAAGAGATTTACTGTAAATTATTTTAATCTCTTGCAGATCTTTTTATTCAGCTTCTCATTGGTAAATGTTTGTGCTATATGATAGAGTTTCAAATTGTCTGCTTTTTTTAAACTGTGTAAAACCCTAGAGGCTCAGAAATGAGAGCCAAGGCTGTACCTGTACCCTGGCTTGGACTTTTCACACTCTTTCCTGCAGCTAGATTGCCCATCTCTCCTGTGTGCCAGAGCTCCTGCCTGGAAAATGTTCCTGTTCCTAGGATTTCTTGCCATGCAGAGTAGGCTAAGGGTAGATGCTGCTGTACCACTGAGCCTCACCCCACCTGCAGTCAGGATGCTTCAAGCATCAACCCAGATCAGGAACTCAAACCAGCCCCTGGGTTCCCTAGACTAATATGTCACACAGTCATAATCTGTAACTTGCATTAAGACAATGGCAAAAATTATCTCCATAGAAAGCTGTTAGCATCAAAACTTATGAATCTTGAAGGAAGATATGCACAGCTGATATATTATACTGAAATTTAGAAGCTTCGCAGGGGCCGGACCCGCTCGCTGTCACCTGCCCTGACCCGGTGACTTTGCCGGCTGCAGGGAGAGCAGGCACCTGGTTCCCCTCCTCCTCCCCGCTCCTCTGCACTCCTGCTGAATTTGTGCCAGGTGGGAACATGCTGCATGGGAACTTTCCCTTTCTCGAGGTTCCCCAGTAAAAGGAGAGAAAACCATCATCTTATTCCCATTATTTTGAATGTAACTCTAATGAAAAAAAGTTTCTTACCCTACTTTTAAACTAAGGCAGAAAACCCTGATGCTTCCAGAGACATAGCAAGGCTGTTCCTACCCAAGATGCAGGCAGCTCACTGTGTTTTATGGCTCTGATAGCTCTAAGCCGGGGACTTGTTGCTCAGTCTTAAGCTTAGCCATATTTTCCTCTATAAAGATGAACTTTGGAGGCACCCAGTTACTTCTGAGGGGCAGTGTGGGCAGTTGTTCACATCCAGGCTTTATCCTGAAGAGCTGATTCATTTGAATTCTGCACCATTGGAGGATGACTCTTGTTGCTCCCCTTCTGTATCTTTGACCTCTCTGCAGAAGCAACCTAGTAGTTGTACATCTGCATCATGTTAATATGTTTTGATAAGTACAATATGTTTTGGAGACACACGAAGGTATTTCTTGGTGACATTCTCATTGCCACTTGGTTAGGTTTTCACATGGAATTCTTCTCCCCAGATTGTACTGGCTCAAGTTTTTTCTTGTGAAACTGAAGGAGCAAAATAGACTTTCCTGGTTAGTGCAGGTAACTCTGGGGAAATAGCTTGCCATGAGATATTTGTCTTTGATAACAGTGTCATTGTGATCTTGGCAGGCTGGTGCTTTTCTCTCTGAGCTTTCAGTGTAGGAATTGCTTGATGTTTGAATACAGTATTTTCTAGGTCGGGCTTATAGTATACAAATTGCTTTTTTTGGGCTTTAAGTTTGTGGGCTTTAAGGAATAATAAAATGTTGAATGTCATGTAATAAACAAGTCTGGAATCGCACATTGCATTGTATTTGTTTGCAGACTGGTCAACTTTACAATTTTACTCCCTAAAAGTTATTTTGAAAGTCAAATTAATTTTTAATTAGTTTAAATTCACACAGAAAATGAATGCAGATATGAATAAATTACTGTGTCACTTTTCCTTTTGCTTATATAATCTTCCCACTTATCTGAACACATACCAGAATACGAGATTTGCTCAGTAGGCTCCTGCACTGGTTTTCCTTACACAACAACTGCCTCTTGCCTGGCTGTCGCAGAAATCCCAGGCTGTTTTCCTTTGGGATCTTTGGGATCTGTCATCTGCAATATTGCGCTGTTTTCGCCTTGTTTCTTCCTGGCTCAACCAAAGCTACAGGTTTAAAACTGCAGTGCTCAGTGCAGAGGTTTTCACTGTCCTTGCAGTGCTGTCACCTCCCTGGTCCCAGAAAGGGATGGCTGCTGATGTGTCACACTCAGGGCAGTCCCTGAGTGCTCAGGGCTCGGTGACACTTTGACTCACACAGGATTTCTCATCCCAGTCATCTGCCAGCCCCTGTGTTTGTGTAGCTGTACGTGGACTGGGAAAGGAGTCCACTACAATCTAGCAAAAAAATCACAAAAAAAAGGGGTTGTTAACTGCATCAGTTCTTTGGTTTGATTTGGTGCACAGATGTTTGTGGAGGGTGCAGCACAGGGTGAGCAGAATAGGGCATGTGACTTCTTAGACTGGTACTGCTGCCAAGAAGCTACTCCTAAAAAACTCTTCATTACACAAGACTTGTACCTGCTTAGCTCTTTCTGGTCTGCCTCCAAGTCAGCCGATCTGGCCATCTGCCCCGGTGCTGAGAAATCTGGTTTGAGTGCGACAACATAGGAAAACCACTGCAGAAAAGCCTTAAAGAAGGACATGACTGAGCCTCTCCAAACCTAGGTCTCTCCTTTTTTCCCAGCAGGAGTTTGCAGAGTCTGAACTGGCCCATGTTGGGACCAATTCTGTCTGTGGTCATGTGTACTTGTACAGCCCATATGGACAGGGACACACACACTACAGTGTCCAGCTGGCAGGGTGGCTCTGCAGACCTGCACCAGGGACAGGGCAAGGAGCAGGCGTTTCTCCATCCCTCCAGCCTTACTTATCACCCCAAAATAGTGTCTCTGGGGGTCCGGGCTGGAGGTGGGGGCAGGGCTGACTGACTCCCACTGCAGGAAACCCCCTTGCCTTCCTCTTCAGGAGCCCTGGGAAAGCCTGGAGGCGGTGGCAGGTTTGAGCCACACAGCAAACATAATGTCATGCTATTTCTGTAGCTGTAACCCCAGCAACTCTCCCTCTTTGACATAATACACTCATTTGGATAAGGCCAAAGAGGAACTGGGATTTTTCTTACTACGTGGGTGGCATCTTGACCATAGTGATGGTTAACAAGCAACTCTCCTCCCCAGCCACATGGGCTGTTTTGGGTAGATGGGGATTTGTTCTGAGGGATGCCTGTGTCACCTCCCTGCTCCCTGACACATCTGGGGCAGTGGGGATTGTGCTGCTGCCTGCTGAGACATGGCCTGGAAGCCTGGGCCAGCCTGCCCAGCTGAGGGACAGGGCCCTGGGGTGTGGGGCATAAAGGTGTCCCAGAAGAATGTATCTTGAAGTCTTGGATGATGCCATTTGCAGAGGTGTTCCCACAATACCGGCTCTCTGCAGCAACACTACTGAAAGCCTTTTACCTAAATTGTATTTTCTTATCTAATGTTTTAAGAACCTCCATCCACACTGACTGGCACTTTTGTGATTATGTAGATAAGCACTAACTTTATTTTCCTTTATAGGGCTGCAAAGGATAGGTGATGAATTCCTGGCACTATTACCTAATGCAGGTATGCAGGATTTGCCAGTAAAGTCCCTTGAGAGCATGACTTACAGAATATACGTGCATTTCTAGTTCAGATTTTTGATGCTCAAAATGCCATTGTAATTTTGAAAAAGGCCTTCTAAATGCTTGAATAGATTTTCTAAATGCCACTGTCTGTTGCAACACAACCTTCTCTTCAAGTGCTGTGGCTCAGTCTGGGTTGGTGTCTCTCATCCTCTCCCACAATAATTCTCCATTTATGCTCACAGATTTTTAAAAGCAACTTCTTTATCATTTGATAAAGAATGTGGATAAAGATGTTCAGAAATGGAACCTGGGTTTTTTCTCTCCATTAAATATATCTCTAATAAATACTTCTGTTATTTTCTGCTGTTTGTTTTCCACCAACTCTTTCCTTCTACATGCTGCTTTATTCTGGGGCATGTTCTGGTTTGTTTCAGAGCCACTGAGGCACGGTCAAAATCAGACGTGTTGAAACAAACTCTGTCACAAAGACTATGAGCATCCTATCTTCATTTGGTCAAAATTTGCTGTGAATTGCCACATTTGTCCTGTTTCAGGGCTCCAGTTCTCTATATCCTACTGTTAGGACAATTTTTGGTTTGACTTTGAATTTCTGAGTAGATAAAACACTCCTGTAGCATAGAAAGGATCAGATGACTTGTCTGTTAAATGATGTCCCTAGACCAGAACAAGCATCTTCATACAGAGCCAGTTGTAGAGAAACAATTAAGCAAAATCCAGGGTTTGGCTGCTATCACTGACAAGATGGGTGTATTTTCTTTCCCAAAGGTTTTTCTCTGACTTCTTTGATGACTACCTTTTCTTATTTCCACTGAAATTAATGCTCCCTAGTTTAATACTTTCCAGTACATGGTTTGTAGGATGATTTTGGGTTTGGGCGGCCGGGCCCGCGCCACCCTCAGCCCCCCTCGAGCCCCCTCAGCCCCCCCTGAGCCGCCCTCAGCCCCTTGAGCCCCCTCAGCCCCTCGAGCCCCCTCAGCTCCCCGAGCCCCCTCAGCCCGCCGTGAGCCCGCCCGTCCCCGCGGGAGTCCCGGATCAGCCCGGCCCGCGCCGCCGCTCCCCAAAGGCTCCTCCCGGCTCCGCGGCCACCTGTGCGCGCCCCGGGCGGGGCGGGGCCGGGCCGAACGCCGGGTCCCTCCCCTGCCGGTGCCTGCGGCCGGACGGGACGGGGAGAGGCTCCAGCAGCGCGGCACGGCCGCGGCGGGACCCGGCGGAGAGAGAGCCCGGCCCAGCCCGGCCCGGAGAAGCGGCGGCAGGTGCCGAGCCGAGGGCAGCGCGTCCCGGCGGGGCAGCGCTCACGGGCATGGACAAGCTCAACAGGCTGACGGTGCCGGCCGGGGAGAAGTTCAGGTAGGGGCTGCTCCGCTGGCGGTGCCCTCCGGGAACTGCTGGACGAGCGGAGTGCGGGGGGACTGCGATTGCCGAGGCACGGGGAAGTTGGCAGAAGTTTTAGAGCCAGAGTTTTTCCCGGTTTTGTCCAGTGGCCAGGGCGCTGCAGGGAGTGCGGAAGGTAAACACGGGGCTGGAGTGGATAACGCAGATTTCAAAGCAAAATGTGTGTCGGTTTCACCTGCAGCGCAAAGAGGAATATCTTCAAAGTGTCTGTTTTTAAAGCTGTAAGGAAATCGTGTGTGACTCATTATGGTGTATGAGTCTTATGCAAATTAGAAAAGCTTAATTAATTTCTTGATGCTTTAATGTCCTGCGAAGATGGCTTTTGCAGTTAAGTTCTGTAATATTTCCTAATCTTCGAAAGAACTGGTGGAATAGAGGGAACTGGAAAACGGGAAATGTTCCTAAGTGAAGGAGAACAATGTTAAATACAGGGTTGGAGAGGAAAAAAGCAGAAGCTGGCCATTGCTGAAGTATTTTTAGTTTGTCTCGATTCATGTGCTAGTACAGTTGGCACCTCAAGGCTCTTTCATCATTACTTCTTGTATTTCTGAATAGTTAAAAGAAGTTCTGTTTCAAGTTAAAGTAACATGGAATTCTTTTTCTCCTCTGAAAAAAATAAGAATGAAATACTGAAAAATATATTTTCCTAAAATAAGTCCTACTTAAGCACTCAATACTATATAGACTTATAGACCCTTCTCAAGTCTCTCTCACTCTCCCAGAAACATTCGTGCAAACTGGAATAATTCCTTGTAAAGCTGATTTTGATGGAATGCAGTTTATTGATAGCTACTCTTTCCATATTGTTGAAATATTGTTGTGGGGGTGTGTACTTACACAGCTGCAGTGACTCCTATGCTCCTCAACCAGGCACATCTGATGAAAGCCAAGCAGGCTGGACCCTAAACCCAGGCAAGAGCTCTGTGGATGGCTCAATGGACAGGGGAAGAACGCAGGGAATTTCCTCATTGTCTGCAATTTACCACCTGAAATAGTCTAAACTGGTTTAAATGGTGTCAGGGCTGAATGTTGGTCTGAACTAGCTATCTTTAAATAACAAGTTGAGAAACAAGATGGAAAGCTTGATTCCATCTATTACTGGTACATAAAAAAAAATAAAGTGCACACCCTCTGTTGTCATAAAATTGTAGCTGGGGTTCATCTTCCACACTTTTTGCTAACAATTAAAGCAGGGTTACCTTCAGGTATCTAAAGTAGGTTTCTGTGTGAGGGTTACAAGGGCCCACAACGTTTTGGGTTGTGGTGAATCAGTTGGTGAAATGATCTGAAAGGCAGCACCACACCTCTGCTGCATCTTCACATAGATGGCACTCTCCATCCCGTCTGAGGTTTTAATATTGTTGTGAAATAGGGAAGAGAAAGAAGTAGCTCTGCTTTCCTGTATTAACCTGTAGCGTTACAAGTTGCTTTTTCTCTCCTCCTCATGGCCAATTCAGCCTATTTGTGCAGGGAATGTAGGAGCACCCATTTCTTTCTCAAGCCTGTGAGTGTTCTCACCACACACAGCAGACACGCGTGCTTCGACTGGAGCATGTTGAAATACTCCTTAGAAACCTGGATATGTGGCTACAAAATCTTACTGTGATACCAGAATCATAAAACCTGAAGGCAGAACTTTCCATGAGTAGATATTCATAGGATAAATTTAAGAGAGATATGCATATACAGGAAGAGATTGGCATAACGTGGCAGCAGCCTTTTCCTCCTTTGAAACACCTGGATACCCCCTCGTGCTCTGTGACTGTTGACAGTGCAGTTGACTTCCTAATACCACAGCTGGCTGCATGGAACACACATAGGTGGTTCAGAGTTTGTACTGAATGTTACATGATCTAAATGTTATGTCACAAACATACTTTTCTTGGCATTGCATCGTAGCATATGAAGAAATGTTTCTGCCAAACATAGTTTCAATTTATGTGATTATAGTTTTCATTTTTAAAGACAACTTTCTTAAAATTTCTGCTTTGTAGCAGCAAGAGTTAAAAAAACACTACTGTTGAGTCAGTGTCTGAGAGAGGATCTTTTGATATTTTTTTTAAGTGTAGACCTAGAAAACTAGATATTATGTGGTTTTGCTAAGCTCAGCTATTTTCCTTGGGTATAATTGAGCCTACCAGACCTAGCTTTTTGTTGCATTAGCAAATCTTACGTCAGATCTGAATTCTTAACCTGTTCCATTAGTTAAGTTTATTGCAACAATAAGAACTATAAGTGTTCTGCCTAACATGTTGTGGTATGTACATTGTTTGCAGTTAAGCCACTCAACTAACTTTAGTAATAGTTGGACAGGAATGCTGGAACTTCATGGAATTCCACTATTAATTTCTATATAATATTTCTTATAAGGCATGGACAGTATTATACAAATATTCCCTCAGAGTACATTGTGTGTTCTAACTGCTTCTATATAGCCAGGAAAAAATAATTCAAAGGCTTGTTTTTATTTATAGTGAGAGAAACTAATCTGTGGTGCATACAAGTAATTTGGTACTTTGAATTGTTTCCCAAAGAGTGGAGTGAATACATGAGCAATGGCTATGCTGCCATGGCAAGCTCTAGTGTGCCTGGATTTCAGACTGAACTTCAGGGAAAAATACTATGCTGCAAACATACAGAAATAGTGCACTCATGATCAGGGACAATAGGCAGCATGGGTAATGGGAAGTTAGTAGCTTGAAAGAAAAGTCTGCACTAACCTTGCAGACTCTTTTGTGGTTTAACTTCCCTTGATTATAAGCCTATGATTCCTGGTATTTAAATAATATCTAGCTACTATATGTGACTGTGTCACAGCATCTCTTCAGACTTGCTGCATTTTTTTATGATGACCACAAATCTTAATGATGACTCTATGCCCGTGGCTGGCTTTGCTGTGTAGCACCAAGTCCTTTTCAAAGGCATCATCACCACTGTGGTGATGGGCAAACCATGAAACAAACCAAAGTGTGCCTCATGCTTTCACTTGCCTAAGGTCATGCAGCCAGCAAGTTCCAGATTGCAAACAGCCTTTTCCAAGAGCATAGATTCATGTTAATTTCATCTGACTTCATTAATTTGCAGCAGTCCGTCTCTGCCCCCAGCAAAAACAAAGGCTTAAAATCCCTATCTTCAATCATAATGCACATTTGATAGGAAGTGGAAATAAACAGGCAATTTACTTTTCTCAGGTTGAATAAGTGTCTGGGGCTTTTGCAGGATTTTGCATTGGTCTCCCTTGTTAAACAGAAGGGTTTAAGTCCGAATTCTATGAAAATCAAGGGGAGTTTCCTTAAGGTCTGAATGTCTGTTGTCTGTGAAGCTTGGAGGTGTTCATGGTCTTCTTAACTTTCTCCTGGTAGCTTGGCTGTAACTGCTAGACCTTTTTCTTCAAAAGAGGAACTTCTAACAATGTGTCTTCTTGAAAGTGTATAGTAGAAAATTAATTCATTTGGAATTGAAATATTTAGCTGTTTACTGACACCTCCTATGTATAGCATGCTTTACCATAAGGAGCATTTACTTTTAGAGAAAATGTTTGGGGAATATCTGAATACTAGTTTTGTGCTGTAAGAAAACATTTCATTATAGGTAGCTGTACTCATTCCTCTTAGTGATAGCAAACAGACTTAGATACTTAATCTGTTTTTTCAAGGAAAATTTTAACTTAGTTTATTGCTTCAAGGACTTGAACAGGACAAAAGAACAAAAGTAAATTCAAGCAAGAAATAAACTGGAGTTTCAAAGTGTCCTAGAGAATGTTCCCCATGACAGAATTAGGCATTGAAGCCAACATCCAACTTCAACATCTCAACCTCTTATTGGTTACATAGAGTCCAGAGGAAAGGCCATGCAATTGATAGAATCATTCAGTGGGACCATCCTGTTCCCATCCTTCTGCCATGGGCAGGGAAACCTTCCACTAGATCAGGCTGCTCAAAGCAATGTGCCTTGAACACTTCCAGGGATGGGAGAGCTACAAGTTCTCAATCCTGTTCCAGTGCCTCACCACTTTCACCATAAAGAATTTCTTCTAATATCCAAACTGCTCTCAGTTTGATGCCATTCCCCCTTTTCCTGTTACTACATACCCTTGTAATCAGCTCATCTCCAGCTTTCTTGTAGAGCCCCTTCAGTTACTAAAAGCCTGCAATAAGATCACCCCTGAGCTTTGCCTTTTCCAGGCTGAACAGTCCCAATTCTCTCAGCCTCACTTCTGCTCTTCTGCCTGCTCTGGTGTTCTCCTCTTTCCTGCAAAAGTCTAATCTGTCCTAAGGACGTAACAATTGTGAAGGTCTTCTGGTCTTCACCACCCATTGCTGCCCACAGCCACCTCCTGTCTCAGCTTCCAGTGTCTCCTGACAACCTTCCACTGCACAGTATCACTGTGGTGACAGCAGCTTTTGTGGCACACCCATGTTTTAGCCCATCAAAATGTAGGATGAACGCAAGGTCACGTGAAATCACAGTTCAGTGATTTGCAGTCTTCAAACTTGAGTTTCACAGGCGCAGGGAAAGAAGGTCACTGGCTACATTTGCTGTGCTGATGAGCACAAACAAAAGTTTTTTCTGTAGGATTGTTAGGTCCTGTTTGTCATACAGAGCACAGAATTGTTATTAAAAGATAAAGTTTTATAATCTCTATTTCCTCTAGTTTTCTGTCGGCTTAAATAGTTCATTAATCTCTCTCATCTCTAGCCTTTGGAATGAAATGAGATAGGAAATGCAGACTTCCCCAAATACCACTGTAAAAATCCATTCTTTCACTCAGTGAGACTTCTCCAGTCAAATCCTCTTGCTTCTCCCTCTGACCTTCCTTCAGCACAGCATAGCCTCCATCCCATCTATATTTGTCCTTCCTTATTCCCTTCTCTCTGTACAATCACTTCATTCTATCAATCCCTTTAAAGCTTCTTTTCTTCTTTCCAGCTATGTCATCCAAACTGGACCAATTCCCAGGCGATAAAACCAATCAACCAAAACAACCAAACCTGAAGTACGCTAATTTTTACAAGACAAAAAAAAAAAAAAAAAAAAAAAAAAAAAAAAACATAAACTCAAGGGAAGGAAAAAACCAAATTAAACCACCACATAGGATTTATTCTCACACCAAATTTCCTGACAATAATGCTGTTTATAGAAAAGTATGTTTCCGTGTGACTGTGATCTATGTGTGTTTTAAACAAAAATATGATAATGTGGACAAAATGATGCAGTATAATATTGAAACTATCAAGAGATGCCCTCTTTAATCTCTGCAGGTAGACAGCAGTGTAAGGGTATAATCTGTTCACAAGATCAGCTATGCTTGCATAGCACCTATAGCTTCATTCTACTTGTGCTGGCAAAATTATGAAGTCATTGTCACAGCTTATTCTACCACTGCATCATATGCACACTGTTCGAAATAAAATAAGGGTTTGTAGTGACACTATAGTTCTGCCAAAATATCTGTCCAGAGTAGGAGCATTTGTCAACCACAGCAATCATAAATGACACTGTCCTTGGCCTCCAACTGTCAGTTATTCAGCAGAAGCAAGTAATTTATAGTTGATCTAATGACATAGGATTTTTGGGGTTTTTTTAGTAAAATAATAAATTATCAAGAGTCAAGCAAATAACCCAATAAATTAATTTTTATGGCCATGGGAGAAAACCAACGTTGTGGCAAAACTATTTTTTACCATTAGTTTATAAATGTACCACATACAGCTGTGTAGAGTGCTAGATATTAAATCATAATATGATATTGCAGGTACCCAGTGATATGTTGATTCCAGAACAAAACAGTTTTGTGTTTTACAGAATCCTTCAAAACCTACATACTGCACAGGACATTAATATGTGATAGATGCTTTGCTTTTGGAAGGCAAATATGACAATCATAAATCATTGCAGAAAAGTCCCAATGGAAGACCGTATTAGTTTATATGCTCAGCAGACAAAAGAATTGAAAAATTGATGGAAAACAGTGGCTGAAAGGGACAGTATTTTCCCATTTGGCTCTAGGGCTCTAGATTTTTGGTAAACTGCAAGAGGATGTAATGTAAATATGTTTGGTTTGTGCCAGCCATAATAAATTACTGAGGAGTAACAGAAGCTTGAAATTTCTGTTAGCATCTTTATCCTAATTGGTTAGTATATATTTTCCAGACATAAGCAAAACCCAGTGTGCAATGCTACAAGTTTATTACCTCAACATAAATTACTACACAGCAAATACTTCAGAAAGATTTGAAATAATGCATCCTGAGGCAATAATGTTAAAAATGAGTATATGTTTTTCAAGCTTAATTCAAGGAGAAAATGGGTGAAGTAAGCTATTAATACAAGAGCCATGTGGTTAAATGTTTTCTTCCTATCTTGAAATAGGGATGCTGTAGGCATCTCTGCAAGAAACACAGAGGCAACAAAGTGCTACTGAAGCTGTAGCTACATGACCAGTTGAATCTGGCATAAGTCCGAGCTGCTGCCAAAAGGGCAGGTCCCTTTATTCCACCCTTCCAATGCCCCTGCTCACCCTGCCCCTCTCTGCCCTCTCACTGGCACGGGGGTTCCAATGACCACCTGACAGAGCTCTAATCCTGCTCATATCTAAATTGGCAAAAGAAAAAAGAAGTTAGTTTCCCAGCTGGAAGTCCCATGATTCATCATAGCAGGGGAAGCACCAAGGGCAGAGAAGAGTGGAATTTCCCCTTTCAATGGCAGTCCATGTGGGCTCCATTAAAGTGACATAGGGACCAGCTGGGGAATTTCTCCAGTTTTAAAAAATTTGATTGGCTTCAGAACAAAATAAACAAAACTGATCCATGAGTAGCCTCCATTAGGTCCTGTCAGTGCCACCCCATGCCTATGATGGGTATAATGCTTCTGTAGCTTGAGCAAGAACACTTTCAGCCCAAATACAGCAGTGTTTGTCAGTAATAATATTCTGGGTCCATACCAGATCCTGTCTTTATTCATTTCTCTTCATGTTGAAATATAAAAGTCACTTAATTCTTTTAAATTTCTGCTCTTGATCTCCTTCAGTGACCAGGTTGTAGGATGCTAATCCTTCAGGAAGGTACAGCACTCACTTAGTTTTAACTGGAACTGTATTTTAGAGTAGCCTAATGTGTTGAGCTTCCTCCTGGTGCTTGAAAACCTTCCAGAAAAGTGGAATAAGTCTTGTGAATGTGGCTTCAGAGGGGAGATTGGGGGGGGGGGGGGGGGGGGCGTGTTTTTGTTTTTTAATGCATTAACTTGTATTCAGAGAGCTGATCCAAAAAAGAGAGCAGTAAACCAAAAAAAAGACTTAAAACAGAGAAGGTCAGTTACAGAACAGGAAACATACTTTACCTTTTTATGTCAATAAGTGACTGTAATAGTCACTTCCATATCATAGTACCTAATTATTTTCTGTATTCGTTATGGTGTCGCTGTTACTCCGTTGGGATAAAAGGGAGAGCAATCTGCATAACAGGGCAGATGTGTCCAAAGCTTGGAGTCTTTGTTTGTTTCCAGGCAAATTCAAATGGAAAATTCATTGGAAACCTAGAATGGGCTCTTTCAATATGCAGAACTCCCAATCGCCCCAAAGTACTTACACTGTTTACTTTCACATTAGGCATGATTTCTGTTAAGGATATATTATCCCTTTACATGCTGCATTTTTTATTTACTCGGTGAATATTGGTACTTACCAGTGCAAGGAGGACTGACAGCTTTTTTGTAAAGATTACACAGAGGACAAATGAAGATTAAAAATATAATCCATATTTAGCCTTTTTGTGCTTCTGTGTGTATCTTGTAAACACACACCTGCTCTAACTGTGGGGGTTGCTTTTAGGTAAAATAGTGAATGATTCAAAAGTCAGCAGAATAGGATGTTTCTGAGACTTGAAAAAATCAACAGTCTTGTCAAAATGAATATAAACTCTTGTCATTTCCCTTGTGCATCTCCCAAACACGGGTGAAAACAATTCCTTGTTCCTTCTTCCTCTCAGGTAGGTAGCTGTAATTGACTTCTCCAGATAAGCAAACCTCTTTGAACTTTTGAGATAGTTTTGCAGATAAAGATCAAAGGCTCAGTGCCTTGAATGGAGATGGTTTGGTGCCACAGGTTACCACCTCCAGCTCCAAATTTCCTCTTCTCCTACCAAGAAAGCCATTGCAGGGGGTGGATAAAACCCAAGTGGATGAAGTGGTTTATCTGACTGCATCTCAAGGATTCAGCTGTCTCACACATTTTTATGCATTTTACACATACCACACCCATTGAAAACACCAGCTCTGACCCACGTGGCTGCTTCCACCTGGCATTTCTTTGCAAAGGACTCCTACTCTTGCTGTTCCAGGTAGCAGAGGATATAAGGATGTGTGCATGTGGTGTCTGCAGCACCTGAAGGAGGTCTAATGAGGAATTAGATGCTTTCTATACTTGTATTTCTTTTTGCTTTCTAGTGAGGAATTAGAAGTGAAGTGGAAGGGAGTAGAATTGTTTTATAACATTTGATTGCATTGTCTTTGAGGCACAAAACTGAAAAATATGAAAATACATCTTAGAAAGACACTCACTTCACCAAAATCCATGTTCTTCCACAAAGACTATAGCTGAAGCATTACTTTCATGGAAGCTTGGCATAGGAAAGGTGGCCCTTTTCAAATTTGTTCATTCAGTTTGAGAAGATATTTCAACATAAGAGCTTCATGCTTTTCAAAATCTCAGGTGGTACTTTTACAAATCCCCTTCTAGGTAAGCAGGTTCCAACCCCAAAAGTAAGCAAGAGTCTTCTCCTTTGTCCAGAAACAATAACTTACTTTCTTAATTTGGTCACCTGCATAGCTGTTTATAAAACTGAAGGATAATAGAAACACAAAACAAAGAGCAGCTGGGGAGAAGGTGGTGGAATAATTGTGCTGTGAAAAGCCATAAAGGATGGGTCTGGACATGCTGTTCTATCTTTATTTCATATTTTAATGTGAGAGGTTTTTTCTTTTCGTTAATAGAGGTAGCTGTAACAATTTTTAGTTTTCTGCTCTGTGAGTTTTGTTTTTTGTCTTCTAATAACTTAGCTTTTAGTCTCCAAATTTCATTATACTCTTCCTTGCTTTCTGTTTTGCAGTTCTTGTAAAATTTCATAGCTGAGGCAAGTGAGTATTTTTGGAGAATTTTTGTTTTAAGTCTAAATTTGCATTTACTAAATCCCATTCTAGGTTTCTAATGCTAATTATTTAAATTTGCCTGAAAAAGAGCGCAGACAAACCAACAAAAACTCTAAAAAACAACTTTTTTTTTTTGTTGTAATGTGATTATTCTTAAGCCAAAAGTGAATGCTGCACCTATCCACAATCTTACTTCAAGTGAATATACATAGTAATCTTCAGAAAATATGACTTTCTAGGTACAGAACTACAGATTGTCCTGCCAGTGAGAAACAGATGTACCCAAAAAGCTATAAGAGTTGCAATTAGCATGCAAATTGTCTGATTTACAGTGTGTTTGTTTTTAAAATTATTTTTACTATTTTACAACCAATTCAGCTTCATCAGTTAAAGACCTAACTGATGTGAGGAGGAGAAGGAACATACAGGTCCCTTAATGTTGAGTGTGTTAATATTGCTTGTAAAGCTGCCCTAGCAAACCTGTCAATATATCATGTTCAAAATTCTGCTGTTCTTTAACTAAAGAAACTGGTTTGTAAGTACTGATGGGGATTTTTCAAGAGGCAAAACAGGTAATTCAGACAGTCCTGTAAACACCAGAAATGTAAGAAGGTGTAATTTTCATCCCCCAGATAAACAGAAATAGGTATTCTTGTAATATAGAAAATTTCCTGTAAATAATTTAAAATTAGTTTTTGTTTTGCTACCACTCCTCAGTGATGCTGCAGTCAGCCTTCCTTCCAAAAACTCTCTCAGGACCCTCTCAGCTACAGGTGCTCACAGCCAGACACTCTGAAGCAATTGTGTCCCTGTGCCCATTCCAGAGACCCTGCAAAATTCTCTTGCCATGGGCTGTCACTCTCCAGGTGACACAGGCACAGATAACAGCCTGACAGCCAGCTGTGCACTGAGGGAGCAAAGCACTGGGTTCACTGGGCACAAGTGGGTGAATTGTGCTGCCCATGCACACTAGAGATCCCTCCGTTTCCAGGAGCAGGGATAGGTCATGACCACTGGGGAGCCACTCATGCTGACTGCTCTGAGCCTTCACATACTTATCTACAGGATACATTTTGGTAAATGTCTTCACAGATTTATAATGCCCATAAATACAGTTTCTCAGAAACTAATCTAAATGGTGGGAGAATTCCATCTTGCACAAATCTGTCTGAAATTAAGATTCATCTCTTTCGCAAGTCTCTGTACCTCATCTCATATCTGAGTTGTAAACTTGTTACACACTTTATTTTTCTTCATTTTTCTCTTTAAAAGCTATTTCACTTTTGGAAAGCTTTTGTAGGATAGTGTGTATGCAAAAGAGCCAAAAGCTCCCAGGTGATGTTTGAAGGTGGGGATGTCACAGGCCAGACCCATCATCCTCACTTCATCATCACTTATTCCTCATAAGCTGACTGTGAGCAGTTCAAAGAGAGGGTGGGTTTGTTTCATTTTG
Source organism: Oenanthe melanoleuca (assembly GCF_029582105.1). Lineage (NCBI taxonomy): Eukaryota > Metazoa > Chordata > Aves > Passeriformes > Muscicapidae > Oenanthe > Oenanthe melanoleuca. The sequence goes on along the minus strand of NC_079340.1, from coordinate 20,232,301 downwards.
TTTTATCTCGAGGCAGCTCTGCCAGTTCTTGAGTGCAGCAAGGTATTTTGTCACATATCAAATCCTTCTTTCAGGATGTGTGGCATTTACAGCGGTAAAAGTTTCCACCTTCCTTCACATATGTATCACAGCTAGTGACCCCTTTGTCAACAAATCTGATAATTCTGTATTAATGGAGCTTTTAGCTACAAAAATAGGAACACAGGGCTAAAAAGTGTTTTGCTTTAGGTTTCTGTCTTTTTTTATTTTTCCTTCCAACATGAGGAATTTCTAATGTATTTGTAAGAAACCTAAAGTTTTTTAGAAGCACCTACAGCCAAGACTTCCAAACTTATTATCTACAGAACTTTGAAAATCTATTGTGTACCATGAGATCCTGATCAAAGGGTCCCATACAAGTTACAATTAAAATGGATCTCAAAATATATATTGCTGAAATGTGTTTTCAAAGATTAGCAGTAACACAGACTGCACCTTTATCTGCAAACCTGATTTTGCATAAAAAAACATCCCAAGCAGGTTTAATGAAGAGTTGGAGCTTGTAGTTAAAGAAGCAACTTTAAGTTTTACCTCTTGATTATCTTTAATTATATGCAACACCAAGTAAGACAAGCATTACTCATTATTTTTATTTACAATACTAGCTGATGGAGGTCCTTGAGTATTTCTAGTATCTGCTCATCCCAAGAGAGCACTAGAGAATAAACATTAGTTGGTAATGAGCTCCTGACTCAGCCGTGTTGTGAAGAAAGAGGTTGTAGTTATGTACCTGACCAAGGGCTGCCTACACTGGGCCATAGGAGCCCCCATCTCCTGGCTGCTGTGGGGCTGCTGCTCTGGTGAGGTCCTCTCACAACTCCCTTTGCTTGGAGTATAGTCTCAAGTATTTGAGAGCCATTCAACAAGTATTTTAGTGCAAGTCAGATATGTAGATTCAGTCAAAACTTTAGGTGTATAAATGCCCTTCTGTTCTTCACTTTCCTCATTGCTGTGGAATGGCCTTTGGGCTTGGGATTGAGTGTCTCAAGATTTGGAGAATCCTCTTGCCATAGACTTTTCTATCTGGCTCACATCTTTTCTTCTGTCTCTCTAAGATCACTAATCAAACAGACTAAAGCTTTTCAGTTGTTGCTTTTTATATGGCCTGGCACTTCAAGAAATTTCAGCCTCTGCTAACTGGACAGACTGGTTTTTGCAGCTCATTCAACTCCATGGGTCAAGGGGATTCCACTTGAACTAGTGATCAGCTGTGCTTGATGACTTCCTGCACTCTCCACTTAGTGCACTGGTTATCTGCTTATCTCACAGGCCTCAAAAAAGTTAAATTCTCCAGGGGCAGCAAACAAGTATTTTAACAACTCCTCTAAGAGCTATGTAACTTTAAAAACTGAAAAAATTTGCACTAATGTATATTAGATACTCTCTAATTTATCAAAGTTGTAATTAGAAATCTAAATGCCTCAAGAAAAGGAATATGGAATAAGAGACACAGTTTTTTAAGAAATTTGACTACTCAGAAAATGGGAGTGTTTTCATTTCAGTCCATCTGCATGAAAAAAATATCATAATAGCACAAGTGCGTGTGATTTCCTAATTCAAATGCACCCTATGTTAATATAAACATATAATAAAATGATATTTTAAACTACCTTATTCAAGACTTATGGAACATCCATGATGTTCTAATCAATTCATCTAAATATGATCAAATTAAAAGCAAATTCAGGTACTTGTACTTATCAATTTTGTGTTGCATCTTATTTGCATGCATGTGTGAAGATTTTTAGCAAATAAATGACAATATAGAATAAAACCAGTAATGTGAAAAAGCCCACCTAATTACCTAATTTATTACTTAATAAAGTAATATTTTTGCTAATATAATGATACTAGTGTCAGTGATGAGCAATAAGCAATATTCAGATAGAAATCTACAATTAGATTTTTGTTGGTGATCCTATCTCTGACAAACAACAAAAGAAATGTAACTGATGCTGACATCCATCCTTAATTGAAGTCTGGCAAGCCTTTTTGAAAGAAACACAAACACTTACAACCATTCTCCCCAAACTAGAACTAAACCATTTAGATCTCCTCTCATTCTTTTCATTCCTCATTACTTTTCATTTATAGACACTGCCAGGTGCCAGCTGGGGCACAACACAGAAACAGCAAACTGCAGATGATGGCTATTTCTGATGTTTCAAGCAGAACCAGAAGCTGAATCTGTTAAGAAAAAAACCCCAACAAATACAACAGAAAAGCAGAAGTTCTTCTGAGCTTTTCACCTCAGATTTAATTTATCTGGTTAGCTTAGATAATAATCCAAGCTACTGTTATAGGTGTAGTACATTGTTTTTGGAAATTTTGGAGCGTTTTGCTGTACACCTGTTTCTCACAGCTATAAGTAATTAATTTCTTTATATTAGCAGGTAACACTATGTTGTTTTGCTGTAAATTAATAGTTTTCAGCAGGAGTTAAAAATGTGCTTGCTTGTGAATTATTTGTCCATTATTCTCATGTTAAGTGTCCCATGTATGGTCAGAAATCAGAGGGCATCACCATTATAGCTTTGCAGTGTTGTAAAACCGCTTCTAGATAAAATGTTAACATTTAAATATTCTAAACTATAAATTTAGGCAAGGACTTCTCTTTTCCTGATGCACTTACTCTTAAATTGATTGTTTATACTGTAATTAATTGTATTTAGAAGAAGGATAACACAAATAATGCTAAAGAGCTCTTAAAAAGGAAGGAAAGCTTCATGCACAAATGATTTAACTGCTTAAATTAACTACTTGTGGAAGATATGTTGAGCGTATTTTTCTTAATTTATATTAATGGCTGCTCAACCACTTGGTAATTTAATGCTGGCTTTGTTTAATATCTTACAGGAAGCTTCAAAAGATGGTGCATGACATCAAGAAAAATGAAAGTGGGATAATAAACAAGTTCAAAAAGTAAGTTTGCAATGCCATTCCCTAGTTTTATTGATGTGGGGAAGTTTGGACTATGAGCATAGTGGTGTGTAGTACTTTATTGATGGGACCATGTCATTCCAGAGGGATGTACTTCAGTGCATGCAAAGAGCTTTGGTTCAGACTGCAACCTGCAGAATTGTCATCAGTATTAAGGTTATCATAAAGGAGTTGCAGAACTGGAGTCCAATGATAGGTTGTGTTTGTAGGCTTGAAAAAAACATTATTTGAGAGCCTTTTTTTTTGCTGGGATTGGTAATTGTTTATTGTTTGCATGTGTGCCTTTCTCCTTAGTCAACTGTTTAGGCTTCCTGCTGCAATTAACTTGAATTTGAGCTCCACCTTGAACCAACTGGTCAGACATCATACTTAAAATTCCCATAAAAGTACTAAGTCCTCCTGTGTTTCAGTGTCATAAAACAAAATCCAGCATTACCTAACACCCTTATTCTACTAAGATGTGCTGAACAACTTGCAGATTGTGTTACGTGCATGAATGTATCATAAAATATTCATATGTATTTATACATAGAAAGAAATCCCACTAATTTTGCATCCTTGTCAAATGAATACACTATTCACTGTTTCCAGTCAAACATCTATTTAAAGCAATTAGCTATTTAGCACACTTTCCTTAATGCAACAGCTCATTTGCATTGAAATTCCATTTGGATGTGATTTTCTCATTCAGATGTGTTTCTTTACATGGGTCATTGACAACAAAAGTATTAAGTGCTTTTAGAAGTTAATTACAACACCCTATCTGCAATGTTTCCAGGACAACCATACTAAATTCCAGAAATACAGCTCTTGTACATAAAAGACATGTGGAAGCATTATTTTAAATTGTTTTTAAAGAGGTACCACGATGGCTGAGTTCGAGGGAAACAGCTAATTCTCGTGTATAGGAAGCAGGAGCAGTAGGGCCCTGCCTGGTTTGGCTGTGCAAGAGCTCAGGAGAGCCAGGCTGGCTCAGCCAAGGCAGGGCTGGTGTTTGTGGGGCAGCTGCTGGACCCGAGGAGGGGGACACACTCCTAGAGCAGCAGGACTGACTGGCTCCCCTGTTCCCCAGGCAGGAGGAGTAATCTTGGTCCTCCTTTGTGCTCTCATTTCCACAGCTGTGTTTCTTCCCACAGACCTTGAGCAGTCTCTGATGGTAAAACACCTGATATATCATATTTTTGAGATAATTTTTCCTTTACTCCTTCTCATTCACTCTCAGATTTCTGCAGCTCACAGTTAATCCCAGTAATTTGCTATACTTACTTATTTCCATGCAAGCACAAAAGGAGATTTTGCCATTAAATGGCCCTCTTTCAATACTTGAGGTTTTAATTTGTGTTTTTGTTTTTAACACAGTCACCACTGTGTTCCCCGCTCATCTACAAAAATCTCATTTTCACGGGGAAGAGCTGCTAGGCTGTCGAAGGCTTTTGGTGGGGTTTTGGAGGGGAGGGGATTAAAGAGAGTTTCTTACAGTTGTTGCTTTTTAATAAAGGGTGGCTACCTACTTCACAATAGTTGTTTAACTGTAATTAATAATGTTTCAGTGGCCTCAGTTCAAAGGCCTCAGAATACCACAGAAGCATCTGAGGTTTATCATTTGAGGCTACCAAGTGTCTCCCATAGTTGCCTGAACATAAATTCTGTTGTTAATGAATTGCTTTCATTGTGTGTTCTTCCTAGAGAGTAAGAGGGGAAGAACAGAAAAGGGAGAAGTAACATGAACTAAATGTAGCAGAAACTGGGAAGGTCATCCTTAAGTGTCAAAGATTGCTGCTATAGCACTGCAATTCTTTGATTCAGTCAAGACTAAAAATAAATAAATAAAATAAAATTTAAAAAAAAATATATATATCTATATAAAACAGCAGACTCATAAAAACTCAAAGTATGACTGGAGCACAAAGCTCACATGTCAACTCTCCCATTCATAAGAACACACACCAAGGTATAAAAGCATAATAATATTTCTGATGTTACTGTGGTTCATCTGAGTCATAATAATATTTTTACAGTTATGAAGATCATAAATTTATTTTTTAAAGATTGAGGAATTTCTAATATTTGCACATGACTTCAGAGTTTAAGTTTTGAACCCAGCACATAATGAGACTTGCAATAAAAGCATGAGTTGATAACACTGATATGTGCAAGAGGTGCTAAGCTTTACAGAATTAAGAGCTAGCTGTTCCTCACTATGCAATCTTTGGGGGCTTTTTGTTTGATTGTAGATACTTTCTCTAAAACATGGTTATCCAGGTGATCACAACTTCCATTTCAGTTAAAGGATTATTTTATTAAATATAAAGGTTCTCAACATGACTGAAGCAGGAAAAAATTTATTCAAAATGTGCTTTGTGTAGCATAGATTCATCCATATGCTGGGAAAGAAAATAAAAATCAAACACACACTATTACAAGTAGAAATAATTCAAATAGTGTACTTGCTTATCTGAAATCTAAAGTTACCACTCAGATGTATGCTGTAAGCCTCTGCTACACAAATTGAAATAATTATAAAATATTTGTGAAGTACATTGGACTATTATACTATTATCAGTATTGTTAAAACACTTCTAAAATTTGGATTGGCTCTTAGTTATGCAGAATTGTAAAAGTCTTGCATCAAGACTTTTGCTAGCCAGTGTAGTTCATCTGTGGGGTGCAGGTGGGGAAGAATTCATCTACTATCCATGTGTGTCTTAAAGCTCTCTGGAAAGCAGGCTGAACAGTCCTGGTAGCAGGAAAGAAATAGATGGTTGTTTTTTCATTGCTTAAAAGTTCCTGTTTGTTCCCCATTCCGACTCAAGGTTTTCTGGCAGTAAAAATATGGGCCACCACAGGATAGCTGTCACCTGCTTGCCCTTAATCACCTGCAAAACTGTTTACAGCACTGGGTCCCAGCTGCTGTGCAAATCAGTGTCAAGGAGGATTATGTACTCAGGTGTAGAAGCAATGAGTGTAGCCAGCATTGTATAAACAGTGAGAGCTGGGGACATTTTTTTCATATTCATGTCCTTGGTACTACAGGACAGGGAAGCAGAGAAATCATAGGTTTCATGATGTAGGATGGTTACCTATGCTTAAAAAACATTGTAAAGACATAACACTCATCTGTGCATCATAACCTTTAAGCTTCTAGGCTTTGTTCAGTGGAATCCTGGCTCCACTGAACTTGGCATTAACATCACACTGCATGTACAGCAAAGTCAGGGCTTCACCTAAAGTTTTGGTATGTGCTGACCTACTGTGTTGAATAAGAAACAAGAAATTCAATTTATTCACCTTGTTGTAATATCATATCCTTCACAAAGCCATCAGAAATCATGCACTTGTACTCATGTTTCTGACTGCACACTATCCAAATATGTTCATTTCTTGAACATTTGCCATGTGACCTGAAAAACTGAACAAAAATGCTTTACCCAGCTTATTAGTCTTCATATTTGTGTGGTCCATTTTTCTATACCATTTATAATTAGGGCAGTAACTTTAGGTAGAAAAATAGTTGTTGTCTCACTAAATGTCTCTTTAATCTGCATAGCTCCAACTAAAAGACATTTGTGATCAAACCCTTGGCGGAGGGAAAAGCAGTATTTTATGAACCAGGAAGTGAGAGAAAGTACCAAAATCACGCTGTACCACACTTAGAAAAAGAAAACAGGAAAAAGTATAATACCTAATTTTAACTGTTATGCTGAAGAAACATGAAAATTACTGTGTAGCTGAATAGAATGTTTTGAGCATCAGGATTTTTATTATTATAACTGCCATAGCACGTGTTAAAGAGTAGTAAAAACACATAAAAAAATCACTTAAATTTTATCTTGTACAATTGCTGCATAATTCCAAATCTGTAACAAACTATTCCACTAGGTCATGAGAACACAGTTCAGGAAAAGTTTCTGTTCACATCAGATCTTTTGGACCTCTGAAGCTGTTTCTGGCAAAGTTCAATTAATTTATTGTGTAATCACAAGTGTGATGATCTAGAGCATGTAAAGCTTATACATACTATAAATACTCAGAAAAGATATCTCTATAATTTTCATTAAAACTTTTATGTTAATATGGTTCCTAAGAAGGGAGTGGACTTTGTACAGACCTAGCAATACAAAAAGCAAAGGACTTTTGAAAATAAAGAGTTTTCAGGCGTATCTTAAATGCTGGGAAGTGAACAGAAACTAGTAGGGAAATGCACCTGTGGGAAAATTTAAGTGCTACAAGTGAAGGTCTATTAATATGTATATTTGGTTATTTTTCTTGGTGTAGCTTGTAAAATTAAGTGTTGCTAGAGCAAAACACCCAGACCTCTGCTGCGGTTTCATTTAAAATTCTTCACTTAATGCAGGAAAATGTGCTACAAATTTGAAATACTCAATATTTGCAGTTCCTACAGGACCATATTTGTTAGAAAAGTTAAGTTCATGACTAAATGTTTTGTTGGATCAAGCTCAGCATATTATAGGGGGAAATCTTGGAATTACTTAAAAATGGAATTATTTATTCTCCTAAAAGTTGTTCTGAATTTCTGTATCCTGCATTCTATTCTTGTGTGAGAAGCATCTATAACCCATTATATGAAATGTCTCAAGTGCTACCTGGTTATTCTTTGTAGCTCCAATATATGTACTAGGATTAAATACATTTAAATATACATGCTCAGTTGGATGGCATTTGATTCTTCCAGTCCCTTCTCATTAACTTCAGGGAACAGGACAGAGTCAATGGCCATTCTGCAAGGATCTGTCTGCTGGGTAACCACGCCTTGGCATAGCATTGTGTCTTGTGTTGTGGTTTGCACATTGGGTAGAGTTCTGGCTCCTGTAAAGTAAAGCTCCAGCTGACTTCAGAAGAGCCTGGATTACAGGTCTGGCACTCAGAAAATCATACCAGTACTGTGAAAACTACTTTTTAAGTGGATTTGACTTTTAGAATAAATAACATATTTCAAAAGATTCTAGCAAATATAGATGTGGCTGTGAACTGTTTCAGCTTTGTGACAGAAACATTATTTCTTTTCTTCTATTGATATTCAGGTTCCAAAATGAACAAGTGGCCTTAATTTGCAAAACTGGGAAAGATACTTGGGATCGGTATGCTATTCCATAGCTGCACCATAGCATGATAGGCTGCTTAGACACAGACCTCTGTTCTGTACCTCATGTGCTTTTGTTATAACATATTTACATTTTCTGCCAGGGCCACTGCCAGGATTTACAGGGCCTGGGACCAAGTGTGGAAGATTTCTGCTTAGCAGCTTAGAAATGTGTGATACTGCTTAAGCCATCTACTTTATACCATGACCCAGACAGCCTCTTACTCTTGCCTCAGTTCCACTGTTTTTCAAGTCTCCACCATTTCCAAACAACTCGTGGTAGACATGTTGCAAAATGCATCAAGAGATCTTGGTTTCCCCTTCCTAAGATGTGAGATGAGCCCTGGCAGTGGCCCTGGGATTTTCTTTCTAACATGGCTGTGCTAACCTGGACAGAAGACCAGAGCAGAGCTGTTGAGAATGCTTTTTAATTTACTGTTTGTACAGTAAAGTTATGTTATGCTTCAGGAAGTTGAAACCTCTGAAGAGACAGCTATCCATCATTAGGGTGGTTAGCCATGAACAAAGCAGGTTAACATTGCAAAAATAATCTTCCTGATTTGATTTTGGTTTGGTTTGGGGAGGTTGGGCTTTTTGAATTTTAGCAATGCCTGCACCATTTTGTTCATTGATTCATGCATGTGCATGGGGTGTTTTTGGTGACTATCTGAACAACAGAATTCCATTAATTCAACTCAGAAGTAGCCAAAGCATTTCTCAAGGCAGACAGGAACATTTGTAAGTTGATGTGGTAGTGCCAGCATGCCACCGCCCTGAGTAAAAGTGGTACCTGAACAATGATACCTAGGCAGCAAGCTCAGTACCTAAAAACTGAGTGTCAAATTCGTGTGGTAAAGCAACATTTGTAAACACTATTGCTCAGAGATCCTGAAAAAAACATTTTAAATTCTTTGAGGATTTTTTTTTTAATTATTCGCTTATTTTGCAAATGAATTTGTTACGACCTGACTGAAGAATGAGTGAAGTCATCAGTTTAGTGGACAAAGCTTCAGGTCTGTGGTGAGATCTCGTCAGTGCTACAAGGAATCTGTCAGACAGTGTTCAAAAGCCACTTTAAAGAATAATTTTAATGTTTTTTTAATGTTTAAAGAATAATTATCTTAATGTCTTGTCTGGCTACTAAAAACAAAGAGTTGTTGTTTTTTCCCTCTGCAGAGGCATCAGTCTGGCATGTGATGTCACACATGCAGTGTTCATCTTGACTTTAAACCCAAATTCTTCTCTTTCATTACAGGGTAGCGAAATAATTCAACTAACTGTAATTCAAGTCTTCTTTGGACAGCTGCAAGTTAGTAAGGAAGAGTATACATGAGTACATATACATATATATATGTGCTTACACTGTGTTTACACGTGTACTTCTGCTTGCTAGATATATATATATACACATGCACAAACATGAACTTGCCTGTATTGCCAAAAAGATCCTTTCAGTATTTCTACAATTTATCTTTTGATTCACTTGGTATGTGATGCAATTGTAACAGTTTTCACCAAAAAGGAGTATAACATCATAAAATAATCATAAAAAAGTAGAATTTTTCACTGAGAAACCTAGTATACATTTAAATATTAATCATCAAATAAAGTGTATGCAAAATTATTGTTCTAAAAATACAAATGGAGAGTGCTACACCACTGTCTTATGCCATAGTCTTAACAAAGCCTCTGTGAAC